>NC_134507.1:37420796-37749783 GCF_027942865.1 Odontesthes bonariensis | reverse complement strand
GCCCCGCTTCCTCTTTTTTCCCTGTCATGCCGAGTGTTCGGGCTTGTGATCTTTTCTTATACAGTCTGGTAAGTTTAAAACCGCATCTGGTGTGTTGTGCGCGCCCTCAAAGCGAAGTTGAAGCAACTGGTCTCTGCTGTACACAGTTCTTGCTTGGGCGGCCTGCATTGTGTCTCGGGCAACCGGCAGGCATGACACCAGAATCCAAGTTACAACCAGATAGAAAAGTTCCATTTTTGTTTTGTATCGTCAGTTCAGGGTGAAATGACGTGGACAAACTTTAAACAGACTTCAGACAAACGTCAGGACTCTTAAGACTTATACAACCGATTAAAACAAACAAACATGTCGGACGCCAAACTCTCTCCCTGCCAGTCGCTGCGTGTGCAAGCGCCTGTGGCTCTTGCTCACAGTTCAGGTTCAGTTGAAGGTTTAGTCAGTGGTGTTATTTATTTAGTCATTTACAAATCCTCTGAAAAGTAGATCATAATCCAACTGAAGTTTGGTGGATTAAAGCCTGCTCTTTAAAGCACAGAGCAACGTCACCTCCCAAAGCCAACCCTGTCACTGGCTCTAAAGGAGAGGAGCCTGTTAGCGGAGGGCCCTGCTCAGAGTCCTGCTTTAGTGAACTACAGCAACCAAGTAAACCTGCGAGACTTCTGTTGGGATCAGACTGATCTATGAGGGCTTAAAGATTCCACAAAGAGAAACATGCAGCTGAACCTAAAACTTGAACAGAGAACTTACAGGAGAGCTTTTTAATGCTTTTATGCATCAATCTTTACTTCATTGGCTCCCTCCATGGGATAAAATTTGGAACATTTTCCTAATAAAAGAAAAAGATGTCAAGGCTCAGAAAGCACCTTTATCATTGTTTTACTGTGTAATATGTAGGATCCATAAACTCACTTATTACCAGCTCTATCAGCATGGAGAGAATCCCCTTTTCTCCCAAAAGATCCCAGGTGCTGCTCCTGAGGTGTTTCTGTAAGTTTATCACACCAGCTGGTGAAATGATATGAGTCCCTCTACAGTTGTTGTAATGTCAGCTGAGATTCAAACTAAAAGACACATTTAGTGTCTGAAACTGTGAGACACTGTTCAAGTGGGACTGAAAGCAGATTCAGAGGGTTGTGATGTATGTTTTTCCACCCAAATGATCTGATAACTGTCAGAGATGCAGCAGTGCTATGAAATCCACTTTAGAAGCTGCAGTTATTGGACACAATGAGAGCTGACCATCTCTGTGGCTCAGAGGAAAACTGAGCAACAATATATTTTAGATAACTTATATATTATATATATTATTTATATATTTCTATAACTTACAAATGAGGATATGATGCAGCTAAAAGCAAAGCTAACAATAAGCTACATAGAAGGAAAAGCATCAGCCAGGCTCTGTCAGAGGTGACAGTGTAGAAACAGAGTGCAGGCATAGACGGAAGTACAGGTTAAGTAGGAGATTACATTTCTACACCTGAACAGGGACTTGAACCCTGGACCCTCAGATTAAAAGTCTGATGCTCTACCAGCTGAGCTATCCAGGCCCAATGAAAGCTTCTCTGAGTGACAGCTGACATCTGAAAGACTTCCTGAGTCCAAAGCTGTGACGCTGTTTTCTGAACAAACGCCTGGTTGATGTGAACTTGTGTTGCAGCCACTGAGCATAAAGAAGAAGGCCTTCATGGAGGGAAACAGGGAGTTAAGCAGGAGTGTGAAGAAAAAAGGAAGAGAGCAAGTCGGTGGGAAACTATCTGCAGCAGAACAGTGTGAGGGCTGTGTGGTCAGGAATGGAAAAGCTCACAGGCTTTGGGATAATGTGGGATCAGACAGATGGAAGAGTTCAGACAAACTCAGCATGCTGCTGCCTCCTGCTACAGACCTCACATCCTCCATGTACCAACAGCTTCCCTGTCACACCTCAGCACATCTACATGAAACTATCACATCTATAGGAAAATAAACTATGGCCTCATCTGGATACAAACTAAAGAGATGATTGTGGATTTTAGGAGGAGCAGCAGTCAGCTGAACACCGTCTCCATCCTCGGTGAAGAGGTGGTTGAGGATTACAGATACCTGAGGGTTCACCTGGACAGCAGACTGGACTGGAAATGCAACACTGAGGCTGTCTACAAGATGGGACATTCAGTAAACTGTTCCTATAACTGTATATATGCTAACTGAGCTGGCATGGGTTGGTGCACTAAACACATGTTACAGAGTTTAATATTTCTGCATCTTTTAGTAAAAACAGGAAAGAATGAGTGTATATTTCCAGCCAAATTCCCAATAAAGCTGCTCTCATCTACATATTTTTCTGTTTCTTCTGTCAGACGGCTAAACTGAAAATCAGCCCATTAAGACTACGGGTCAACTCGTGGTCACTTAAAGCATGTCCAGACTGTGGCTCTGCTCTAATAAAATCCTGATTTTGTAACCGCAGCCTCATGTGAGAAAATCACCCTTCAGGTGACTTAAAGACAACGGCCCTCATTTATCAAACTTGCGTAAGACGAAAAACGTGCGTAGGTCGTGTGTACGTTCTTTTCTGCGCAAAGGTTGGCATTTATCAAATCCATCGTGAGCGCAGGAAAGATGAAATCGCCACGACAGGTCTGAGGCCGTGTACGCACTTTTCCATTTTGACTTGCGGTGACTGCAATACAGCAGCGTCACTAGTGCGTGCTCAGGAGTCGCAACAAATCTCTAGGTTAAAATTACAGACTTATCACTTTAAAGAAGGCCCATGTTTTATTTGACTTCAACATAAATATAAACATAAACGCAAATTAAATAAATTAAACAAGTACAACTCCGTAATTGGAAGAGTGATGGCTCATTATTCAACCGTGCACCCTCACACCGAACAGGAGAGGGGCTTTAACACTGCGCATTCGCGCACGCGTGCCATTGTGGAGAGGTGTATAGGGCTCCTAAAGCTGGATCTGTCTCTCGGCTGCGGGGGGAACCCTATACGCCCGAAAAGGTATGCAATATTATTATTGCATGCGGGGATCTCCATAACATTGCCCAAAAAAATGGAGTGCCATTTCCAGATGTACATCCAGAGGACCCCGCACCCAGAGATCCCTACCACCAGCCTGCACAGCCAAGAGCGCTCAGGAGGAGAGAGGAACGTATTCAGCGATTCTGACTTTTGGTAAGCATTCTGTTATTCAAGGAAAAAAGAAAGGAGAACAACGATTTCTTTCAGCATTTATTCTGTGACTTCAGTGTTTCATTTACGTCTTTCAATGTACTGTCGATAGATTGCACGGTGTGTGTTAAAGCCATCATCCACTTCACGATCTCTGTTTGTCTTTCTAGGACCTCTGTGGTCAACACGGCTGGCCGGTGTGACGCTGCAGACCGGGGGGCAGAGGCAGAGGCAGAGGCTTCGGATGTTGACGGGGCCGCGTATTCGTTGCGCGGGTCAGGTAGCCCGGATGCCACTTCGGATTCATCTGTGAATGAAAAATATTAGTTTGATTAGGAACCTCATTTGTGTTGAAAATTAAAGCAACTGTTTTATTTAAACGTCTTGGGTGTGCAGTCATTCTTACCATTCTCCATCAGCATCAGTGTCAAGTTTCCCTGGCAAGCCCGATGAGGACGTAGCTCCGATCACGCCAGCCAACATCACTTCACATTTACAGAACAGATGTTTTCTCTGCAGAACAAAAGAAGCCACCCGCCACCCCCCCCCACCCCCCACCCCCGGGGTCGGAGAGCTGCGACCTTCTTTTTTGGCCAATTTCATATCGGACCACTTCTTCCTGATCTTACTGGAGAAAAAGTAAAACATCGCTCAATTTTAGATTTAATTTAATCTGGAGTTTATCACATTTTATTGACCATCACAGTAGGGGAAAATACATAACTCGTCCGGTCTGCGATTTACATCGCCAACGCTGTTGACAGCGTTTCTTTGCCGCCTTTCGTCTATCCATGTCGCAAATTCTAGAGGTGCGGCCTCTCAGCCCCGTTTTGTAGAAGGCGTGGTTAGGATCATTACGATGGATTTCAGCCACCGGATTTATCAACAGCCGCTCGGTCTTACGATGGGATTGGTGTGGTACGCATGTTCTGTAAATCTCACTTGAACCTCTGCGTACGACGAGTTCTCCGCTCATATCTACGATGCTTTCTACGACGGCTTGATAAATGAGGGCCAATATGTTGGCAGCGATTTCAGCTGTGCTTACATGCAGCGTGATGTCCCACAGAGAAAGTTAGAGGCAGCAGAATGTCAGGAAGGTTTCCTACACAGTCTATCCCGTGCATGTACGCTGGGACAACATGGTGGTCCAGTTAAATGGACGAGTACACCTGGAACTGAAGCTGGACTTACCTGTGCATGCAAGCGTTCTGAATGTCCTGATCAAGATAAAAATATGTAACATACAGAACAAAAAGCATCCATCTCCAGCTGAAAACATGAAACCTGCATCCTACAAATAAAATGTTCCACTGGGGTGACCCACCCAAGTTGGTTATTAGGAGGAAATTTCAGAAATATCCTCAAAACCAGTTTTTCTCAGTGTGCAGACTTCAGCTTTTTGTTTTAAGTTTTGAACAAAGAAAATAGACTCAAATGTTACCTCTCTTCTATGCATATTCAGAACTTATTTAAATCTCTTCCAGAAAAACTCTCGTTTTGATCATTTTCTTTAAAATAAACATTTTTAAAAAGCTAACTGATCATGTGCTCTGTTTTACATATAACACCAGTTATAGAGGTAAACATGCAAAGTTAACATATTGACAGGTTTCAAATATATGTTTCAGTGGCGGCCGTGCTTTGGGTCACTGGGCCTTCAGTGCGGGTTTACCGTCCATTCAGAGTCGCTATTTAAATCCGTCCTGAGTGCCCACATGGCTCTGGATCTCACTAACCGTGCTGTATGCCAATAAACACAGAGGCCCTCATTTATCAAGCCGTCGTAGAAAGCATCGTAGATATGAGCGGAGAACTCGTCGTACGCAGAAGCTCAAGTGAGATTTACAAAACATGCGTACCACACCAATCCCATCGTAAAACAGAGCGGCTGTTGATAAATCTGGCGGGTGAAATCCATCGTAATGATCCTAACCACGCCTTCTATAAAAGGGCCGCACCTCTAGATTTGCGACATGGATAGACAAAAGACGGCAAAGAAACGCTGTCAACGCTGTTGACAGCTGGGACGGCTGTCAACAGCGTTGGCGATGTAAATCGCAGACCGGACGAGTTATGTATTTTCCCCTACTGTGATGGTCAATAAAATGTGATAAACTCCAGATTAAATGAAATCTAAAATTGAACGATGTTTTACTTTTTCTCCAATAAGATCAGGAAGAAGTGGTCCGATATGAAATTGGCCACAAAAAAGGTCGCAGCTCTCGGACGCAGCATGTCACAAACAGGGGGGGGGGGGGGCTCTGATCCAGGTTTGGATTTGAGTGCCTTGGAGGAGAGGGTGGCTGGCCTGATCGGAGCTATGTCTTTTTTCCTTGAATAACAGAATGTGCAGGCTGGTGGGATCTCTGGGTACGGGGTCCTCTGGATGTACATCTGGAAATGGCACTCCATTTTTTTGGGCAATGTATGGAGAACCCCGCATGCAATAATAATATTGCATACCTTTTCGGGCGTATATAGAAGGGTTCCCCCGCAGCCGAGAGACAGATCCACCTGCCCTTTAGGTGCCCTAACCTCTCCACAGTGCGCAGTGTTAAAGCGCCTCTCCTGTTCGGTGTGAGGGTGCGCGGTTGAATAATGAGCCATCACTCTTCCAATTACGGAGTTGTACTTGTTTAATTTATTTAATTTGCGTTTATGTTTATATTTATGTTGAAGTCAAATAAAACATGGGCCTTCTTTGAAGTGATAAGTCTGTAATTTTAACCTAGGGATTTGTTGCGACTCATAAGGCACGCACTAGTGACGCTGCTGTTTATGTATGCTATTGCAGTCACCGCAAGTAAAAATGGAAAAGTGCGTACACGGCCTCAGACCTGTCGTGGCGATTTCATCTTTCCTGTGCTCACGATGGATTTGATAAATGCCAACCTTTGCGCAGAAAAGAACGTACACACGACCTACGCACGTTTTTCGTCTTACGCAAGTTTGATAAATGAGGGCCAGAGAGACAGCTGCTAGAAGACTTTCTTCTGCAGGTTTCCTTCTTATTTATTTATTTTTAAACACATATTCAGCAGCAGGATGTTTATTCATCAATTAGCCTACTAATAATGAACTATGAGAGGCATTTCACGTGTTGAAAGCAACTTCCATTGTTATTGTTATTATTATCACGTATATCAGCAGTTCAGAATATTTGATCATTTATATTTATAATTTAATATTTATACATGTAAATAAAATACATAATACTCACAAGAGGTCCTGATTATTATCTATTTATTGACATAACACTGAGATGCTCCATATGTGAGTCCATTGTTGCCAGTTAACTGCAGCCTTGCACCTTTCAGCAGCAGCTGTTACCGCTGAGCAATCAGTTCCCTCTGCACTGAGGATCACATGAAAGCAGCTCCTGCAGCTTCAGGTTAATGTCACAGGGCTCTGAACTTTGTGTTAGTGCAGTTTGGCAGGAGCAGGTCCCAGGCAAGCTTTAATTATATTGCAGCAGAATGAGGTGAGTAACTTCTAGTCTATCCCAGTGCTTCTAAGTGGTGGCACTGAACCTCTGCTGCCTTAAATGTCTGAGGCAAGCAGAACCTCATTTGGTCGCAGCATTACACTATGTTTATACAGTTAAGCTCAACAGGACTGGGCATGTTAAGGGGAGGTGGTGGTTGGACCCCACTGGTCTCTAAATGTACTCAGAACTTCATATGAGATGTCCCTGTTTCTGCAGGGTTTTGTGGATTTCTTGTGTGCTGATTGGAAGCATCGCCTGCATTCCTGCACAAAGCGGTAAGCTGATCCCAATCAAAGCTCAGCAACTAAAAGCAGTTTAAATTGACTCGGGGTGTAAATGGAAGGCTGATCTTAATTCTCTGTTTCCTCACTCATGTATTCAGTTTATGGACAAGATCTATCTAAGCCAAGATATCAGAAACAAACTGGAACCAGTGGTTCTGGAGCACAGCAGCATGGTGCTCAGGGAGGTCAGTCTGGAGCTCCTGGCAGTAATTACCAGTTTGAAGATGGGAGCTGGAGCCTTTCATCTGACACCAGCGGCGAGGACGAGCCAGTCTTCACTCCTGTGGCCGACGAGGATCAAGTCTACGCTTACAAATCTCGGTCCCGCTACAACAAGAAGCGTGTGCTGTTCAGCCAGTTCCGCTACACCCCAACAGAATCTGAGCCAGACCACGGCAAAACATCTCAACACAAGGTTCAAGTTCAGAGCGGCTTCTGAGGATCTTTCTGGTGAGGCTCACTTTACTCTGCATGTGTGCTCTCTGTAGCTGCTGGTAGGTGACTGACTTTCTTTGTCTTGCAGATCTGCATATTCTAGAGGCATCGCTGCTGCTACCGCTTGAATAAATGGCTTTTAACTTGAATACCTTGTTGCTCCATCAAATGGCTCCTCGCTGTCTCTGGGTCATCCAGTTGTGGGTTGGAGGGGATGGTTGAGGGCCTGACAGGTTGACATGACTTAATCCTATAAATAAGGTGTTGGCCTTAACTTAAGGACAGTATCTGATCAAAGGTGAGCTTGTGAAGGTCTTGACGGCTTCAGCTTGGAATGCATTCCCAACTAAAAATGGCTGAAAAGCCAACTGCAGCTCTCTGACAGCAGTGGGTAAAGGTGTGGCCTTGAGCTCTATCAGAAGATTCCACTGCTGCATATTGTGCTGAGGGGGAAACCTTTCCACTCTGTAGCAGTCCTCACCCTACAGCTCTGGGTAAGGGCAGACCCATCAGATGCTGGGGCCATGTGAAACCTGGACAGTAGTTTCTGCAAGTCCATGACCGAGGATGGCTTCATAACATCGTCTGCGGTTGCAAAGGTCTTGTACTCTGAATACTTGTAATGAAGCTTGTGCTACACAAATCAAAAGATGTGGCAGCTACTTTTAGTGAAGTGGCTTGGAAACAAAATTTATAGGCTCAATGTTGTCACTTACTCACTACCTGGAAGTAAGTTGGATCAGGTGGTGGGGGCAAACATCTAGTAGAGGACCCTGTTCATGACATCTTAAACACAAAGCTGAGTATTTTTATTAAATGTACATTACCATTGAGGTTGGGTCATGGAAACTGAAAGGAGCCTCTCAGCCTCAATTGCAGAGGTGTGGCCAGAAGGTCATCATTGCCTATCAGGACAGTAGCATAGGACCTGCTCGTGAATATTAGCATGTAGGGAAAAATTCAAACTGTAGAAAAAGGCCTTTTGTGTTGGGTTGTTCAGGAGGTTGACCTGAAGCAGGTACCAGGTGGCCAAAAGGGCCGCATCATCAGTAGCTGCTCAAGCTAAAATTCAGGGATGGGAAGAATTTCTCATCTGGCTGCCTATAAGGTTCAGGATTCAGTTTAAAATTCTTATCACATACAAAGCCTTTAATCATCAGGCACCTGGTTACATCTGTGACCTGATCCACCCCTATTACACAACTAGGTCTCTTAGGTCCTCAGACCAGAGCTTATTGACTGTCCCCCGCTCTTGTCTAAAGACAAAGGGTGATCGTGCCTTTGAGGTATTGGCTCCAACTCTTTGGAACTCTCTTCCCCTATGTCTACGGTCTGCAACTTCTTTAGACAATTTCAAAAAGAATCTGAAGACCCACCTATTTAAAATAGCTTTTATCCGTTCTTAAAGTGCCCATCTGCTCTGTAGCCTCATGCTTTTCTGCTATTACTGTGTTTTCTTATGTGTGTGTGTATATGAAACGTTGACTTGCATCGTATTGTGAAGCACTTTGTGAATTATATTTTCTGAACGGTGCTATACAAATAAATTTATTATTATTTGTTCCCATTTCTTTGTATCTATAAAATAAGTTTGACATGCATGAAATGGCATTTTTGCAGAAACCAGGTAATTCCCTGAGAGATGCATCTGTACCTTCAGCTGATCAATGAAGCCTATTCAGAAATGGGCTCCATGGAAGGGTGGCTGTCAAGAAGCCGTTCTTAAGGAGGGGAAACAGGGAGAAAAGGCTGAGCTATGAAAAATGGCACAAGAAGACTGAAAATCAGGTCTGATGGAGGGATGAATCCTCCCCAGAATCCGGGGAGGGTTAGAATAAATGTGTTAAATAAATTAATAAATCCAACAACTCTCATTGATTCTGTCCATTACATCAGATTTTACAGATCAAACATCTATTTTGTTCTACAATTGGAAGCAAGAAGGCGAGCCAGGTGTTGGAATATATTCAGTTAAGTCGTGAGCTGTACAACCACACAGTGGACTGTGCACAAAAGCATTCACTAACCTGTCTGGAACATGAACAAACATGTCTGATTAATACTGGGCATAATGCAACATCAAATGGTCCATCTATATGTGAGAATCAGATGTCTTACCTGGTCGTCCCTGCAGCAAGCACACTGCCTGTGGGCACTACTTGCACATAGTCGACATATATTGACTAATAATTAAAAGAAAAACTTCTGTGGACTTGTTTCCACACTTTAAGTCACTCACATTGTAAACCTGCAGGTTGCAATTTAAATATAAACATGATAAAGTTTGGTCTTTGTTGGATTTTATGAAAGTAATTATGAGGACAGATGATGTGAACTACTGTAACAAATGTTAGTTTTCAGAATTAAAACAATCTGGGCATATAAATATTCTCATTTTCATAAATAAATATGAAGTTCAGGTGTGACAGTCAACATTTTACAGTGAAAAAAGAATTTCTCAGAAACTTAGACCCATATTAAAAAAGAGCATTATTCAAATAGATGCATTTTCCCTTTAAATGAGTTAAAAATGTAACTTTAACTTCAGTGTATTTTCAGTACAGTTCCACCTCACTGATGGCTGCTAAAGCCTCCACAGTACAAAGAACAGAAAACAGTCGCCTACAGACTATAAAGTGCTCAAATGTCACATTTCCCATGTTGGAATATTTGCTGTGTCACAGGGAGTCTGTGGGAGTCTGTGGTTGTTCTCACAAGGCAAGAACTTTAAAGGAGGAATGATGGAAAGCCACAGAAATCGTCAAGACAAATTTGAGAAACACTTCCAGATATGAACAAAATGATGGCACAAGGTGCTTTAAACATTTAACCTCCGTTATGTCCTGTTTAATCAAGTTCATCTGAAATAAATCTAAGATCTCCTCCATATCACTGAATAAAAGAGCAGCTCTGCATCATGTTGTCTCACGTTTCTACATCTCAGCTCAGATATTAATCTGAGCTTTAAAGGAGCCATGGCATGAAATTTTCACTTTTTAAGGTTGTTTAACATTAATATGAGTTCCTCTAGCCTGCCTGCGGTCCCCCAGTGGCTAAAAATGACGATAGACCTAAACTATGCAATGGAAATTATTTTCCGCCTTTGGTAATGTGACCATGCAGATGGCCTGATCGGGAAAGCTGCCTCTTATGACGTGGAGCCTCATATGATGTCGAGGTTATTTCCACCCAGAGCCCATATATGGCTATGCCAAAACTACCTTTCCCCGCCCACAGCTCTTTGGCCAGCTCATTGCGCTGTATATGGATGTAAAAAATCTGTTTAGAGCTCCTGCATCAGAACCTCTAAAGAGCCAGTGGACAGATTTAGTTTTTTCTGGGAAAGTGACGGCAGAACCGAAGAGATTTGTGTATGTGTGCGCCAAACATTTCACCAACGAATGTTTCCACCCCCACCCTCCACTTTGCCCCGCCTTTCTCCCCCTAATTTGCATTTAAAGCTGCAGACCCTAAACAGCTCATTCTGAGGATCCTTAGGAAAGCTCATTTTCGGGACTGGCTGTAATTCTGCACCAAGGCAGAATTTTTGGTAAAAAAACTCAGATACAGTATAAGGGGACCACTAAAGCCTTTAAAAATATATAAAAACCTCCATTTATTTTCATGCCATGGCACCTTTAAACATCTCAGAGGGCGCATAAGGCAGTTAGCGTGACTTTAGTAAGAATCCACCCTCTGCTATGTTCCAAACACATCCATGCTTCTAGATCCTCTGCATGAGAGAGCTGCAGAGCTCCTTATTCCTGCCAAGGAGTCAACATTATTTTAGAGTTATTTCCAGAACTCATTGGGTTAACTTACTAAGACTCCAGTCTTATGTCACGCTGAGCTCACTTTTTTCCCTTTGAAACCCAACTAGCAGCTCCCACTAGTGAAGTGGACAAGTGATGTGTTGGACCCCAATTTCATGACTGTGACGTGTTTGTGACGTATTAGAACCGAGGTTATAACCTGGAGTCCTTCAGACCAAATCTCTGTCACTCCCCTCACACTCCCCAGCCAGAGATTAGGGGCCCACAGTGATCTGCAGGACTTTGGTCCAGATGTTTAACACCGTATCTGACCAAGCGGAATTCACCTTCTTTAAAACATCCCATGTTCATTCCTCACATGTTGCAACAAACCTTTTTAAATGGGATGTCAGAAGTGTTCATTTTCAGAGCTGAATTGAATGCAGCACGATCTGACTGGGTCCCAGGTGAGGTTTATGAGTGTAATTAGAGCAGGTAGAGCACCAATATAAAGTCAGCTGCAGCCTCAGATGAGTTACAGCACAAATCTTCTCTCAACAGCAGTCACTAGGTTGCTGTTTTGGTAGCCTGACTACGTCATACTCACGATTCTAGTCAGAATGTGAGTCTGATACTGCTCAATAGAGATTTGAGTATGTGGCGTGTTTCAACCGAACCAGGAGAAAAAATGCCTCTTCGCTCAATTGGATAGACCTACAACCAATCAGAGCAACGTAGTATGTGACGTAGATTAAGCAACACACACTTGTTGTAGGAAGGACGGCAAAAACATATTTTCTATCGATAAAAGCCTTTATCACGTTCCTCTGTTCGTCTTTCAAAATGAATGCAATGTGGAGATCCTGTAGAACAGACTCGATGGCAGAATCTACACACCCTAGCTCTCCAGCGGCAGCCATGTTCAGCTCTTTAGTGACGTACTCGATAATGTCCCTGTTGATCATCTGTCCATCATCGTATAAAGCCCGCCCTGGCAATCTGATTGGTCCGACCAATTCTTGGTCGGGCATAATGATTTCCCAACTGAGCAGAGCCAGACCGAACTTCCCGACCAAAACTTTTATGGGCGGGGCTAAGTTCGGCTGGCACCCAGGCTACTGTTTTGGACCAGTTTTATCTGAATTGCGTTGCTGCTGTTTTGTCTTGTTCAACATGTTGTTTAAGGTTTTCTTCAGGTGAGTCTTCATGTTTAATGGTTTAGGTTTTTGTTCTCCTATATACTAAAGTTTCTTTCTTTTCTTTTGAAATCCAAACAGGATTTCCTGGCTTTGTGTCCTGCTCTTCAGCATTGGAACATGTTATCCCCCCCAGAAAAGCAAGTATATCAACATTTAGGTGCAGTTTATATAAAGGCAGCCAACATGGGAAGTTGTTTAGGAATGAGAGAGAAGAGGGTCTGCAACTCTATTAATCATGCAGCACCTAATCTTTCAATATATTAGACTTCAGGTTTAATGACCCACTTGAACTGCAGATACTCCTTTAGCTTTGTTTTTGTTACTAAACATATTGGCAGTGATACAGAGGCTACTGACAGCATGACCAACCATGCTGTCATACTTTGCTTCAACTAATTTCTTTGCTCAGGTCAAAACAGTGGATCCTCTGGTAGTAGCACGTCTGGCTACGGCAGCGGCGTCTCCTCTGGGTCTGGCTACGGCAGCGGCGTCTCCTCTGGGTCTGGCTACGGCAGCGGCGTCTCCTCTGGGTCTGGCTACGGCAGCGGCGTCTCCTCTGGCTCTGGCTACGGCAGCGGCGTCTCCTCTGGCTCTGGCTACGGCAGCAGCGGCTCCTCTGGCTACGGCAGCAGCGGCTCCTCTGGGTCTAATGCTGGCTTTACTGCGCAGGACGCAGACTTTGCCCGTTTCCTTGCTGCCCTAATGAACTTGAAGATCGACCGTTCTTTCCCACAGTCTGCCTGGACCTCCGACCAGGTCCCTAAGGACACATCTGAGATGCACGCTGTATACCCTTCATCCCACGTCGTCCAGTCCAGCAGTGGCTACCAACGAGCCCGCGACTCCAGTTCGTACGCCAAATACTCCCAGGATGCTTTTGACCACTTTGATGCCAAGACTGGGTCTAAAGGGCAGAAGTTGTACTAAGGTAAAGCTGGACTAGTGTCTGAAGTATTGAGACTCCTGTATCAATACTGACCCCTTCTGTTTTCTGCAGGTGACTCTCATGGACACTTCCATGGAGATTCCAACATGTGGCTGAGCTCTGGCAAAATAAACTTGACCAATAATACGTGGTCTGTGTATTGAATACTTGATCTCAAGGTTTGTTTTCTTCTTCATAGAAGATTTGAGTCTTCACCACACCCACTGAGGCTTACTCTGCTTTTGAAGGGCAAACTGAATACTTCTGCTTTAAATTCCACCACTACATGTTTCCTTCTCCTCATGGTTGAATTGCATTACACAAACCCAGACCAAAATAACTTGAAGCTCAATACAGTGGCCCTGCTTGCCCTTGTACCACGAAGGTGCCTCGGTTAAATCTGCACTCGCTGGCCTTTTCCAAGCTTTAATTGCATATGACTCATTAGCCTATGCTACGTAGCTTTGCCCCTCCTCTGCTTGGTGTCTTCTGTGTGCCTCAACAGAGCCATACATCCCTCTTAACCAACTGTCTCGACTTGCTCTCTGTGTGTGCGGCCTTTATTCATCTCACCTGGGACACCAGCTGGAGGGCTCATGACCCTGTACATATTGCTTGAAATACTCTTCACACCCCCATTGCAACCAATTAAAAGTTTTAGTGGCCTCTTGGCACAAACAATCCAGGAAAAAAACTATCCAATCATATTGAAAGGACTGTTAACGATGATTGCGTTCTGATGCGTCCATCAAACTGCAATCTGCTCCTTCCCCCTGTGCGCGTACCCTTCGTGAACAAATTACGTATGCCCGGAAGCTAAACTAGAGCCAGCTTGGCTAGCATTATTAAACATAGTTAGCATACTAAATACAGCAACGATCGACGCTTGTTGTCAGAACAGCGCTCGTGCACCTTCGTGCTCATGTACTCTAGAGCAGGGGTTCTCAACCTTTTGCAAGCAGGGCCCCCCCTAAGATGGTTCATTGCAGTTGAGGGCCCCCCCCCCCCTTCACAGCCCCACCCCCACGACACGTGACGTGATGTTGCAGGCTAAAAATACTACCCCCTGTCAAATTTGAAATGAAACCAGTCAAACAATAGTCCAACTTCTTGCATTTTTGAGGAGGGAATTTTCGTGATTTTTTAAAAAAAAATTTTTTTCCCTCATCCTGTAGTCTACTCGCGCCCCCCTGTGAGTGTGTCCGCGCCCCCACCGGTTGAGAACCACTGCTCTTTTCAAAATGCTGCTTCACTGGACTCAAAATCCACGATCTCCTACCCTACCTTTAATACAGGCTCGGTCCTGAATATGACATCATTGCATCTTCCCATGTTGGGATTTTCATCCTACACAAGACTTAAAGGAGACATATTTTACCTCTTTAAACAAGTTAGAATTGGTCTATGGGCTATACAAAACATGTTCATGAAGTTCTTTGCACAAAATCACTCTCACATAAAGAGATTTCACCAGTTCTATTCTTGCCATTTTCAGTCTCTCCCAAATTGAGCCGTTTAAAGGGCTCTGTCACTTTTATGCAAATAAGCTGTTGCTGGCCACGCCCCGCCCCTCTCATGAGTAGCCTCTGGCTGCGTGTACTGTTTACCCTTTTGTTTTGAGGGTCCAAAAGGTACATATATGTACACTGTAAACCCGGATTTTGTTTTCAATTAAACGTTTTAGTGTTCATTACTTATTCTATTATGTTTTGTAAAAATCTATGTAATTACTAAATCAAATTAGTTCTTTGGATTAGAAATTTGAAAATATACACTGCAATGATCATCTTAGGCAGAGATTACATATAAAGTTACGTTCTGTGAGGGAGGGGCGGAGCCTATTTGAAGTTCGACTGAGAGTCAAGACCTGTCCTGTGTGAGAGCGTGACCTGCTCGATTTTTGGAGAAAACTGAATTGTGTATTTAAAAATAAACCGTGGATGTTTTAAAGTAGTTTTAACTACACTAAGTAGATGGAAGAGCGTGTAAAGCAATTATTAAGATCGGTTTGGTTGCTAAACGTTTGCTAAAGGTTAGCTTAAGACTGCACCAGTCTTAATTCATTATTGCTGCAGTGAATTATTTGTGTTAATTGTTAATTTCAGTGTTTTCTGAAATAAAAGAACTTGAACAATTTAAATGTATTTTTTAATTTCTTCCTTCCCATACAATTTTCTTTTTAAACAATATATTGTGGCGTGCTGTGGGTGTGTTGCCGCATTGCATTATGGGTGCTCTCTGTTCCCCGTTATGTGCTGTATTTAGTGCTGTGGTAGAGTTTGTATGGGTTTATGTTTATGTTCTGTACGCAGTGATGGTGTAGTACAAGGTTTTTGTTCGTGTTGCATTTTAACTAAATCTGCACCATAACTGAAGTTGCCTATTAAAGCACAATAGTAGAGTGGTACAAGGTAGGGTTGTCAAAGAATATTCTAAATTTGAATAGGTTTTACAGACAAAGGTGAAAATTAATAGTCAAATGTGGAAAAACATCTGTGCAGCCGCTGTCTGCCTTGAGTCGGCACACTGCATGACGGGGTCAGGGACAGGTCACAGGAGTCACTGCTGAAAGTTGACATATGTAAAAAAGCTACGGTTAGCTCATCATTTGACCACCATTAACATGAGGTTACATCTTGAAAATGTGCACCCAAATGAACATGGCATAATATTAAACTCAAATATGTTTAAACTGTCATTAGCCACTGGCTTGCGATTACTTTAGCATTCCATCTGCAGGGAATGGGGGAAAAACCCAGACAAGGTCATCACATGACACTGCTAAAGACAGCACTGGCTGTGGTTTAATTGCAGAATAATATTTAAGGAGTAACCAGCCAGGTATTTCAAGCAAAATGTTTGTTTAGCAAGCCTTCAGGTTGGCTACCGTGCACTCAGCAATCTGTGCCCGGAGTTACGTGGTGGCACAAAGTTGTACCAATATGAAGCATGCACTGCATAGAAGGGGATGTGTCTGGCTGCCATGAACAGGTGTAGAGAAATGGCTGCAAAGAATGCTGTAGCTGATCGCTATAGTCAATTGAGCAAAGGGTTCAACTATTTAACACTTCCATAGCAATTCCTCTCAAGATGCAGAGCTTTGAGAAGCCATGTTTGAAACCAAAAGCAGAACATCCCAGTCAAATATGACAGGTGATGCCTGCCATTTGCCTTGAACCCAGATGGTGTACATAGGACATCGTTTCCCTTAATCATTCTGAAGCTAGATCATTTGACAAGACTTTATTCAAAGACTAAAAAGAATCTTCTTATAACGTTGGTTTCAGCTTTTCAATCTGAAACAGAACCAGATTAGTTAGAGCATTGAGATAAAGACATTTGCAGGTACCACTCAACATACCCTCTGCACATCATGTTCAGCTCTAGCGGGCACTTGGGAAGAACTTTTTCTGCTGCCCAGAACCATGGCTGTCAGTAATATGCTCCTTCAAGTGGTGGACATCCTGAAAGTAGTCTTTGCCCTTCTCATGCTGCTGGCTGAAGGTGCTGTAGGTTCCAGAGGGGTACAAGCCGTACAAAAGCCTGTAGTCAAAGTCAGGAGATCCACCCACACCAAAGCGTGGCACCAGTACGGTTGCGGATCCCGGTCCAGACCCTTGGCGTTCATCCGGGTAGCCGAATTCCTCCGTCTGCTGCTGGTAATTTCCGAGTTCAGCTTCCTTTGTGACACTGGAGGTCTCCCCTGACTGGAGGACAGGGCCAGGTGGTGACAGAGGGGCTGCAGGGAGAACGTCAGTGAGGCTGAGGGCTTGGGCTGACGCATCCTCAAAGACTGAGGGAGCAATAGCCCACTGGGTTTCTGTGTGGAGACATTTCACAATTAGTCCTTTTCACAGCAGAAGCTCTGATAGCACAGAGTCTTGACATCGCAGTTTCCTAGGATGTAAACTTAAAAGCTCCACTCCAAACATATTTTGGGCCATCTACACTCCAAGCAGAAGATTTACCTTGTGGTCCAGGTTGGGCAGCTCCAGGTTGCAGAGCGCCAGATCCTACGTCAACAGGCACATAAGTGACAGTAGAGTATCCTGTTGCAGGCAGGCCAGAGCTCAAGCTGCTCAATGCTGGACCCGTCTGAACAGCCTGTGGGACACCAGAAGCTTGCACAGCCATTTGCACGGGCACAATGGAGCCAGAGCTGCTGAATCTTGGGTCTGCCTGAAGAGCACCTTGGACAAGGCCAGGAGCTTGGACAAAACCGGGAGCTTGGACAACCAATTGCGTTGGCACAAATGAGCCATAGCCGCTGAGTCTTGGGTCAGCCTGAAGAACAGGTTGACTTTGACCAGAGACCAGCACAGGTGTCGCCATATAAGTGTTACTGGAAGCAGTGTTGGGCACGGTCACCGGGCGGCTAGCGGCTACTCCCTGGTAAGAGCCAAAATGACCTGCAGCTCTTGTGCCGCTGCTGCTCTGGCCTGCTGATTTTGAACCTGGGTGCATGAGAACAAGTTTAGCAGAAGCAGATTCAAGCAAGCATGTAATATTTTACCACAACAGATGATAGCACACCTTTGGTGGGAAAACCCCATGTAGCAGCAGTCAACAAGGCAAAGAGGGAAATCCTGAAATTATGTACAACAAAGAGTAAGAATGCAATGTTAACCAATGTTTCCAATCAATCAAAAACTGTAAAAGGCAGCTTGTGCTTATACCTCAGGAAGAACCCAGCAGCTGTCATGGTGAAAACAAGCTATGAGAGGAAACAGCAAGGGTGAAGGTTTATAAATAATGCCACAGACCAGCCCAGACCAATCAAAGCTTAACGAGCTAAACAACAGACAGCTGCTTGTGAGGGACTATCAGGACAGGTGGATGTTGGAGGCTCATCTGGTTGTTCTGGTATCAGCCTCATAAAGTGAGGTTACATGGCACTGAAAGAATCGGATTAAGGGCTAAATTAAAATAAGACTGATTTATTAAGTTCATGTGTACACCTTAATCTGACAAAAAATTGGATCGGATCGGGTTACTCGCGATCGGATTAAGACCCCGAGATAACTCGGTTGTGAGTCGCGTTTGTGCAATAAGCAGCTCATCACAAACAAAATGTAGAGGGACGTAGCGTCATCTTGCCCATCGTTCGCCATCTTTCTCGAATGCCTGAGTTTGTTGTTGTTGTTGGTTGTGGTGAAGAGGTCAACCGGAGGTGGCTCTATTAGCAATAGTTGAAACGGGTACAGCGCCACCTATCGTACCGGGCGGGGTATGACGTGCTTTGTGCCTATGATTCGATTCATTCACCGCCATATAGCCAAGATAATTACCCTTGCTCAAATAAGGAGCATAACCCAACCATAGCTATAATCAAACTAATCTCATCATATAGACCCACTGAATATCACCTCTCAGCTCCACCCTCCTGTCTGTGCTAAAGGCACTTAGTCACTGCCAAACATTGTACTGTCTATTGCTGTGCACTTATTCTGAGTTTCTCTCGGAATTTCAGTTACATGTAGGAGCTGGAAATAACAGCCTAGATGTTGAGTTTTCACACCGACCCACTCACACATTCAACAAGTAAACTGAGGCCTGTAGAGTCTGAGATGTAGCTCTTATTGGTCCTTTAAAGGAGACATGTTTTGCCCTTTTTGGTACAATTTCCCGAGGTCTTACTGAAATGTGTGAGACAGGCTTTGGTCAAAATTCTTGAGAAAGCCAGATTCTCGTTACCATGGTAACTGCCGAGCAAGCTGCGGGGGAGGAAGAAAGTTGGTGAAAAGAACGTTACTCTGGTAGAATGGAACAACAATATCAGTCTGAACTGGAGTCAAACCCTGAACAAGAAGGAGCTCCCAGAGGTTCCACCATCAAAGCTGCAAAAGGATGCTGGGGAAGCGTTAGTTTATGCTTCTTTGTACGTTGGCTAAGGACACACTGTCATGCTGGCTGTTGCTGACACGAGTTTGTATCAAATATTGTATTTACATGAGTCACCCGCATAAGCGTAGGAACTGGCATAGACGTAGACGTGCCTCTACGTGTAGACGTGTTTTCTTTGTTGGGTGTATTGGAAGCAGCAGAGACCTGGGATTGATGGTGTTCTGAGCTCGCTGTTACAGCTTCTGGCATGTTGGCGGGTTCCTCACAACTTTCCTCTTTGCCACTTTCAAAGGGAAATATATAGAAACCCTCACACATACTTTATGCTTTACTGAAGAAAGGGATGATATGTATTAGTTCAAGGTGCTCTGTATTTAGTCTGACCCACAACTGGTCACAACAGGACGATCATCTTCAACATCAGTGCTCAGTGACAGCTGCAGAAGTATGTGTAGAAACCTGATCTGTATTTAGACTGTTTCTGTCCAGTCCAGCTCTCTGAGCCGACAACAAAACTCCCTCTGAGTGCTGCCCACAGAGGGAGTGGGACAGCTTCCTGAATCTGTAACCTTCCTCTTGGCGTGTTGAGCTGCAGAGGCCTGGGGATGATTCTGC
The DNA here is from genome assembly GCF_027942865.1 of Odontesthes bonariensis. Lineage (NCBI taxonomy): Eukaryota > Metazoa > Chordata > Actinopteri > Atheriniformes > Atherinopsidae > Odontesthes > Odontesthes bonariensis. The sequence goes on along the minus strand of NC_134507.1, from coordinate 37,730,076 downwards.
AGGAGCTGGACATCCTCTGAGTGAGGAGTCCCAGCAGCAGCAGAGACCTCTGACTGCTCCTCTAACAACAGCAGATTTTCTGTGTTGGCTGTGTTGGAAGCAGCAGAGACCTGGGATTGATGGTTTCCTGAGCTCGCTGTTACAGCTTCTGGCCTGTTGGCGGGTTCCTCACAACTTTCCTCTTTGCCACTTTCAAAGGGAAATATGTAGAAACCCTCCGACTCATTTTCCAGAATCTCTTCATCTACTATGTCACCCCACAGAAGTGCAGGAGAGGATATTCTGCTTTGACTCGTTTTGCTTGTTGTTTTTTAGCGTTTGTCTAAATGACTTTTTAAGTACGTGTTGTTTTTCAGGCGCTTTGTCTTTCAGGCTTTTAGAAACTACAGTGATGTCATGTCCTCTGATGACATGTTTCCACTTTGATGTCATGCAAAACTGTGAGGATACCCTCTCTTTTTCAGCTTTATGATCTGAACTGTAAATAATATGCAGCACATGTTCATAGAGCCCAGGCAATAGTGGTAAACATGGGTTGTATGAATGGTGTTTGAGATGTAAATGAAAACAGAAGCAGTGATCCTTTTTATATATGTGATTAAAAATGGGACAACAGTAACTGAACCTGAATGCATCATTGTCCAGGTCAGTAATAATGTATTTATTGTATGCAAGGGCGGACTGGTCATCGGGAGTACCGGGACTTTTCCCGGTGGGCCGGTGCGAAATAGAGTTTTAATGTAATTGGGCTGGCCTTTGATGTGATAACCAATGTTAACAGTTCCTCTAGTGTCTGGCTAATCAACATTGGAGGGCCCAGGGTATAGGCCCCTCCTCCACTACATCTGTCAATTCAATTGGAAACTCGGCTCTTTACTGTTGAAAATCAACCGATAGCGAGCCAGGTCCCTTTTGCCAGTGTGGAGCCACCTAGCGTGGCTAGCTCAATTAGCCTACCCATAGCAGAGTAAAAAAATGCTCCAGAAAAAGAAGCCCTACCCCACCTTTAAGCCTTAATACTGTGCAGTGTTCGCCGTATGTTATTTGAAAAAAATTGGTTATTGTTACCATATTGTCATAAGCTACTATGCGAGTGCGAGCCGCCAATTAAAGGTTGAGGAGCCGCATAATGAGTAGCTCTGCTTTAGCCTATCCCTGCTGCCAATTGAAAGAGAGTCAGGGTACACCCTGGACAGCTCTCCAGTCCACTCAGGAAAAGGTCTAATAATTTCCACACTTCCATTCACTGGGACTCTGCTAGAACTGTTTGGAGACCTTTTCTAGAGAACTGTATCAGAGCCTAGTGTGGGAGAGTACTTTGAAAGTGATCTGAAACTAAGTTAGAAAATATTTTGGAAATGATCATGTAGCTTTGAGCTTGAGGGAATTCAAAAATGCATCTTCCACATGTGGTAGAATCAGGAAAACAGAAGCAGAGGAGATATTCAAGTCTTGTGTAAGATGAAAACCAACAAGGGAAGATGTGCAATGCCACGTTAAGGACCGAGTGTATGAAGCAGTGGCCTCACACACAGAAGGCAAGTCGAGACAAAGTTGGTTAAGAGGGATGTATGGCTCTGTTGAGGCACACAGAAGACACCAAGCAGAGGAGGGGCAAAGCTACGTAGCATAGGCTAATGAGTCATATGCAATTAAAGCTTGGAAAAGGCCAGCGAGTGCAGATTTAACTGAGGCACCTTCATTGTACAAGGGCAAGCAGGGCCACTGTATTGAGCTTCAAGTTATTCTGGTCTGGGTTTGTGTAATGCAATTCAACCATGAGGAGAAGGAAACGTGTAGTGGTGGAATTTAAAGCAGAAGTATTCAGTTTGCCCTTCAAAAGCAGAGTAAGCCTCAGTGGGTGTGGTGAAGACTCAAATCTTCTATGAAGAAGAAAACAAACCTTGAGATCAAGTATTCAATACACAGACCACGTATTATTGGTCAAGTTTATTTTGCCAGAGCTCAGCCACATGTTGGAATCTCCATGGAAGTGTCCATGAGAGTCACCTGCAGAAAGCAGAAGGGGTCAGTATTGATACAGGAGTCTCAATACTTCAGACACTAGTCCAGCTTTACCTTAGTACAACTTCTGCCCTTTAGACCCAGTCTTGGCATCAAAGTGGTCAAAAGCATCCTGGGAGTATTTGGCGTACGAACTGGAGTCGCGGGCTCGTTGGTAGCCACTGCTGGACTGGACGACGTGGGATGAAGGGTATACAGCGCGCATCTCAGATGTGTCCTTAGGGACCTGGTCGGAGGTCCAGGCAGACTGTGGGAAAGAACGGTCGATCTTCAAGTTCATTAGGGCAGCAAGGAAACGGGCAAAGTCTGCGTCCTGCGCAGTAAAGCCAGCATTAGACCCAGAGGAGCCGCCGCTGCCGTAGCCAGAGCCAGAGCCAGAGGAGACGCCGCTGCCGTAGCCAGACCCAGAGGAGACGCCGCTGCCGTAGCCAGACCCAGAGGAGACGCCGCTGCCGTAGCCAGACCCAGAGGAGACGCCGCTGCCGTAGCCAGACCCAGAGGAGACGCCGCTGCCGTAGCCAGACCCAGACGTGCTACTACCAGAGCCAGAGGATCCACTGTTTTGACCTGAGCACAGAAATTAGTTGAAGCAAAGTAGGACAGCATGGTTAGTCATGCTCTCAGTAGCCTCTGTATCATTGCCAATATGTTTAGTAACAAAAACAAAGCTAAAGGAGCATCTGCAGTTGAAGTGGGTCATTAAACCTGAAGTAAGTAATTTATTTATACAGCGCCTTTCGCAGACCAGGGTCACAAAGCGCTTTATAGGTACAATAGAAACACACAGTTAAGTACATATAAGTATTAGTTTAAAAAAGGCCAAAGCAACTCAGTCACAATCAAGTCTAATATATTGGAAGATTTGAGGCTGCATGATTAATATAGTTGCAGACCCTCCTCTCTCTCATTCCTAAACAACTTCCCATGTTGGCTGCCTTTATATAAACTGCACCTAAATGTTGATATACTTGCTTTTCTGGGGGGGATAACATGTTCCAATGCTGAAGAGCAGGACACAAAGCCAGGAAATCCTGTTTGGATTTCAAAAGAAAAGAAAGAAACTTTAGTATATAGGAGAACAAAAACCTAAACCATTAAACATGAAGACTCACCTGAAGAAAATCTTAAACAACATGTTGAACAAGACAAAACAGCAGCAACACAATTCAGATAAAACTGGTCCAAAACAGCAACCTAGTGACTGCTGTTGAGAGAAGATGTGTGCTGTAACTCATCTGAGGCTGCAGCTGACTTTATATTGGTGCTCTACCTGCTCTAATTACACTCATAAACCTCACCTGGGACCCAGTCAGATCGTGCTGCATTCAATTCAGCTCGGAAAATGAACACTTCTGTAATCCCATTTGAAAAGGTTTGTTGCAACATGTGAGGAATGAACATGGGATGTTTTAAAGAAGGTGAATTCCGCTTGGTCAGATACGGTGTTAAACATCTGGACCAAAGTCCTGCAGATCACTGTGGGCCCCTAATCTCTGGCTGGGGAGTGTGAGGGGAGTGACAGAGATTTGGTCTGAAGGACTCCAGGTTATAACCTCGGTTCTAATCCGTCACAAACACGTCAAAGTCATGAAATTGGGGTCCAACACATCACTTGTCCACTTCACTAGTGGGAGCTGCTAGTTGGATTTCAAGGGGAAAAAAGTGAGCTCAGCGTGACATAAGACTGGAGTCTTAGTAAGTTAACCTGCTGAGTTCTGGAAATAACTCTAAAATAATGTTGACTCCTTGGCAGGAATAAGGAGCTCTGCAGCTCTCTCATCCAGAGGATCTAGAAGCATGGATGTGTTTGGAACATAGCAGAGGGTGGATTCTTACTAAAGTCACGCTAACTGCCTTATGCTTCCTCTGAGATGTTTAAAGGTGCCATGGCATGAAAATAAATGGAGGTTTTTATATATTTTTAAAGGCTTTAGTGGTCCCCTTATACTGTATCTGAGTTTTTTTCCCAAAAATTCTGCCTTGATGCAGAATTACAGCCAGTCCCGAAAATGAGCTTTCCTTAGGATCCTCAGAATGAGCTGTTTAGGGTCTGCAGCTTTAAATGCAAATTAGGGGGAGAAAGGCGGGGCAAAGTGGAGGGTGGGGGTGGAAACATTCGTTGGTGAAATGTTTGGCGCACACATACACAAATCTCTTCGGTTCTGTCGTCACTTTCCCAGAAAAAACTAAATCTGTCCACTGGCTCTTTAAAGGTTCTGATGCAGGAGCTCTAAACAGATTTTTTACATCCATATACAGAGCAATGAGCTGGCCAAAGAGCTGTGGGCGGGGAAAGGCAGTTTTGGCATAGCCATATATGGGCTCTGGGTGGAAATAACCTTGACATTATATGAGGCTCCACGTCATGAGAGGCAGCTTTCCCGATCAGGCCATCTGCATGGTCACATTACCAAAGGCTTAAAATAATTTCCATTGCATAGTTTAGGTCTATCGTCATTTTTATCCACTGGGGGGCCGCAGGCAGGCAAGAGGAACTCATATTAATGTTAAACAACCTTAAAAAGTGAAAATTTCATGCCAAGGCTCCTTTAAAGCTCAGATTAATATCTGAGCTGAGATGTAGAAACGTGAGACAACATGATGCAGAGCTGCTCTTTTATTAAGTGATATGGAGGAGATCTTAGATTTATTTCAGATGAACTTGATTAAACAGGACATAACGGAGGTTAAATGTTTAAAGCACCTTGTGCCATCATTTTGTTCATATCTGGAAGTGTTTCCCAAATTTGTCTTGGATTTCTGTGGATTTCCATCATTCCTCCTGAAAACTTGTTGCCTTGTGAGAACAACCACAGACTCCCACAGACTCCCTGTGACACAGCAAACTTCCAACATGGGAAATGTGACATTTGAGCACTTTATAGTCTGTAGGCGACTGTTTTCTGTTCTTCGTACTGTGGAGGCTTTAGCAGCCATCAGTGAGGTGGAACTGTACTGAAAATACACTGAAGTTAAAGTTACATTTTTAACTCATTTAAAGGGAAAATGCATCTATTTGAATAATGCTCTTTTTTAATGTGGGTCTACGTTTCTGAGGAAGTCTTTTTTACTGTAAAATGTTGACTGTCACACCTGAACTTCATATTTATTAATGGAAATGAGAATATTTATATCCCCAGATTGTTTTAATTCTGAAAACTAACATTTGTTACAGTAGTTCACATCATCTGTCCTCATAATTACTTTCATAAAATCCAACAAAGACCAAACTTTATCATGTTTATATTTAAATTGCAACCTGCAGGTTTACAATGTGAGTGACTTAAAGTGTGGAAACAAGTCCACAGAAGTTTTTCTTTTAATTATTAGTCAATATATGTCGACTATCTGCAAGTAGTCCCCACAGGCAGTGTCCTTGCTGCAGGGACGACCAGGTAAGACATCTGATTCTCACATATAGATGGAACATTTGATGTTGCATTATGCCCAGTATTAATCAGACATGTTTGTTCATGTTCCAGACAGGATAGTGAATGCTTTTGTGCACAGTCCACTGTGTGATTGTACAGCTCACAACTTAACTGAATATATTCCAACACCTGGCTCGCCTTCTTGCTTCCAATTGTAGAACAAAATAGATGTTTGATCTGTAAAATCTTATGTAATGGACAGAATCAATGAGAGTTGTTGGATTTATTAATTTATTTAACACATTTATTCTAACCCTCCCCGGGTTCTGGGGAGGATTCATCCCTCCATCAGACCTGATTTTCAGTCTTCTTGTGCCATTTTTCAAAACTTAGCCTTTTCTCCCTGTTTCCCCTCCTTAAGAACGGCTTCTTAACAGCCACCCTTCCATGGAGCCCATTTCTGATGAGGCTTCATTGAACAGCTGAAGGTACAGATGCATCTCTCAGGGAATTACCTGGTTTCTGCAAAAATGCCATTTCATGCATGTCAAACTGTTATTTTATAGATACAAAGAAATGGGAACAGATAATAATATAATTTAATAAATTTATTTGTATAGCACCGTTCAGAAAATAAAATTCACAAAGTGCTTCACAATACGATGCAAGTCAACGTTTCATATACACACACACACATAAGAAAACACAGTAATAGCAGAAAAGCATGAGGCTACAGAGCAGATGGGCACTTTAAGAACGGATAAAAGCTATTTTAAATAGGTGGGTCTTCAGATTCTTTTTGAAAATGTCTAAAGAAGTTGCAGACCGTAGACATAGGGGAAGAGAGTTCCAAAGAGTTGGAGCCAATACCTCAAAGGCACGATCACCCTTTGTCTTTAGACAAGAGCGGGGGACAGTCAATGAGCTCTGGTCTGAGGACCTAAGAGACCTGGTTGTGTAATAGGGGTGGATCAGGTCACAGATGTAACCAGGTGCCTGATGATTAAAGGCTTTGTATGTGATAAGAATTTTAAACTGAATCCTGAACCTTATAGGCAGCCAGATGAGAAATTCTTCCCATCCCTGAATTTTAGCTTGAGCAGCTACTGATGATGCGGCCCTTTTGGCCACCTGCTTCAGGTCAACCTCCTGAACAACCCAACACAAAAGGCCTTTTTCTTCAGCTTGAATTTTTCCCTACATGCTAATATTCACGAGCAGGTCCTATGCTACTGTCCTGAGGCAATGATGACGTTCTGGCCACACCTCTGCAATTGAGGCTGAGAGGCTCCTCTCAGTTTCCATGACCCGACCTCAATGGTAATATATAGATTTAATAATACTCAGCTTTGTGTTTAAGATGTCATGAACAGGGTCCTCTAGATGTTTGCCCCCACCACCTGATCCAACTTACTTCCAGGTAGTAAGTGACAACATTGAGCCAATAAATTGTTCCCAAGCCACTTCACTAGAAGTAGCTGCCACATCTTTTGATTTGTGTAGCACAAGCTTCATTACAAGTATTCAGAGTACAAGACCTTTGCAACCGCAGACAATATGAAGCCATCCTCAGTCATGGACTTGCAGAAACTACTGTCCAGGTTTCACATGGCCCCAGCATCTGATGGGTCTGCCCTTACCCAGAGCTGTAGGGTGAGGACTGCTACAGAGTGTAAAGGTTTCCCCCTCAGCACAATATGCAGCAGTGGAATCTTCTGATAGAGCTCAAGGCCACACCTTTACCCACTGCTGTCAGAGAGCTGCAGTTGGCTTTTCAGCCAGTTTTAGTTGGGAATGCATTCCAAGCTGAAGCCGTCAAGACCTTCACAAGCTCACCTTTGATCAGATACTGTCCTTAAGTTAAGGCCAACACCTTATTTATAGGATTAAGTCATGTCAACCTGTCAGGCCCTCAACCATCCCCTCCAACCCACAACTGGATGACCCAGAGACAGCTAGGAGCCATTTGATGGAGCAACAAGGTATTCAAGTTAAAGCCATTTATTCAAGCGGTAGCAGCAGCGATGCCTCTAGAATATGCAGATCTGCAAGACAAAGAAAGTCAGTCACCTACCAGCAGCTACAGAGAGCACACATGCAGAGTAAAATGAGCCTCACCAGAAAGATCCTCAGAAGCCGCTCTGAACTTGAACCTTGTGCTGAGAGGTTTTGCCGTGGTCTGGCTCAGATTCTGTTGGGGTGTAGCGGAACTGGCTGAACAGCACACGCTTCTTGTTGTAGCGGGACCGAGATTTGTAAGCGTAGACTTGATCCTCGTCGGCCACAGGAGTGAAGACTGGCTCGTCCTCGCCGCTGGTGTCAGATGAAAGGCTCCAGCTCCCATCTTCAAACTGGTAATTGCTGCCAGGAGCTCCAGACTGACCTCCCTGAGCACCATGCTGCTGTGCTCCAGAACCACTGGCTCCAGTTTGTTTCTGATACGTTGGCTTAGATAGATCTTGTCCATAAACTGAATACATGGGTGAGGAAACAGAATTAAGAGCAGCCTTCCATTTACAACCCGAGTCAATTTAAACTGCTTTTAGTTGCTGAGCTTTGATTGGGATCAGCTTACCGCTTTGTGCAGGAATGCAGGCGATGCTTCCAATCAGCACACAAGAAATCCACAAAACCCTGCAGAAACAGGGACATCTCATATGAAGTTCTGAGTACATTTAGAGACCAGTGGGGTCCAACCACCACCTCCCCTTAACATTCCCAGTCCTGTTGAGCTTAACTGTATAAACATGGTGTAATGCTGCGACCAAATGAGGTTCTGCTTGCCTCAGACATTTAAGGCAGCAGAGGTTCAGTGCCACCACTTAGAAGCACTGGGACAGACTAGAAGTTACTCACCTCATTCTGGTGCAATATAATTAAAGCTTGCCTGGGACCTGCTCCTGCCAAACTGCACTAACACAAAGTTCAGAGCCCTGTGACACTAACCTGAAGCTGCAGGAGCTGCTTTCATATGATCCTCAGTGCAGAGGGAACTGATTGCTCAGCGGTAACAGCTGCTGCTGAAAGCTGCAAGGCTGCAGTTAACTGGCAACAATGGACTCACATATGGAGCATATCAGTGTTATGTCAATAAATAGATAATAATCAGGAACTCTTGTGAGTATTATGTATTTTATTTACATGTATAAATATTAAATTATAAATATAAATGATCAAATATCCTGAACTGCTGATATACGTGATAATAATAACAATAACAATGGAAGTCGCTCTCAACACGTGAAATGCCTCTCATAGTTCATTATTAGTAGGCTAATTGATGAATAAACATCCTGCTGCTGAATATGTGTTTAAAAATAAATAAATCAGAAGGAAACCTGCAGAAGAAAGTCTTCTAGCAGCTGTCTCTCTGTGTTTATTGGCATACAGCACGGTTAGTGAGATCCAGATCCATGTGGGCACTCAGGACGGATTTAAATAGCGACTCTGAATGGACGGTAAACCCGCACTGAAGGCCCAGTGAGCCAAAGCACGGCCACCACTGAAACATACATTTGAAACCTGTCAATATGTTAACTTTGCGTGTTCACCTCTATAACTGGTGTTATATGTAAAACAAAGCACATGGTCAGTTAGCTTTTTAAAAATGTTTATTTTAAAGAAAATGATCAAAACGAGAGTTTTTCTGGAAGAGATTTAAATAAGTTCTGAATATGCATAGAAGAGAGGTTACATTTGAGTCTATTTTCTTTGTTCAAAACTTAAAACAAAAAGCTGAAGTCTGCACACTGAGAAAAACTGCTTTTGAGGATATTTCTGAAATTTCCTCCTAATAACCAACTTAGGTGGGTCACCCCAGTGGAACATTTTATTTGTAGGATGCAGGTTTCATGTTTTCAGCTGGAGATGTATGCTTTTTGTTCTGTATGTTACATATTTTTATCTTGATCAGGACATTCAGAACGCTTGCATGCACAGGTAAGTCCAGCTTCAGTTCCAGGTGTACTCGTCCATTTAACTGGACCACCATATTGTCCCAGCGTACATGCACGGGATAGACTGTGCAGAAAACCTTCCTGACATTCTGCTGCCTCTAACTTTCTCTGTGGGACATCACGCTGCATGTAAGCACAGCTGAAATTGCTGCCAACATGTTGTCTTTAAGTCACCTGAAGGGTGATTTTCTCACATGAGGCTGCGGTTACAAAATAAGGATTTATTAGAGCAGAGCGACAGTCTGGACATGCTTTAAGTGACCACGAGTTGACACGTAGTCTTAATGGGCTGATTTTCAGTTTAGCCGTCTGACAGAAGAAACAGAAAAATATGTGGATGAGAGCAGCTTTATTGGGAATTTGGCTGGAAATATTCACTCATTCTTTCCTGTTTTTACTAAAAGATGCAGAAATATTAAACTCTGTAACATGTGTTTAGTGCACCAACCCATGCCAACTCAGTTAGCATATATACAGTTATAGGAACAGTTTACTGAATGTCCCATCTTGTAGACAGCCTCAGTGTTGCATTTCCAGTCCAGTCTGCTGTCCAGGTGAACCCTCAGGTATCTGTAATCCTCAACCACCTCTTCACCGAGGATGGAGACGGTGTTCAGCTGACTGCTGCTCCTCCTAAAATCCACAATCATCTCTTTAGTTTGTATTCCAGATGAGGCCATAGTTTATTTTCCTATAGATGTGATAGTTTCATGTAGATGTGCTGAGGTGTGACAGGGAAGCTGTTGGTACATGGAGGATGTGAGGTCTGTAGCAGGAGGCAGCAGCATGCTGAGTTTGTCTGAACTCTTCCATCTGTCTGATCCCACATTATCCCAAAGCCTGTGAGCTTTTCCATTCCTGACCACACATCCCTCACACTGTTCTGCTGCAGATAGTTTCCCACCGACTTGCTCTCTTCCTTTTTTCTTCACACTCCTCCTTAACTAACTGTTTCCCTCCATGAAGGCCTTCTTCTTTATGCTCAGTGGCTGCAACACAAGTTCACATCAACCAGGCATTTGTTCAGAAAACAGCGTCACAGCTTTGGACTCAGGAAGTGTTTCAGATGTGAGCTGTCACTCAGACAAGCTTTCATAGGGCCTGGATAGCTCAGTTGGTAGAGCATCAGACTTTTAATCTGAAGGTCCAGGGTTCAAGTCCCTGTTCAGGTGTAGAAATGTAATCTCCCACTTAACCTGTACTTCCCTCTATGCCTGCACTCTGTTTCTACACTGTCACCTCTGATAGAGCCTGGCTGATGCTTATTGTTAGCTGCATCGTTATATCCTCATTTGTAAGTTATATAAATATATAAATATATAAGTTATCTAAAATATATTTTTGCTCAGTTTTCCTCTGAGCCACAGAGATGGTCAGCTTTCATTGTGTCCAATAACTGCAGCTTCTAAAGTGGATTTCATAGCACTGCTGCATCTCTGACAGTTATCAGGTCATTTGGGTGGAAAAACATACATCACAACCCTCTGAATCTGCTTTCAGTCCCACTTGAACAGTCTCTCACAGTTTCAGACACAAAATGTGTCTTTTAGTTTGAATCTCAGCTGACATCTACAACAGCTGTAGAGGGACTCATATCATTTCACCAGCTGGTGTGATAAACTTACAGAAACACCTCAGGAGCAGCACCTGGGATCTTTTGGGAGAAAAGGGGATTCTCTCCATGCTGATAGAGCTGGTAATAAATGAGTTTATGGATCCTACATATTACACAGTAAAACAATGATAAAGGTGCTTTCTGAGCCTTGACATCTTTTTCTTTTATTAGGAAAATGTTCCAAATTTTATCCCATGGAGGGAGCCAATGAAGTAAAGATTGATGCATAAAAGCATTAGAAACCTCTCCTGTAAGTTCTCTGTTCAAGTTTTATTTAGGTTCAGCTGCATGTTTCTCTTTGTGGAATCTTTAAGCCCTCATAGATCAGTCTGATCCCAACAGAAGTCTCGCAGGTTTACTTGGTTGCTGTAGTTCACTAAAGCAGGACTCTGAGCAGGGCCCTCCGCTAACAGGCTCCTCTCCTTTAGAGCCAGTGACAGGGTTGGCTTTGGGAGGTGTCGTTGCTCTGTGCTTTAAAGAGCAGGCTTTAATCCACCAAACTTCAGTTGGATTATGATCTACTTTTCAGAGGATTTGTAAATGACTAAATAAATAACACCACTGACTAAACCTTCAACTGAACCTGAACTGTGAGCAAGAGCCACAGGCGCTTGCACACGCAGCGACTGGCAGGGAGAGAGTTTGGCGTCCGATATGTTTGTTTGTTTTAATCGGTTGTATAAGTCTTAAGAGTCCTGACGTTTGTCTGAAGTCTGTTTAAAGTTTGTCCACGTCATTTCACCTTGAACTGACGATACAAAACAAAAATGGAACTTTTCTATCTGGTTGTAACTTGGATTCTGGTGTCATGCCTGCTGCTTGCCCGAGACACAATGCAGGCCGCCCAAGCAAGAACTGTGTACAGCAGAGACCAGTTGCTTCAACTTCGCTTTGAGGGCACGCACAACACACCAGATGCGGTTTTAAACTTACCAGACTGTATAAGAAAAGATCACAAGCCCGAACACTCGGCATGGCAGGGAAAAAAGAGGAAGCGGGGCAAACGCGGAGGTGTTCGTTTACGCCGGAGGAAGCGGTGTCTGAAACGGATCCCCCTCCCCACCATGATTTTAGGAAATGTACAATCCCTTAGGAATAAACTCGATGAGCTGCAGGGAAACGTCCAGCTGCAGAAGGATTTTGGGGAATGCTGCGTCTTGGCCTTCACGGAGACCTGGTTGTCTGGGCACGACCAGGACCGAGAACTGTGGATCGACGGTTTTGGATCACCTATCCGGACGGACAGAGATGCTTATAACGGGGAAGACGCTCGGCGGAGGGGTATGTGTATACCTGAACAGGCGCTACTGTACTTCTGTGACTGTCAGAGAAAACATCTGTTTACCCGACATTGAGCTCCTGTCCGTGTCAATGCGTCCATTCTATCTGCCACGCGAATTTCCGCAAATCTTTCTAACAGTCGTGTACATTCACCCGAAGGCAAATGCCACCATTGCCTGCAATGTTATTTCGGATGTCACGCATAAATTACAATCACTCTCACCCGACGCTCCGAACTTTATCCTAGGTGACTTCAATCACGTGACGCTAAAACATTCCGTGAGAGACTTTTATCAGTATGTCACCTGTCCAACCAGGCGGGGTAAGACACTGGATCTCTGTTATGGTACAGTGAAGGACGCCTACAAATCGATTCCACTGCCCCCGCTGGGCTCTGCAGACCATAACTGTGTTCAACTCATTCCCAAGTACAGATCTGTCTTGAGAAGGGAACAAGTGCAAATTAAGGAAGTAAAGGAATGGACTGAGGATTCAGTTATGTGCCTTCAGGAATGTTATGACTGCACAGACTGGGACACTTTTACAGACTCCTGTAATGATTTGGATGAACTCACTGATGTGGTGTGTTCATATGTGGCTTTTTGTAGGGATATGATTATCCCATGTAAACAGATCAAGATTTACCCAAACAACAAGCCATGGGTAAATGGGACTATTAAAAGCTGTTTACAGAGGAAAAAGGCAGGCTCACAAGCAGGGTACTGCTACTGATCTACATGTAGCCACCAGAGAACTGAAAACTGAGATATCTAAAGCCAAACAAAGATATAAGTCCAAACTCAAACAAAGAATGACTGAGAATAACCTTGGCTCTGCCTGGTCCTGTATGAAAACTATAGCTGGTTTCCAGAACCAGAGTAAAAGTAACCATATATCCCTTGAAGGTTTTAAATCTGATAATGAGCTTGCAAATGCCTTGAATTGTTTTTATAACCGTTTTGATAAGTTTGATTTCAGCCAGGAAATTGGAAAACTCCAGTGCAAACTCAAAGATGGTCAGCACACCAGCATCACATGTAAAGATGTTGAAAATGTCTTCTTCAAGACAAAGGTTAATAAAAGTTATGGACCAGACAATATCTGTGGGCATGTAATTAAGACATGTGCAAAAGAGTTGAGCTCAATATTCCAGCTCATTTTTAATAAATCTCTGCAGACACAACATGTACCCAAGGTATGGAAACACGCTGTTGTGGTCCCTGTCCCGAAATGTGGCAGGCCAAGTACTTTGAACTATTTTAGACCCTTTGCCCTAACCTCAATTGTAATGAAAAATTTTGAGAAATTGATAAGGTCACACATCTTAAGGCACACTGAAAATGCATTGGACCCCATGCAGTTTGCCTACAGGCCGAACAGAGGAAATAAAGATGCTACCATCACCCTACTCCATCAGCTTCTAAAACATCTTGAAGGAAGTGGGTCACATGCACAAGTTTTATTTATTGACTTTTCATCAGCTTTTAACACCATCCAACCACACATTTTAATAAACCGTCTTCTTACACAATTTTCTTTAAGTTTTAACGTTGTTGGTTGGAATTTAGACTTTTTAATTAATAGGACACAGGAAGTCAGGGTGAATGGAGTCATGTCCAGTCAACTTTGCTCCTCCACAGGCTCGCCACAAGGGTGCGCACTCTCACCCCTCCTGTTCATCCTGTATACAAACATGTGTCAGAGTACTTTTGCTAATAGGACCATAATTAAATATGCAGATGACTCTGTCATTGTAAGCTTGCTACAGAAGAACGAACGAGGTCATGGACCAATAGTAGAAGATTTTGTACAGTGGTGTGAGGAATCATATCTTCAACTGAACATAGCAAAAACAAAGGATATGCACATTGATTTTGGAAACAATCCTAGGCATGAGGCCACCACTATGAAAGGTCAAATAGTGGAACAAGTTAAATCCTATAAATGCTTAGGGACAATCATCGACGCCAAACTAAATCTCCAGGAGAATTGTGAGGCTATATGCAAAAAAGGACAACAGCGGTTACACTGTTTGAGGAAGCTTTACCAGTTTAATGTAACAAGACCATGATGATTTTGTTTTATCACTCTTTTATTGAATCAATTATATCTTTTTCTTTAGCATCATGGTTTGGCAATATTCCCCTTACACACAAGAACCGCCTATACCAAATTGTCAAGTGGTCAAGCAAACTAATTGGGGAGACACAACTGCACCCTTCTTCCCTATACACAAGACAACTACAGCGGATAGCAATGGGTATCCTGGATGATAGCCGACACCCCTTGAATAATGAATTCCAGTACCTCCCCTCTGGACGGAGGCTGGGAGTTCCTGGTTGCAGAACCAACAGATTCAAAAACAGTTTTGTCCCAGCTGCAGTTATTCTGCTAAATAAGATGTAAGACAAATTTCCTGTGGATTATTATGTTTCCAATGCACTTGCAGGTTATGTATTTACTTGTAGCAATGCTTTTGCACTTAAATTGCATTCTAACTGCCATAGTTCTTCAATAACTGCATGAAGCCTTACGGTCATCCCACTGCAGTTCTGCTTCTTGCGTACATATATGTTGTATGTTATATGTCAGCACTGTCCTTGTATTATTTATTCTTGTGTAGCCTATATGTGTTTTTTAGATTCCATGTTTATATGTGTCATGTGTCTTGTAGCTTGTATGTAAGGACACCCATCTCTCTCTTAAACTGCAAAACCAGTTTACCTACGGGTACCAATAAAGTAAACTGAACTGAACTGAACTAAACAGAAGTTTGACTGGTTTGGATACGGTCAGGAGGATCACACTCATTGGACTCATAGAAGATCTGATTTACTTCCTTTACTTCTTCATTTGCTGTTCTGAGTGACACAGAAGACGGGATGGTGAATGAAGAACTGCAGCTAACATTCTTCACAGAGCTGGTGTGGACGGGAGAAGATGATATTCACTGTTGAGGTGAATGGAGACGGTTCTGTGTTGGATGTCATGTAAACATTCCTTTCAACACCCCGACTGATTCATTATGGAACTGCTGCCTGTGCAGAAATCAGAGCAAAGGGTTCAGTGGAACAGTTTTTCTGCACAGAAAGGTTCCTAACTGAGTTCAATAACAGGAAAAGGTCAAAAATCATGAATGTAAGGTGATGTGTTTCTGTATTTTATAGGTCAAAGTCCAGAGAGAAGAGGTGTAGGACAGCACATCGGAGTGTCTGGAAGAATAGCTCAGACTGTTTGGTGAATGTTTTCACCCTCAGAGGTTCTGGGATCAAAACTTAAGACTCAGTGAAGTTTCAGCTCCAAACACTAAAAATACAAATTGAAAAACACTCCAGAAACATCTTCAAGTGTGAAGGTGGCTTGGTGAGTTTCACAGAGACCATAGCTTGCCAGTGGTGCAACAGCTGGTTCAAATCCTGCCCGTTATCTTCAGGATAACTTTACATTCAATGGAGCAAACTCCCCATCCTTCCATTTGCTTTACATGGTTTCAGGGGGACTGGAGCCTATCTGCCACAGAAACTCATCAACATTTCAATCCAACAAGTCTGAAACTAAATGAAAAACTGCAGCCACAGATCAACGTCAGCATGATATAGTCTATGTCAAATGCAGAAACAGTCCCTGTTTCCCTTTTTGGAATTTCTCCTTTCTCAGGACAAAGTTAAATGTATGAGGACCAAAGCCAACAGTGACCTGGGACATCTCAGCAGATCCAGGATCAGCAGCTTGTCCTCTGTGGAGGAAACTTCTGTTAACAAAGCTCAGTGAGACCGCATCAACGTTTCAGTTTAATTTGACTTCCTGAAGGAGAGAAACAGCGCTGGCTGCAGCTCTGAAGAAGTCTCAACTTTATGACTGCTTATACATTCAAAGTTGGGGTGTTACACAAAAGTGGACGACCTGCACAGGACAGATAAGTTTTTCAGTCGCTAACTTGACCTCTAAAGCTGCCAGACTTTGCTTCCTGCTTCTGAAGAGTGCAGACGTGTCTCTGCTTCCTCCTGCTGCTTATTGCTTTATTTGCTTTTAAATCATTTTACTTCTTTCCACAAGTCTTGGATATAATTTTATTCTTTTTCTTTTAATGTCAGACAATATTTTCATGCCTTTCAGGTGTGGCGGATAAATACTACAAATTAAATGATACCATCACAGACTCTGTGGTATTTAGTAAATATAATAATAAACTTGAATCCACTGTGTACTTGTATGTAACTTTATTAGCAGCGTCCTCCTGACATCCTCTCTGGTCGCTATGGTAACGCTGAAACATGTCTTCAAAATGCAGCTTTCTTTTTCTTAGCCTCTTCTTCCGTCTCCTCAGTGGGAAGAAGCTTTCCAAACACGCCTGTTTTTGACTCATTTTGCTCGGTTCGTGGGTTTAATATCAGCGTTGATGTGACTGAGACGAGAGAGCGAGTCAAGAACAGACGGATGGAACAGAGAGAATTCGGTCATTTTTCCAAATAATGTGGCTCTTTGTGGTAACACAGTAAAAAATGCGGCTCTGACCGGTTGGCCACCCCTGCTTTAGGTGTTCTTGTGGGAGGTGTGAGCCAATGCCAGTAGTAGATGAGTCGGTGTGCTGCCGCGAACAGTCTAAAGTGTGCGAGAGGAGAGAGGAGGAGGGAGCAGACGTTCCGGAGCATACGTCATTTTTATGTTGGAACGTTGGCGGGACACTGGCCTGTGGATTTCAGTGGCGTGCGTTCAAATTTCGAAAATAACAGAGAACCGAGCATATTTATCACAAAAATGTATTTCAACTCGATAATAATAGTTATTTCAGACTAAACAAAAAAAAAAGTCGTCTCCAGGTGTCATGAGGTCTTTAATGTTGGCCTGTTGGGAATTTGATATACGTGGCTGAGATGCGATTAATTCTGCCCCACGTGGCTGGCATGGCTCGGGTCAGGGTAGACTGGCACAGTCCCAATCGGTTGGCCAGCTCCCTCTGGAATGCCCCGGTTGGAACTCCAGTGTGCACATCACCTCTGGAATGCTCCGGTTGGAACCCCAGTGTGCACATCACCTCTGGAATGCCCCGGTTGGAACCCCAGTGTGCACATCACCTCTGGAATGCTCCGGTTGGAACCCCAGTGTGCACATCACCTCTGGAATGCTCCGGTTGGAACCCCAGTGTGCACATCACCTCTGGAATGCTCCGGTTGGAACCCCAGTGTGCACATCACCTCTGGAATGCCCCGGTTGGAACCCCAGTGTGCACATCACCTGTGGGCACAGGCAGCGCATGCCTCCTCGCTGTGTTGCGCTCCAACGCCGGCCGCAGCTCTGCGCACAGTTCCAGGAGGATTTCCCTCAAAACGGCTGATGAGTCAGTCGCCATCATGTGCCAGCTAATCCTCTCTGTTGTAGTGAACACACGCTCTCTTCGAATTGCACCATTTGCAAAGTCTTCTAATTTAAGCAGCCATTGTTTTTAATGGTATGCATTGCACCACTTTGCGCTGTTTTTATGTCCGCTCGTGTAATTGCAGACACATGGGTGTGTTAATAGTTTATCAGTATTAATTGTTCATGTGTCTCAGGTGTGCACATCACTGTCTGAGCACTAATTGTTTTTACATTTATTTATTATAACAGTGTCCCAACATCACCTTAGGTGTCGCCAAAGAATCAACAGCTGTAGAAAAGTGCGTACGCCAGCCCTGAAGCTGCCGTGAGGCACCGCACATTTCCACGGTCTTTTCGTTCTTGATCTGATCGTTGACGTGAAAACGTGCGCCACTATTTTGTGCGTACGCACCCTTTGTACATGAGGCCCCTGATGTCTATGTATGCACGCCACAGATTCCATGGCTACGTCAGCTGACCCCGATCTCATGAAACGTAAAATGTCGACCTTCTGGCTCGTTGGTCTAGGGGTATGATTCTCGCTTCGGGTGCGAGAGGTCCCGGGTTCAAATCCCGGACGAGCCCTCCTACTTTAAGAAACCTACACGGAAAGCTTGATGGCTAACTTTGGGTACCTTCCTTGATCTCACCCAAATTGTTCATTAAGAGTGCTGATAACAATTGCAAAAATGTCCTGTCTTACTATATTGTTTGGAGCTGTAGCAGTTGGCTCTCCCTTCACTCAACATGAGTGAAGTTATTGAGGACATAGACTGAACATCCCCAACATTAAAGGAGTCTTGGCCCTGTGGTGAAGTGGTGGTTGATTGACGCTGTGACGCTTTGCTTTGCAGTAAGACGTGTTGCATCACTTCCTGTTACCTTGCTTGTGCACTGTGGAATTTCTTGCTCCTCTTGGACTACTGATAATCATTTTATTTCTACCTATAACTTACACAATTTTGCATAGTTAACTCTATAGCTTACCGTTCTTTTCTAACACACTCCTACAGATCTTTAATCTTTATTCTCACTTTTTAGCGGTGTGTCTGGTTCTATAGCTTAGCATGGCTACCAGTTCTCTCCCTCCATCTCCTGCTTTCACCCTCTCCGTGTGTCAGATGTTTAGTTACTCCTCTGCCTCCTTTAGCGATAATGCTACATGTAACAAATGTAGTCTTTTTGTAGTTTTGGAGGCGAGGTTATCTGAATTGGAAGCTCGGCTCTGCACTGTTGAAAATCAACCGATAGCGAGCCAGGTCCCTTTAGCCAGTGTGGAGCCACCTAGCGTAGCTAGCTCAATTAGCCTCCCCCTAGCAGAACCTGAGCAGCCAGGATTACATCGTGGCTGGGTGACTGTCAGGAAGAGGCGTAGCTCTAAAGTAAAGCCCGTTGTTCACCATCGACCTGTCCACGCTTCAAATAGATTTTCCCCACTCAGCGACACACCCGCTGAGGACAAAACCCTGGTAACTGGCAGCTCCATAGTCAGAAACGTGGCATTAGAGACACCAGCGGCCATAGTCAAATGCATTCCAGGGGCCAGAGCGGGCGACATAGAATCCTATTTAAAACTGCTGGCTAAGGATAAACGTAAATATGGTAAAATAGTTATTCACGTCGGCGTTAATGACGCCCGGTTACGCCAATCGGAGGTCACTAAAATTAATGTTGCATCGGTGTGTAATTTTGCCCAAACAATGTGGGACTCCGTAGTTTTCTCTGGACCCCTGCCAAATCTGACCAGTGATGACATGTTTAGTCGCATGTCGTCCTACAATCGCTGGTTGTCTAGATGGTGTCCAGCAAACAACGTGGGCAACAGAGATAATTGGCAATCTTTCTGGAGAAAACCTGGAGAGACGGCATGCATCCCACTTTGGAAGGAGTGGGACTTTCCTGTTCCTGCACCACCGTTGACATAAAAGAAAAACTGCTCTGGATTTAGGCCACACACAAGTTTAATGCAGCAGTCTCTGATAGCATGGAACACACAGGCCTGCTCAGTGGCGGCTCCTGACATTTTTTTTAGGTAGTGCAATTTCCAGTCTGTGAAAGCTGCATCAGAGTGAGCTGTGCAATGCTGAACTGATTGCACTGATGCAAACCTGTTATGTTCCCACACAGGAAATAAAATGTCCAATCATCCAGAAACTCCTTGTCTTCCTTAAATAAACACAACGCAGAGTCGAGGGGTTATTTGGTCTGCCAAATAACCAAAGTGACTGCAATTTCCCCCGTTATGTCCATAAGTACCATCAAAGTCCATAGGACTGAGGTATATTTGTCTAGGTAGCATAATTTATTGTAATGATTTTAAATCATTTTTTGTTATTTTTTGCATAATTTGCCAATCAGTTAATATTACACCTTAACCATTATTTATTTATTTTCCTCATATTGTTCCAGGATTCTATGAAATAAGTAAACACATAAGCTCTTAATGATAATATTCATTCAATTTTCATTCTAAAGAATGTAATTAAAATGACAGCATATAAATCCAAGTCAAGTGTTTATTGAAGTTTTGGAAAATATGACTTAGAAAAGCATAACCAGTTGTCAAACATGGTTAAGTGCAGCTTACTTATGTGAGATTTCTCTCTTTTTTAAATGTAATACTGCACCGTTAACAATGAATGTGTCATTATACATTCTGCTATCATTGTCAACATTATATAAAAGATTTAAATCATTACAAGTCAATGATTGAGCACAAAAGGGTAAGTTATACTACCTGGAAAAATAGCAGGGTTGGTGGAGCCCTGGGTTTCATCTTTGCCTCGCAAGGCGAGCCCGAAAATCCCGCAAAATTCTTCCAAACTTCCTTCTCCGCATCAGTACGACGACTAAAGGGCACTTCTGTCAGAAACACTAACGTATTGTTTCACTCGACACTCGCCATCTTCTTCATAGAATGTTTTTTTTTTTTCTTTATTGAAAACCACAATGTTACAACAACAAGTAGAATGTTCATGGTCCCGCGCAACAGACATATGACGAAAGCACGTTGTGCGTCGTTTGTGCGAGCACATAAACCCTCATAGAGAATGCATTGGGAGCAGGATTTTTGAAAAAAACCGAGGTCCCATTCATGTCAATGGGAACTTCCTGGTGCAAATTCGACCCTGACAGAAATCGCACAAAATGGGCGTAGCAACACCAGGCGGGACCTTAATCTGATTGGACAATGACATATACAACCAGTTTGCCTAGTAGATCAGTCCCACTTTAGCAACTAGATTAAAAAAAAAAAAAACTCCGTGTTTGGTAGTGCGTCGCACAATTCGCCCCTATGGAGGAGCCGCCACTGGGCCTGCTTCTGCACAGCTGGATCCACAGCTGGGGGTTCTCTGATGGCTCTCATTTCTGTCACAGCAGCAGACTGAGGACAATAGTCGGGCACATTTTCCTGCTCATCGTCTGGCTCTCTTTGCTGCAGCTCATCATCACAACTTCAGATTCAGGAGCCAGATTACACCATTCATCCATCACATGCTCTCTGCTCTCCTCAAACTCTACAAGTGCATTCTCAATCTCCTCAGTGTGATTCTCATATTAGTCTCTGTGTGTTTGTATAATGCTTTTCACGCTCTCAGGACGGTTTGAGCCTGGGAGCTGCACCCAGCCAGAGTTGTACAAAGACTCGTAGGTTGGAAGATGGGCACTTGGTATTTCATACTCGGATCGGTGAGGAAGGTACAGTCTCAGTAATCTGGCATAAAACTGCTCGGGCTGTTTCTCCTTGGAACATTGGTAATATCTGATGACAGAGGGCTTATCATTTTTCCGCCTTTGGACAAATCCCAGCTCATTCAGAAGTGGTGAAACACCATCACGCTTTGAGTGGTCTGCACTGACAAACCTGCAGCTAGCAGCAAAATCAGCCGAGCACATCTCCTCATACTCTGGGGTCTCGGGTCTGGCTTTGTATTTGTCACTCAAACTCGTCATCCAGACATTACGAGACTCTGACGGGGTGTCCTCCAAGAATGACATGGGGCGACTCATTTTCACTGGACTGTCATCAGTAGGAATGAACACAACACTGCGTGAGCACTTCTTCATCTTTATTCCACATGCATGAGTCACACACTCCTGAGCACTGATCTCTCTCTTTCTGGAGTAAGCCTGCATGACAGCTCTCATCTCATCACACTCATTAACTCTGTCCATGTTGGAATTCTCCATGACAGTTTGCAGGTACTCTGACAGACCACTTTCCTTCTTTGGGATGTATTTAGTCAGATACTGTACACACGAGTAAGCAGCTGCCCTGCAGTGAACATCATGTGCTGATTGGCTGCTTTATCTGTCAATCACTGACACTGCCCACAGGAACAGGACAGTATATTCAGCAATAAGGTAATACTTTCTGCTGACATGGCAGACTCGCTTTAACTGGAAACACTTGAGATATTTATATTACATTTACATTATATTACAACAACAGATATTTAGATATAAATGTATGTTTATCTGTCAAGTGATGACTGTGCACATTTGTGAAAGTTAAGCAGTTATAGAAGTTTGTTGAAATTTTGTTAATAGTACAAAAAAATTTGTAACTTACAATGAAATCAAGTGACAGGTTTAGGATTATTACAACTTCCATCTTTCAAAGTGTTTTTCACCTGAAATCCTGTCAATTTTAGCCCTGTTATATGTAACCTGGACGTCTTGTAGCTGTTGTACTGTTATTTAAGAGTCGTAACCTTTAATTTTAATCACAATAACATGGTGTGTTAGACTTTACATTACATTACATTACTGTAGACTTAAATGTTATAAAATGTAATCTCAGTGTGGCGAACCGAGCTCAATGGGAATATAAGCTGACAGTTAAAACCCGACAACGCCACCCTGGGAATTTCACCCAGGGAACTAACTTAAAAATAAATTAAACAAAAATGTGATATGATGCTGCAGTTGCAATCCCAAAATCAAAGACACTCAGGTCCGTTTTACCCCAAGCAGTAGACGTGTTCCAATATGAAAAATATTTTATTAAAACAGATATGGTTTAAAAACAAGTTAAAAACAATGAGGAAATGGCTGTAATAATAATGCTAAGGCTTAACAGTGGGGGAGGCAGGTTAGGAGGAAGACATCACCCCACAGCACACATGTCACACTCTCACTCACAATCACAATCACACGGTGGTGCAGCCCAAACCCAAATGTGCAACACATGCAACCACACTAGGGAGACTCTGCCACCAGAAGGACCCTGATCCCCACCACTGGAAGCTCTGCAGCGCCTGAAATAAGAATTAATTTTAAAAAAAAAGAAGTTTATGTAAAAAAAGGAAATTTAAACAATATATTTACAGTTTTAACACAAGACATAAAATAAACAATGAATCAATTAAGCATCAGCGGCGTCCTCCGTTATCAAACAATGATACGAATTGATCAACCAGAGGCTGCGTAAAATCCAGGTCACAGAAATGAAACTTAAAGGCAAAGCAGCAGCGTTCCTGCAGTTTGGAGCCAGTCTAGAATCCTGGGCATAAATTAAACGTATTACTAAACGATTGCAGTAATTGGACGTTCTGGGATGCAGATTTTACATACCAATCAGGCAGGTGATCCAAGCAAGCGGCAGCGTGAGGCTTATCCACCTTTGGAAACGAGCGCATCTACCTAAGGCAAAACCACCTGCTTCATATACATCCAACCAAGACTGATGACATGTGAGAATCAAACTTACTGGGAACGTTCCAGACACACGGGAGGTCACAGAGGGAGACGATCTATCCGAGTGACAACAGTACATGGGCGGATGGCACTCAACACCCGAGCTCAATCGTAAAACATGAATCACCATCTAGCGTTTATAACTAGGATGGTGAGACCTGATTGGTCAATAATCTCAACAAGCCGGAAACTCATGGGCATTTCCTGCCACATCAGTAAGAGACATTATTAAAACTTTAATCAGAGTTCCCCAAAATGACTAATACGGTGCATGATTCTATCCTAAGTTCAATGGATACAGTCAAATTTGCATGAGCTATATACTGACCGAGGGATCGGACCTGTCCTGCATAATGTTAATCTCCCCCTTTTGTGTAAACGGCAGAGCAGAGCCTTCCGTTATCAGGCCCCTCTCTGTGGAACCAGCTGCCAGTTTGGCTTCAGGAAGCAGACACCCTCTCTACTTTTAAGATCAGGCTTAAAACTTTCCTTTCTGATGAAGCTTATAGTTAGGGATGGCTCAGCTGAGCCTGAAACATCCCATAGTTCTGCTGCTGTAGGCCCAGCCTGCTGGGGGAGCTCCCATGATGCACCTCTCCTCTCCATGTACATGTGACATCATTGTTGTCATTAACTTGTTCCTCTCTCTCAGCAGGTGTCCCTGGCCTGGTGTTACGCTGCTTGTTGTCCCCTCTTTTCTGTCCTCTCAGCCCCAGCTGCTCCAGGCAGATGGCCGCCCTTCCTGGTTCTGGTTCTGATGGAGCTTTCTTCCTGTTAAAACTCAGTTTTTTCTTCCCACACTTCTGTGCGTGCTCGGGATTGAACAGAAGTTACGGTGCATTTTGTAGGATTCCTTAGCTAAGCTGCTTCTTTTAATTGTGTCTGTGTTAATAAAACTGAACTGAAATGACAAATAAATGAACATGTGCATCTGTACTGTTATATGTTACGTTAAAACAGAGTACTGAAATATATCTTTATTGAATAGATGAATAAATCTGAAGTCTGATTCTGTCCAGGGTTTCTTCCAGGTGTCCTCCCTCTGTCACCATCTCACATCTGAAATTCCTCTCAGTATATTTCAGAGCTGAGCCTTGGTTGGGAGAGTTTTTATCTTCACTTCATCTTCACAGACTATATTACCACAGCAATACAACTGAGCCAAATGCTGGATTTAAATTCATTTTTATTAGATTTTCAAAGAAACGTCATTAATAAAAACAGAACATAAAACAATATTAACTATGTGTAAACTATATACATATATATGAAATGTATTCTGCCAGAGGGCAGGGTCTTTCCACTGCCTCAATGTTAATGATTTTGTTCCCAATATATTTTATATTTAGAAAGACTTCACCCTTTTCCAGGGCTCCCACAAGTCCTGGGAAATATAAAAGACTTCGGTGCTGGACATGAGGAGCTCCAGCACCCCCCCTTGTGCTGCTCTCCATCACGCCCATCACCTCCACTCCAGCTGCCTCATCAGTCACAATCAGCACCTGCCAAAACAAACAGCACTTATGTCCCATAATACCTTGCAGCTAGATATTAAACCCCTTTCTTACTCCTTGTTTATTTCTTTAATCTCTTTCTCAATTGTGTCAGATCATTTGCCATTTTATGTCTGTATAATATTCACTAGATTGCCAAAAGTATTCACTCACTCATCCAGATAATTAAATTCAGGTGTTCCCATCACTTCCATGGCCACAGGTGTAGAAATTCAAGCCCCTCGGCATGCAGACTGCTTCTACAAACATCTGTGAAAGAATGGCTCGCTCTCAGGAGCTCAGTGGATTCCAGCGTGGTGCCATGATAGGATGCCACCTGTGCAACAAGTCCAGTGGAGACATTTCCTCGCTCCTAAATGTCCCACAGTCAGCTGTCAGTGGTGTTAGAACAAAGTGGAAGCGACTGGGAACGCCAGCAGCTCAGCCACCAAGTGGTCGGCCACGTAAAATGACAGAGCGGGGTTTGGAGGTCTGTAGCAATGGACTCTGCAGAAGGTTGGCGACCTTTCTGCAGAGTCAATTGCTGCAGACCTCCAAACTTCATGTGGCCTTTTACATGTTTAAACCAGAGAAAACAACTCCTTGTATGTGCCTACCGACTTGGCAAATAAAGCTCATTCTGATTCTGATTAGAATGTGTTTTTAGATTAGATGAATTAGAATGCTTTTTACTTCTACATTGCTGTAGGGTGTTGTGTGCAGGAAGTCCCCTCCTGCATCCATGTTGGACTTTAAGTGGGTAATCCTGCACTGGCTGCCGAGGTCCAGCTCCTGGACTGCAGCTTCCCGCCACAGCGTGAGGGAGGCAGAAGCTTTATCCTGTACAGAACACAGTATGAGATGTCAGAACTATAAAGGCACCAGAGATTACTCTGTAATGTGCAGCCTACAAGTGACCACAGTAAACATATAAACAACCAGCGCCACAGAAAGAGACAGTTAGCACACTCCCATAGACTACTAAGGTACTCACAGAATATGAAAGTTATCTTATTTTATCTTCCCTTATCTAGAAACCACAGAGGTTGTCCCTCCTCTCCAATCCTCCCGTTCTCTGGTCTTACCTGCTGCAGCTTCACCTCACGCAGCGGGACCTCCTCTCTCCCACTGCGGACCTTTTTCACAGCTGAGAGCTAAATAAGAACAAGTTCAATCACTTAGTGATCTAATTAGACCTAAACATGTCATTGCAACAGCTTTTCTGTAATAAAACATTTCAAATACTGGTAGGCATTACTTTGTCTACCTAAAATGTTTGTATCTCTGAATTACAATTAAGCACGGTCATTTATCTGAGTGTATTAGTGTGTTCTTCTGATGAAGACAAATCAACATACCTGAACAACTTTGCCCTCCAGTGTGAGGAGGCCCTTTGTCCCCTTCACATTCTTTATAGTTGTGTGTAGGGACGGGGGACAGAGGAGGGCTTTCCTGCAAAAGGGGTCCATCCTGCAAACCTTGCAGCACCAACCCCGCTCCATGCTGTCAGAGGTGGAGAAGATCATTAGGCTTTCCCTGGCCCTGCCCATATCTGTCACAGCATCTGAGCGCTCTTTCTCAGCCTGAAAACCTGGCTGCGCAGCACCATGACGCAGGAGAGACTAACACATTTGGCCATTATGAACACTCACAGTGACCTTATGGATAAATTGGCTTAAACAATTTATCAAGAACACATCTTCAATTTGGAACTTCATACCGAATTTAATTTTCTCTAAATTAGGAGGCCTAAATTTCTTTTTACTTTGTAATTATAATGTTGAAAAAATCCCCTCAAAACTATCCTACTTTCATAAACAGATGCTTCTTTCTTGGTGATTGATCTACAAACATAATTTTCCCCCACATAGATACTACATATGGAGCAATATTGGTATGAAGTTCCAAATTTAAAATGGGTTCTTGATAAGTTGTTGCCAATTGCCAATTTATTTTGAAAATATTAATACCATCTCAAACCAACTTGATTATGTGTCGCACACGGAGCAAGACACCTGAGCTCAGCCACTCTGCTGGGAAATAATATGGGCACGGAGCGCAAAAAGAGCGAGATGAGGAGGTAACTGGGCTATATAGTCCATCCCACCTGCAGTCAATGGCTATTTACCCTTATTGCGGTGTGCAATTAGGGCCGTCATGACTCATAGGGTGCGAAAGCATCTATGTTACTACACCAGCCTTCACCATTTCCCCAAGGAAAGACAGCGCCAGTGCATTATGAACCTCATTTATCCTCCTCTCTGCATCAAACACATTCATGCTGCCTTAACTGAAAACCGTCATTTCCACGTTGCAAATTTGAAAGTCAGGCCAAAATGCCATCGCTGTCAATTTGGGGAAAACGGAAAACTCATGCTACAACATTTCAAATGTGAGACTTTCAAAGTAATTAGGCTTTGGAACTGTTCAAAGGTTTTAAGATAATCACAGGACTATGGTGGGAAACCGCCCAAACTCGCCTTAACCATGGCCTGAACAGGCTAACGTTATGCCTGTTTGGTTCGTTAGCTAGCTAACTAATGCTAACGTTAGCTAGTGAACGCTAACAGTCAGAGCAGTAATTAAAACATATTAACAAACATACTTGCTTGATAACTTACCTTATTTATTCTTCTTCAAAAGAATTAAAAAAACTGGACTCAGCAGGCTGCCCTCAGTGCCCCGGCCTGTGTGCTGGACTGCTGCGTTGCTGACATAGACCTAATATACTTTGCTGAGCGGGAGACACTGAATGTGGCATGCATGCACACTTCTTCTTCTTTGAATGCGCAGTGGGAGTGAGACTGTGTTGCTACTTATTGTTGAATGAGCTTCACTCTAAATAAAGTCATCTTCCCTCTAAACACTAAGTTTTTTGCATTTTTCACCATGCAACTAACTTTTACTTCATAAAAATCAGTCATAAGTGCATATGGTAATTAACCTAGTAAAGTTAAGGAATGTATGTATGTCAGGGCAGCTATTGGACTTTACAGTGAAGATGTATTGTATATAGATAATCCATGAGCCTAGTCAAGCGGTGAAGTTGTAAAGCAATGAGATTGCTGAGATTTTCTCATGAGAATGAGAAAAAAGTGATCAGAGCTTCATCCTCTGTGGCTGGTTGACTGTTAGAGCTTCCAGCTGCCTCTAACTCCCACACCTCAAAAAACAAATGTCCCTTACAGGGTAGACATCTCAGGTGATGGTCTGACTGGGGTGGTTTATATAATCTATGTGTAGAAGTGTTTGTGTTCTACCACCCAGGTATAGACAATAGTGATCCCTCAGCTACTATTTATAACACTCTAATGCTCTCTCCTTCACAGTGACGGTGCTGCTGTCAACACAAATAATTATTAACTTCCCATCACAGAAATGGATGTTAATGACATGATTTTTATCCATAAGGACAATTCTTTCCAATTCTAAAAAAAAATACAGTTATATTTACTTCTGCGTCCTGCATGTCTTTTGTTGAAACATCTGACAATCACCCTGTGACACACACACACACACAGACACACAGACACGAGGAAGTTAACCAGCTTGGGCTGCTGCTGATTGGTTGGCAGACACCTCTGTTTCTATTGGCTCTCAGTCTCCATGTTTCTGATCCTGGACCTGCTGAGATGTCCCAGGCCATTGTTGGCTTTGATCCTCATACGTTTAACTTTGTCCTGAGCGGGCGGGAGTGCAAAGTTGTACCATCTGAAACGGCTGAAGAGTGCAGCGGCTTCTCGGCCTTTTGGCTAAGATCAAGTGTAGTATCTGTTCTTATCAGTTTAATATCTGATACGTCCTCTATATGAGGACTACATATTAAATGGATTTTTAGGCACAGGGGTTGAAAAAGGGGCTTGCTCCGTTCACTCCACGCATCGACCCGGTACTGCAGTGCCGCCGGGAACGGTGCACTCTTCCCAACTCTTGTGAAATAACAAAACCAGCGGTACATGGTGGTAGTTTCAGGGAGCCGTTGTATTCTGACTTCTAAAATAGGACTATAATCTTTAGAAAAGACGCAGTTTATGAGCACGTCGTGGGACTGAGCTTCCCTGGTTTCTCTGTATGACCATGAACACCAAACTACACACAGAGAACAGAGGAGCTTGACAGACACACACTAAGTTATCTGAGAGTCCCATTTTCAGCTGCAGAGAACAATCACATCAGGGAAGTCGACGTGCAGGCTCAACATCAGCCTCTCAAGCCAACTCTCTGGTGAAATAGGGGAAACGTATGGTTCCAGCACCTATGTAACACATATTTGTCACAGGGACTGTGGCTTACGGCCACACCGCCCTGAACACGCCCGATCTCGTCCGAACTCGGAAGCCAAGCAGGGTCGGGCCAGGTTAGTACTTGGATGGGAGACCGCTTGGGAATACCAGGTGCTGTAAGCATTTTTCTCTCTTCTCTCTACATGTCTTTTGTTGAAACATCTGATGATCACCCTGTGATCCATCTTGCTGATCCTGGATCTGCTAAGGTGTCCCAGGTCATGGTTGCCTTTGATCCTCATACATTTAACTTTGTCCTGACAAAGGAGCAGTTCCAAAAAGTCAAACAGGGACTGCCTTTGCATTTGACGCAGTCAAACTGCATGCGCCTGGAGAAGCCAAAAGGCTTACAGCACCTGGTATTCCCAGGCGGTCTCCCCATCCAAGTACTAACCAGGCCCGACTCTGCTTAGCTTCTGAGATAAAACTCTGGCTTTTAGTCTGCGAAAAGAGAGTGAAAGTGAACTCCACTTTGAGATGGCTCTGGGATTGGGCCGACTGGGAGAATTGCTTGAAAAAAAGCTCTACACCCAATGAGCGGTCAGAACAAAGCCTCAAGACCCCTAGTCTTTTGCACAGAGTAAAAGACAAAGCAGCCATTGAATAGGGCCCGATTGTTCCTACCTGGTCGGCCGAGGAGCCAGCGTCTCAACCAAGCAAAGCTCACCGTGGGGAAGGTGGCTATACCAACTAGCCTGATGCACTGCTCCCGCAGTGTCAAATTCTCGTACTCTGGTTTCTCTTCATAACGTACAAGTCTTTCGCCTTTTACTAAAGACTTCCGTGGAGAGCAGCATTAATGAGTTGTTTCTATTTTTGGAAGGCTTTAGCTTTGCTGGTGAAGCCCATTCTGTTTGTGCAAAGGAAATCTTCTTGCTGTGCCAAGTGACTTCTCGGAGTAGAGTCACCTTATTTGTTGAGACCGTGCCCATGTTCAAAGCTTGAATGGTGCTCAGTGGAGCGGGCGGGAGTGCAAAGTTGTACCATCTGAAACGGCTGAAGAGTGCTCACTGCAGCGGGTGGGCGGAGGTGCAAAGTGACGCTTTGTAGGCAAAAAAAGAGCACCGCCACAAGTGCGCATTGTGCCAGGAAGGGCGCTCGGACGTGAAACAGTGGAGGGTTATCGCTTCTCGGCCTTTTGGCTAAGATCAAGTGTAGTAAGATCAAGACTGCGATCGCCTCCTTTGGGTGGACTATTTTATGCCTTTTCGGCATTAAATTTTTCTCGCTTTGGAGGTTCTTTTTTGCGTTCAATCAAAGTATTCCAAGTCGTTTGTAGTTGGAGTCCTTTGTCTTTAAATTTTCTTGTATTACCCTTTTTTTTTTTTTTTCCAGGTTTTTGCTTTTTGAACGAGTTTCAGCTGAAACAGGGTCGGTGTCGGTGTTCCATTTTTTTAGAGGAAGGTAAGTATCCATTTTTAGTACCTTTTAATCCACTTTTTACTCTTTTATTGGGCTTTTAGTGTGATATTTATTTTTGTTCTTTTAAGTATTTTATTTAAAAACTGTTTGTGGTGCCTCCATCATGTCGGCAAACTATGCTGGCATGAGGAGGCACCACAGCGCTAGATTTTTATTTAAAGAAAAAGAAGGAAAGCTTTTAGAGATGTCCAGATTGGACTTCTCTCGGAAGCTAATTCAAAACATATTAAACTTCAAGCCAGACGATTTGAATTGCATCCTGTCATTGCCTTTTAACAAAGGTTTCGATGTAAGTTTTCGCACTGCAGCTTTGCTGCAGGAGTTTTGGATGAGATTTGGTAATGTGCAAGCCCAGTTTTCTGCGTTTACTGTTGAGAAACTTACTGACAATACTCTGAAGACAGTAATTGTCAGAATGTTCAATGAAATGGTGAACGCAGAAGATATCTGTATATGGTTGGGAAGATTCTGCACTGTTAAAGGCCAGGCAATGAAGGTGAGGGATGTCGACGGCATCTGGAACTGCGCCTGGAGGGTCCCCATCCAACAATGGCAAGACCCCCAGGGCTTCCAGGGCCTGAAACATCTCCCATCAATGATTGTCTTGGGAGAAAACAGAGGCTACATCCACTACCAGGGACAGCCCAAACTCTGCCGCAAGTGTGGGGAGCACGGGCACCTGGTGGAGGCCTGCACGAAGGTGTTTTGTGGCAAATGTAGAGGAATCGGTCACACCTTCGAAGAGTGTACTCATGGCAGAAAGTGCAATCTCTGTGGAGAATCAAACCACCTCTTCAGAGATTGCCCAAAATCCTTTGCCAACAAATTGAAATCCAAAAAAACGCGGGAAGGAAATGGAGGGCAGACCGAGGCAGTTAACGAGCTACTTGAAACAGCTGGGCTGGAAAATTCAAACTTCCCGCCAAAATCCCTGAATGGTGGACAGCAGTCAGGTGAGGCCGAGGAGGGGGAGGGGCCTGCTACACCCCCACCAATGGAGAGTTCTGGAGAGGAGGAGGAGGTGCAGGCAGAAGGCGGAGCTAGTTCAGAATGTGAAGAAGTCCAATCACAGGATGATAGCGAGGATGCCTCCCTCCCCGATGCCCAGCAAACAAAGAGGCTTGCATCAGAATTGTCCTCTGATTCTCCTATAGTCTCAGAGAAGAGGGGAAGAGCTGGGACTACCTCAGACAGTTCATCTGTGGAGGAGCCCAGAGTCTTCCCCTCCAATTCACCAAATGAGGTCTCTTTTTTAAATGTAGTTCTGCAATCAACCCCTAGAGACTCAAAGTTTAACAAAACCTTGCAACAGAGGCCAACCCCCAGAGTCCGACCGGGGAATAGAGCTCAACACCCTCGCCTCTCACCTGTAGAAGTGAAGGAAGAGCTCCGTTCACAAGAAATTACATAACTGCTTTTAAGACATTTTAATTGTTTTAACCCTCATTTAGTCTTTTAAGATGTCATACCTGTTGTTTTTAACCATACTCATGACACTCACTCTCTCAACTATTAATGTGAGAAGTGTAAAGTCGAAAGTTAGAGCCCAGAGTGTTTTATCCTTTCTTAGTTCTTTTAAGTCAGATGTTCTTTTAATACAGGAATGCGGCCTACCGTTTTTAAAGCACTACAGACAGTGGGAGGAGATGTGGCCACAGACATCATTGTGGAGTGGATCCAACCAAAACAAAAATGACGGAGTGGCCATTTTAATCAAAAACCCTCAGGTTCTGGTGAAGGGCAGCACTGTGGTGAGAGACGGACGGGCACTTTTAGCACATTTGACTTTTATGGGACAAGATTTTAACCTCTTAAATATTTATGGCTTTAACGAAAAAAATGACCGGTATGACCTTTTAGAAGACCTGCAGTCCCACATGCTAGGTAGGGCACCACTAGTTTTAGGGGGTGATTTTAACTGTATTTTAAGCAGGAGTGACAGAAAAAGAGCAGGGGAATTTTTTAAAGTTGACAAAACATCGGTTTTATTACAGGGCATATGCAAGGATTTTAAACTGCAGGACTGTTTTAGGACCATGCATCCCAGAGAGGAGGGCTTCACCTGGTTCAGTGGTGATGGCACCAGAGCCTCTCGTATAGATTACCTTTTTACACGGGACTGCCCACCAACCGATGCTAGATTGACCCCCGTTTTCTTTTCCGATCACCTAATGCTTTCCTGCACCCTATCACTCTCTTCGGGTGTGACTTCAGGAAGTGGTCTGTGGAAACTAAACTGCTCCCTTTTAGAAGAAAATGAAATAGTTAGTCAGTACCGGGAGCAGTACCACGAGTGGCAGACCCTTCAAGACTTTTACGATACACGTGCACACTGGTGGGAAATGGTGAAGGGAAAGACCCAGACTTTCTTTAGACAGGCAGGTAGGAGAAAAAAGAATAGGGAAAACAGACGCATGATGGGACTGCAGAAGCGACTACAGCGCTATTTTAAATTAAACCAACAAGGGATGGATTTTAATGATGAAATTAAACAAGTGAAAACAGAGATGTCGATTTTAGCAGATATTAAAAGTAAGGGTGTCATTTTAAGAAGCAGGGAACGAGAAATAGAGGAAGGAGAGAAGTGCACAAGGTATTTTTTTAAGAAAATTGTGAATAAAGGGGGGGCCATTTTAAAGCTAACAAAAGAGAACGGGTGCACAGTTGATTCAATGGAAGAAATTAAACAAGCTGTTGAACAATTTTATCGTGAATTGTACGAACAAAAACCTGTTGAAATGGACACCATGACAGAAGTTTTAAATTTCATAGAAAAAACAGTAAAAGACAGTGTGCTTTTAACCCAAGATTTTACAATTTCAGAGTTAAATAAATGCTTTACAAATTTTAAGAAAGGGAAGTCCCCAGGACAAGATGGACTTCCCTTGGAATTTTATTTGACCTTTTGGGATATTTTAGCACCTGACCTGTTTACTGTTTTTATGGAATTTGAGCAACTTGACCGACTTCCTGACAGTTTTAGAGCAGGGATAGTGACTCTTCTTCACAAAAAAAAAGACAAGACTGACTTGAAGAATTGGAGACCGATTACACTTTTAAACTTTGACTGTAAACTTTTTAGTAAACTTTTAGCCTCACGTATGTCCTTGTTTTTAGAAGACCTGATTCACCCGGATCAAGCCTGTGCCATCCCGGGGAGGAAGATAACCGACAGCCTCGTACTGATCCGAGACACCATCTGTTATGCGAGAGACAGAAACATTCGGCTAGCAGTCCTAAATTTAGACTTTGAGAAAGCCTTTGATCGGGTCTCGCACCAGTACCTTTTCCAGGTACTGCAAAAAATGGGGTTCCCAGAAAGGTTTATAGCTTGGGTGGGTCTGCTGTACCGGGGCATTACCAGCAAATTCCTTGTTAACGGGCATCTGACAAAAGCAGTAAACATCCACTGCGGTGTCCGTCAGGGTTGTCCGTTATCTGCCCTCCTCTACATCATCTGTGTGGAACCACTGGCACAGAGCTTGAGAAGGGACCACCAAATCAATGGGGTGAGAGTCCCGGGGAGCGGGGGACTATCGACAAAGTGTGTTTTATATATGGACGACGTAAACATTTTATGTACAGACCTAATATCCATCAATAGGACTCTGGACTTGACTGACTGGTATGGACGGGCCTCTGGGGCAAAACTAAACAGAAACAAGACCCAAGCCCAATTGTACGGGCCATGGACAGCGACTGAGACTGCAGGACTCCCCGTGACTATAACCCAGACAAAACAGAAAATACTGGGGATTAATTTTGACAGGGAAGGGGGAGGGACATCAAACTGGCCAGACGTGGTAGGGAAAGTAAAGCAAAGACTAGGATACTGGGGACTTAGAGGACTGACCATTGAAGGAAAGGTTTTAATCATCAAAGCCGTGATTTTACCTTTGCTTTTACTAATCAGTTCTGTTTTTATCCCACCTAGAAAAGTGCTTTTAGACCTGGACCGAGCCATTTTTTATTTTCTGTGGGGCTCCAAGTGGGAAAGACTGAGGAGAGATGTAATGAAGAAACAAAAAGAGAAAGGAGGAAAAGGAGTGCCTGATTTTTATTTGTTTTTAGGAAGCAGATACACTACACTGCACATCCTACAGGCCACAGACCCATCCGGAAACCCCAAAACTAAAGCAATGACACGATTCTGGATGGGTTCTTACCTCAGAAGACTGAAGATTTTACCCACCGACCTAAAAGTGCCTGTGTCTTTTAGCCTGCCACCATCCTATGCTTTTATCCAGACGTTCTTAAAGCATTTTAACTTGGAGGCAGAGGAGTTGCATGTTTTAACAAACCACCGCTCTTTGATTTCTGTTGTGCAGGAGCGGGAACCAGTGAGTCCGGTGTGTGGGCTCGCGTTCGGCGAGCCCTCAACAGTTTGGTGCAACGTCAACCATTCCGCTCTCCCAAACAGACTCCGGGACCTGTCGTGGATGGTGGCTCATGAGATCCTGCCAGTCAGGTCCGTTATGCACTCCCGGGGCATGTCAGCGATCTCAACCTGCCCGCGACCTGGTTGTGGCGCGCCCGAGTCGGTGAGGCACCTGCTCTGGGAGTGCAGCGCTGCTGCAGACCAGTGGGCAACAGCCGGCTCCTTGCAATTCCCGTACTTGCCAGCAAGGGAGGTCCTCACAGCACAACTCGTGCTCTATGGGGTGAGCCAAACAAAAATAAAAAAGAATGACTTTGCCAAGCAGTGGCTCACCCTAGCTGCTATGAAAGACGCCATGTGGACCTCCAGGAACTTGCTGGTGAGGAAGCGCATGCAGATCCCCCCCGTGGCTGTGATCCGGATGGCCGCAGCAGCGGCTCAAGCGGCCGGAGCTGCAGGCGGCGGGCCTAGGACACATCCACCAAGAAGAATCGCCTCTGTGCCCATTCGGATGAAGGAGCCGGAGCTACACACAAAAAGGTCAAAGCAGCGACGGCCTGGCTCTCCGGGTGAGGCAGGTGGGAAGGAGCAACAGGGTGGGGATCTCCTCTGAGCACCACGACAGGATCCCGAGAGACCTACTGTTTGGGGGAGCGAAATGAGTTTCCCTGGGTAGGGACTCACTACGCTCCTGCACAAAAAATGGACTTGGAAGAGAGCATTTTAACTAATGCACTCCTTTTTAAAGACACTCAATACAAACTGCTACTCGCATGAGAACTACTTCACATGTAGCTTTTATATTAGACGACATTGACTTTATCTGTAATATCCCATGAAAAACTTGTTTTATTGTTGTTGTTTTAAATGTGGTTATACAGATTACACTTATTTATTGATGTTTTTATTCATAGGTAAAACATATGTTTTAAATGAAAATGTGATGTATTAGTGTCAATAAATTTTTTCAAAAGAAAAAAAAATCTGTTCTTATCAGTTTAATATCTGATACGTCCTCTATATGAGGACTACATATTAAATGGATTTTTAGGCACAGGGGTTGAAAAAGGGGCTTGCTCCGTTCACTCCACGCATCGACCCGGTACTGTAGTGCCGCCGGGAACGGTGCACTCTTCCCAACTCTTGTGAAATAACAAAACCAGCGATGCATGGTGGTAGTTTCAGGGAGCCGTTGTATTCTGACTTCTAAAATAG
Organism: Odontesthes bonariensis; assembly: GCF_027942865.1. Lineage (NCBI taxonomy): Eukaryota > Metazoa > Chordata > Actinopteri > Atheriniformes > Atherinopsidae > Odontesthes > Odontesthes bonariensis. The sequence goes on along the minus strand of NC_134507.1, from coordinate 37,693,979 downwards.
GACTATAATCTTTAGAAAAGACGCAGTTTATGAGCATGTCGTGGGACTGAGCTTCCCTGGTTTCCCTGTATGACCATGAACACCAAACTACACACAGAGAACAGAGGAGCTTGACAGACACACACTAAGTTATCTGAGAGTCCCATTTTCAGCTGCAGAGAACAATCACATCAGGGAAGTCGACGTGCAGGCTCAACATCAGCCTCTCAAGCCAACTCTCTGGTGAAATAGGGGAAACGTACGGTCCCAGCACCAATGTAACACATATTTGTCACAGGGATTGTGGCTTACGGCCACACCGCCCTGAACACGCCCGATCTCGTCCGAACTCGGAAGCCAAGCAGGGTCGGGCCTGGTTAGTACTTGGATGGGAGACCGCTTGGGAATACCAGGTGCTGTAAGCATTTTTCTCTCTTCTCTCTGCATGTCTTTTGTTGAAACATCTGTTGATCACCCTGTGATCCATCTTGCTGATCCTGGATCTGCTAAGGTGTCCCAGGTCATGGTTGCCTTTGATCCTCATACATTTAACTTTGTCCTGACAAAGGAGCAGTTCCAAAAAGTCAAACAGGGACTGCCTTTGCAAACTGCATGCGCCTGGAGAAGCCAAAAGGCTTACAGCACCTGGTATTCCCAGGCGGTCTCCCCATCCAAGTACTAACCAGGCCCGACTCTGCTTAGCTTCTGAGATAAAACTCTGGCTTTTAGTCTGCGAAAAGAGAGTGAAAGTGAACTCCACTTTGAGATGGCTCTGGGATTGGGCCGACTGGGAGAATTGCTTGAAAAAAAGCTCTACACCCAATGAGCGGTCAGAAGAAAGCCTCAAGACCCCTAGTCTTTTGCACAGAGTAAAAGACAAAGCAGCCATTGAATAGGGCCCGATTGTTCCTACCTGGTCGGCCGAGGAGCGAGCGTCTCAACCAAGCAAAGCTCACCGTGGGGAAGGTGGCTATGCCAACTAGCCTGATGCACTGCTCCCGCAGTGTCAAATTCTCGTACTCTGGTTTCTCTTCATAACTTACAAGTATTTCGCCTTTTACTAAAGACTTCCGTAGAGAGCAACATTAATGAGTTGTTTCTATTTTTGGAAGGCTTTACCTTTGCGGGTGAAGCCCATTCTGTCTGTGCAAAGGAAATCTTCTTGCTGTGCCAAGTGACTTCTCGGAGTAGAGTCACCTTATTTGTTGAGACCGTGCCCTTGTTCAAAGCTGGAGCGCTAAAGTGTTGTTGTTTGAATGGTGCTCAGTGGAGCGGGCGGGAGTGCAAAGTTGTACCATCTGAAACGGCTGAAGAGTGCTCACTGCAGCGGGTGGGCGGAGGTGCAAAGTGACGCTTTGTAGGCAAAAAAAGAGCACCGCCACAAGTGCGCATTGTGCCAGGAAGGGCGCTCGGACGTGAAACAGTGGAGTGTTATCGCTTCTCGGCCTTTTGGCTAAGATCAAGTGTAGTATCTGTTCTTATCAGTTTAATATCTGATACGTCCTCTATATGAGGACTACATATTAAATGGATTTTTAGGCACAGGGGTTGAAAAAGGGGCTTGCTCCGTTCACTCCACGCATCGACCCGGTACTGCAGTGCTGCCGGGAACGGTGCACTCTTCCCAACTCTTGTGAAATAACAAAACCAGCGGTACATGGTGGTAGTTTCAGGGAGCCGTTGTATTCTGACTTCTAAAATGGAACTATAATCTTTAGAAAAGACGCAGTTTATGAGCACGTCGTGGGATTGAGCTTCCCTGGTTTCTCTGTATGACCATGAACACCAAACTACACACAGAGAAAAGAGGAGCTTGACAGACACACACTAAGTTATCTGAGAGTCCCATTTTCAGCTGCAGAGAACAATCACATCAGGGAAGTCGACGTGCAGGCTCAACATCAGCCTCTCAAGCCAACTCTCTGGTAAAATAGGGGCAACGTATGGTTCCAGCACCTATGTAACACATATTTGTCACGGGGACTGTGGCTTACGGCCACACCGCCCTGAACACGCCCGATCTCGTCCGAACTCGGAAGCCAAGCAGGGTCGGGCCTGGTTAGTACTTGGATGGGAGACCGCTTGGGAATACCAGGTGCTGTAAGCATTTTTCTCTCTGCATGTCTTTTGTTGAAACATCTGTTGATCACCCTGTGATCCATCTTGCTGATCCTGGATCTGCTAAGATGTCCCGTGTCATGGTTGCCTTTGATCCTCATACATTTAACTTTGTCCTGACAAAGGAGTGTTGTGGAGGAAATAGGGCCGAGTACACTGTCGGTTAGCAGTCCATTGGGGAGTTTATTGAACAAACTGTCACAGCAAATATGCATACAGGATGTACAAAATGTCCACCGTCTTCATACTGTGAACCAACTTTATACTGGTTTAATCATAACATGCATGCGTCATCCGGTCTCAATCTCTTTCTGCGACGCCGAGCGTCTGCCCTAAATGTAAACAGCCCATACTACCTTTTACCCATATTCGTATGAGCCGAACAACAAAGCACAAGATGTAACTAGGCCAGATGTCATGAGGATGTCATGACATCCTTCTCCCACATAGTCCCCCCTGAAATCACTTTTCAGTGATTTAATAAAGAAATAATCTAAAATGAAAGAAAATCATCCCACATAGTTAATTAAGAATTAATTAACATAATCAACACTAAATCATCCTAATAATTCTACAATATCAATCAACGGGACCATTTTGAATCAATGAAAAGGAATATATATATATGTGTACTCGAATCACATTAAATGATTAAATTAAATTAAACGATATTGAATTCAACAACACTACAAGTTTTACATTGCCATCACACTTGTCCACTGTCCGCAGTGCATAGGTGCGAAAAACCCACCGACTGCTACTTCCGTAACTCATGTTCTTATCTTGGGAAAACTCACCTACGGCCCCACCCCACTTGGCGACCGACCACTTTACCAAGGTCGCACTCCGAACAGTCGACCAACACAATTGGCAATGGACATATCCGTGATCAGTTTTGATTGATAATAAACATAGAATGAATACACGACCATCAACCCAATTAATCACAGTTTTGTATCAAGTACAATACATAAAATTATGGATTATCACACAACAAAAGTAATAAAAAGCAATGTAATGCAGCTCCTCCAGTCCCGTCCCATCTCCTGTACTCTGGTGTCGTCTCCTCCTGGCCGAACATCCGTCTGGCTGGGTCTGGAACTGCTAAGCTAACTCTGGGAGGAGAGGTCGCCAGTACATCACTCCCAATCAAAGAGATCTTCAGCATCTCTTCTCCCTATCAGACTAACCTTGGTTCCACCCTCAAGGAAAGAATCATGTGAACCGTCCGTTGGTAACCTTCATTCGTTGGCCCGCTCTCCCATGCGTTGGTCCTCAGACCTGGTCTCGCATGGTCATCTGCCTCCTGGTTTGTTCCATACTCCGTTTGAACATCACTTGCAGCAACCACCTTCTCAGAATGGGTATAATGCAACACACCAATAGGGCGACCATTATGAATATTGACAATATAGCTAATCCCGCCTTCACTGCCATCGCTCCCCACTCTCCCAAAATCCCATCCAGACCAGTCCACCACCCTTCACTGCCACCAGCATTACTCTTCAGCTCCTCTTTCAGCTCCCTGATCTTCTTCGTGGCCGTTGTAAACGTACCATCAGCTGCAGTGTTCCCGGGTATAAATGTACAACATTTTTCCCCAACCATCTGGCAAACGCCACCTTTCTCCGCTAATATCCAATCCAAAGCCTGTCTGTTCTGCCAAGCCATCCTACTCGTCTCATGTAGTTGTTCTCCAAAGGCTGCAAGCCCTTCACTCGTGTAGTTAAGAATTCTCTGTTGGTTGTAGTATATGTAATTAATCCACTCCACATTTTTGTTAATCGTGATCCACGGCAAAATAGACTCAAATCCAGCTGCAACCTCACTGCGTGCTTTGAACTCAAAAGGAATCCCTCTCGGCTGCCCTATTGCATCCAAGTAAATGTGCTTGTCCATTATGTAGTCACCACTAGATCTTTTAATTCTCCCATTTTCCACATCCAACCCCAGTAACTCGTTTACCTTGTCATACACTAACACAACCGAAGTCTTCATCCTCACAAGTGCACACAGGCCTATCCACCTGTTGGGTAACACGTTTAACAAAACGTCCTCTCCACACATCCAATAACTATCAGCTATTGGGTGTGTCTGATCCCCAAACAGGTAGAGAGTCGGAATTGTCATTTCTATATCCTCACATTTTTGATCCAAAGGAACCGGATTTTCATACCACACAGGTGTCCTGATAAATATTGGTTTCATATTTGCGTGTGGATACCAAGATAAAACCCATGTGACGTTGCATTTAACGGTAGTATTACCTACGTGAGTTCCACTGTCATTAGTAAATCCACCACTCGTGAAGCATTCAAACTCACCATCGTAATCTACTCTACAATCAGTCGGAGGCCCATCCTGTGTTGTGCTAAGATTAAATTCCGCACAGGACGACTCCAATTTGTGGCCCCTCCCTTTTTTGAAAAAGTCCTGTAATTTATTTCCCCCAAACATCAATCTGCACTTAATTCCACACATCGGAAGCTCAAACAATAACCATTTATCCTTCTGAGGTGTAAACCTACCTTCTCTGCATTCCCGTTGCTGGACCACTGCACAGTCCCTGAAGGTGTGTGGTTCTGGAACAACAACAGGCAATGCCCCCGGAGCGTCTGCGCATATGAGGCACTCCGTCGCCGTTAGTTCTCTCGTAGTGTACCATGCCCACCTATACCACATATTCTGTGCTGCCTTCCCCCACAAACCATCTTCCACAGTTACACTGTTTTCCTGTCTCTTCCTGTGCATGTACCCTCCATATGTTCTTGGATTAACATGATTATTCCGTCCTGTAGTGCTAATGGCATCAAGTCCCCCTAGATTTTCACGAGACATCTTCCTATTCTTACCACCGTTATGAACAACTCCTTTCTGGCCCGAGGACACCCTGATCTTCTCAGATTGTCCCTTCGTTGCAGCGTCCGGAGGCGGTGATTTGGTCATCTCCTCCACCGGACCCATGATCCACACTTCCTCACCATCCTTTATTCCAACGTACTTAAATTCAAGCTTAACATCTGCCTTTTCATGACTAGCTCTAGTGTGTATTGCTGGCAAAGTTTGTGGCGTGGCATGGTCTGAGTGGGTTTGTATTGTTGCATCATACTCATCTGACCCAGGCTGGCTACTTCCCCTGTGGGGTGGTATCCTCACGGGACCCCTTCCCGCCTCCCCTGGATGCGGGATGCCGTCCCACATCTCCAGGCCTTGCTCTCCTGAGCCCATGCCGTCGGCCAACACCCACACCTGGATGCTCATCAGTGTCAGAAATCTTAACATCTTCCTTTTGTTCATTCTTCCCCTCGGGCTTAACTCCGTCTGTGCCTTTAGCCCGAACCTTAGTGCAGTGATTCAAATGGTACCATGTGTTGCTACCTTCCACTTGAACTGCCGTCGGCGTTGCTCGCACCACTGCGTACGGACCTTCTCGTCTTGGCTCGTGCCACTTCCTTCGGAATACTTTGATGTACACCTGGTCGCCCGGCACCACTGGTCTCTCAACCGGCTGTACGAGACTCACATCTCTGGACTTTTCCTGTAGATAGATTGTTCTGTGGATTGCAGTCAGTTGCCTCATGTAAGCTTTCAACTCTGTTTGCAGCTGCTCGAGTGGGGGCCCTTTAAATGGACCTCTCAACTGAGGTGCCGGCATGGGTCGACACGTTAGCATTTCATGCGGTGTTAGGTGCGTGACTCTATGAGTCTGCATACGATAGCTCATTAGTGCAAGCGGCAAAGCATCTACCCAGTTTAGTTTAGTTGAAGCACAGATTTTATTCAATTTCACTTTCAAAGTTCCATTGATTCTCTCAACCATCCCTTGACTTTGTGGGTGATAAACGGCCCCACAGCGCTGCTTGATCCGCAGCTGCTGCAGAATGCCTTTCGCAACCTTCTGAACAAATGCTGAGCCGTTATCTGAGCTAATCTCTGCTGGAATGCCAAACCAAGGAATCACTTCTCTTACCAAAAACTTCACGACCGTCTCTGCTCCCAAATCCTTGGATGGAGTTGCTTCGACCCATCGGCTGAAACGATCAATCACCACTAGCATGTACCTTTTCCCTTGTACTGTTTTAATCATGTCCACATAGTCTATGACCAATGACTTAAAGGGTCCTTCTGGCACCAGAATGTGTCCCACTGGTGTCTTCACACCCTTTCGCACATTGTTCTGTGCACAGATTTCACATTGACCCAACACTTCATCAACCATTGCATGCATGTATGGTGACCAATAACCTTGTTGTTTTACCTTTTTCACTACCTCTCCCCTGGCACAGTGATACACACTGTGAACATCAGAGATCAGCATTGTCAGCAGAGCCACTGGTGCCACCAGGAGACCATCATGTGATCTCCACAATCCCTTCTCGTTCTTCGTGGCGCCTCTCCGCGTCCAGACATTGTGCTCCCCCACCCCTGCTTCCTGTTGCATTAGAATGATGTCCTCTGGCGTAACCTCTGGCTCCAGTGACACCATTGGTGCCAAAACAGCCACCTGGCATCCTGATGCTACTTTCGCTGCTTCATCAGCCGCGTTATTACCTTTACTGACAATTTCGTTACCTTTCCGATGTGCCTGGCACTTTATCACTGCCAGTTTCGAGGGGAGCATCATGGCTGCAATCAGCTCCCTCACTTGGACCTTGTGTCGCACTGGACTCCCGTCTGCCCTTCTGAACCCTCTCTGCTTCCAAACTGCTCCAAACAAATAGCAAACACCATGAGCACATGCAGAATCTGTGTACACATTTGCAACCTTACCCTTCGCCAGTCGACATGCTTCCGTTAATGCCTTCAGTTCAGCCAACTGTGCCGAACATGGCTGTTCACACTTCTCAGCCTTCACCGTCACAAAGTCTCCGCCTTCCTGCTTCACAACTGCAAACCCTGCATGATTACCCAAATGATCTCTGAAACATGAACCATCCACAAATTAGGTGACATCAGCCCGCCCAAGCGGAGTTGCTTCTAGATCAGGTCTCAATTTGGTATATCTCATAGTTTCTGCTACACACTCATGTGGTTCTCCTTCAAACTCGAGTGGAATGACATCCGCCGGATTCAATGTAGTACACTTCTGTATTCTCACATCCGGATATGTCAACAGATGCATAAACTGCAAACACCTTGCCTGAGTCACAACATACTTTCCCTGATTTATTAGTTCTGAGATGTTATGGTGTGTCATGATGTTGACTGGATACCCCATTGTTATTGTGGATGCTTTCTCATAAGTATACTGCACTGCGGCCAACCCTTGATAACACGGTGGCCAGCCTTGTACAACATTATCCAATTTTGTACTGTAATAAGCAATGGCTTGTTTTCTTCGACCACTACACGTTTCCTGCATCAGCACTGCAGAAGCGTACATGTTGTGTCTGTTCGAGACATATAAGAAAAATGGCTTCTCATAGTCTGGTATTCCCAGTGTTGGTGCTTTTTGCAAATCCTGTTTCAAACTTTCGAAGGCTAACTTAGCCTCGCTGGTCCACTCCAGTGGTGCTTTCAACCTTTGGTCTTTGGAATGTTTCATGATCCCTCTCAAGGGAGCGCATTTAATTGCATAATCTTCTATCCAATCTGCACTGAAACCTGTCATCCCCAAAAAGATCATCATTTCCTCGATTGTTTTTGGACATGGTGCTTTACTTACTCCCTCCAAGTGTGTTGGGGAAATAGCAATCGTTCCCTGCGAGATTACCCTCCCCAGATAATCTACTTTAGGTTGACAATACTGCAGTTTCGATTTAGAAACTTTGTACCCTCCCTCTGCCAGCCTCTCAAGGATCTTCATAGAGTCCTGATGACACGCCTCAAGTGTTGGTGAGCATAGCAAGAGATCATCAACATAGCGTAGTAGGGTACCGTTCAATGCGAGGCCCTCTAGGTCCTGTCCAAGGACCTGGTTAAACACATGAGGGCTGTGTTTAAACCCTTGAGGAAGTCTGGTGTAAGTGTACTTCTTACCTCTGTATGTGAATGCGAAGAAATACTGGGATTCCTCGGCTAGAGGAATGCTGAAAAATGCAGAACATAAATCGATTACTGTGAAAAACTTTGCATCAGGAGGCACGTTGGTGAGGAGTGTGTATGGATTTGGCACTTCTGCTGGCCAATCTTCCACAATCGCGTTTATCATGCGCAAGTCATGTGCTAACCTGTATTTAGATTTGTCTGCCTTCAGGACTGGAAATATTGGAGTATTACACACACTGACTGTCTCAACCAACACTCCTTTTCCTACAAAACCTTCTACTGTCCCACTTACCCCCTCTTCTGCTTCTGGCTTGAGTGGATACTGAGGACGATTAGGAAGTTTAACATTAGGTCTCAATTCTACTCTCACTGGATTAGCAGATTTCACCAAACCAACATCGGCCTCATTCTTAGACCACACTTGGTTTGGGACATGAGCTATCATTTCTTTCAACAGATCACTCTCAACCCTTTCTGTCTCACTTTGCTTTGCTGTCTGGACTGATTGGTTCGCCAATGCCATAACAGCCTGCGGTTTCGCCAATGCTGATACGCTGCATAGGATTTTAATCATTGTGGCATCCTGTGATTGGAAAATTAACGGATTCTCTGTTCGCTCCCACTTTACACCTAACGCTGTTTTCATCATGGGCCCCACATCCTTTGCTTTGAAATTCTCATTCACCAACAAAGTAACATGTGGAGCAGATTCTGGCACATTGTACCATTTTGAAATAAATGCATTTGATTCCACATTCATGGCTGCCCCTTGTTCTCCAATGATAATGTATTGAGTTGTCAAATTTATCTCCGAGTGTTCCGTTTGTTTGTCCCATGGCTCTTCGAACTCTCCACTTTTTGAAACATCATAATACATTGTACAATGATAATCGAGCGTGGGTTTCCTTGCTTTAGGGCACTGGACTTGAATGTATTTTTCCCATTTGTTCCAAGCCACTGTTACTGGCTCAGAAATGTCTCCCAACCAATAGATTCTTGCTGTGTCTGCCTGTGTTGACTCTGGAAACTCCAGACCTCTTTTATCCAAGATTATGCCTTGCGGTGAACACCAAATCTTAATTTTTAGTTTGCATAGGGCATCCCTCCCCAACAAGTTAAGGGGAGTCTGATGAGATACCCCGATTGGCATCCTGATTTCATTTTCCCCTGTGTAGATGCGCACGGGGGCGGTCATTTGTACTAGCTGCTTAATTCCCGAGAATCCTATTGTCTCAATAAATTTATTTGACATGGGGAGGTGTGTGGCATAATGTTGACTCACACAAGTGTAGGTGGCTCCAGTGTCCACCAACATTGGAGTTGGCTCATCCTCAATTAGAACCTGCAGCATCGGTTCTTCATCAGCTCCCACCATTACGACTGGAAACTGACCCTCCCCTCTAGGACTCTGTGGGCACCCCTAATAACCAAAGTTTGGACTCACCCATGGGCCTGCCGGGCCACTTGATCCACCCCGCGGGGACTGGCCACGGTCCTGCCGCACATTCTGATTTCCTGGTGCTTGCGGACATCTGTCAGCAAAGTGTCCCAACTCGCCGCAGGCCCAACATGCCCCCGAGGATCTTCGTCTTACGGCTGTGCCTCTCCTGTACCCTCGGTAAGGTCGAGGCTGGCCTTGTCCTCCTGCACGTGGTGTGTATGGTGGTTGCGGGTAGGCCTGAGGTGTGACGGGTTGAAAGGGTGCAAAGGGTGCAGAGGGTGCAGAAGGTGTAGAAGGTGTAGAGGGTGCAAAGGGTGGAGGTACCTGTTCAGTGGTCCCCGGTGTCATCAGGGCCTGGCCTCCTACCTTTGGTCCTTCCAACTGCATCTGTGTGAGTTTCCTCTGCAAGTTCTTATCCTGCTCCTTCCGTTTCCGTTCACTTTGCCTGTATTTGTCAATAGCATGCACAACATTATCCCGGAATGCCGCATGTGTCATTGATTTCAACTCTACCACATCCTCCAGCCTCGCTCGAACTGAGTCGAGCATGGCCTCTAGGATAGAGTCTCTGAACACAGAGTTGAGCACTGTGTTAGGTTCAATGTCTTGTTCCAGTTCTTGTTTCCATTTTTCCAACTGGCGTGCAACGTACGCCGCTGGATTATCTGTATCCAACAGTGTGTCGCTCTTTAATGCTTTTGGATCCGTTTTCGTAGGATACTCAGCTCGCAGAGCTCCCCACAATGCAGGTCGATGTGCATCGAACCCAATTCCATCTGCTCGATGGCCCACCATCCAGCCATTCATACTGTTTCTCAAAATGCCCTCCATGGTAGTAGTTCCAAAACACCTTGCCCACACTGCCTTAATGTCTCCCACAACCAACAGTTTACCCACAGTTTCTTGTTCAAAAGCTCTTATCCATTTGCTTGCACCCGTGTGAATGTCCGGCAGTCTGGCAACCAGCCCCGCTAAGTCGAGCATCTGCCACGGCACATACTGTCCCTGCATCCCATTCACCAAAATCGGATAATTACCTGCAGTATATTTCTGTGGTGCATGAATATTTGGTCGGTATCTTAAATCATAATCCCTGTCCCTGCCTTTTCCCTGCTGGCCGGGTGGATTCTGTTCCTGAACCTGCTTTTTTGCTTGGTTTATCTCTTGCTGTAAATCAACCATGGAATGATTATGCTCTATCCAATATGAATCTTCTGCAAGTTTCCCCTCATATTCTGCATAACAGTCTAAAACCTGTGGTGTCTTCCTGGCCGTACTACAATGTTTGGGAGGCATTTCATGCGGTATGGATTTTTCTTGTAAAGTCCTATCGTGTCGTACAGATTTTTCTACTAGGGGAGAGATGGTACGATCTAGGTGTAGTGCTTTTTGGTGATCTGAGGCCTGTGCCGTTGCTGAAGCTGAGGCTGTTGGACTCCTAAACTCTACAACAGATGGTGGTTTCGGATAACCTGAGGCCTGTGCTGATGTTGAAGCTGTTGGACTGCTGTGTTCAGTACAAGATGAAAATTGATCACATGATGGATTTTGATCTGACGCTGCCTGATATTGTGGGGGGTTTCCCCTTGCAACCTGATCTGAACCACCGACAGCGCCTGGCTCAGGAGCTCCCTGACTGCTCAAAGCCGCTGTTTGTGGTTCAGGGCGTACATAAGGTACTTCCTGATTTTTCATTTCAAAATCTCCTTTTATGTTCATCACCCCTGACAGTGTTGGATATAGTCCTGCAGACTCATGCCGCTTGACCTTCTCCACTACCGGCTGTTCCCCCCTCAGTATGGCTACGCCCTCCTTCAAATTCCTTCTGTAACGACGACCTTCAGTTTCAAAGAAGTGCAAAATTTCTAATTCAAGCTCCCTCTTTTTCTGTCTCTTTTTGCTTTTGTTTTTTGATTTGTGATCGTTGATTCTTTGTTCCAAAACTTCACAGACAGCTACATCGAAAGTGCTATCCTTTGGCCAGGGTGGGAACATATTTTTGGTTCTTTTTTACCATTTTTGAGATAATTTTTGAATGTCTTTGTAACGTCCTGGATGCCTGGCGCTAACGATTATTGTTGGTGTTACATCCATCGTTTCACCTAGTTAGTTCCCCAGAACCGGGAATACTAATTATTATTATCCCCCTCCTTTTTTATTTTTTTTTTCCAAACAACTTTTGAAGAATGCTATTGTTTGCTATCCAATGTCAATTGATGTTGGCTTCCTAGCCGTTGTAAATGAATGCTAACTTATTGCCAATTAAGATTTAAACCAATATTTGCCTTATTGCTATTGCTAATTCATGCTAATTGTATTTCTGATCAATGCTAATTATGGCTAACGAAATGCTAACCAATGCTAACAAATGCTAGTAATGCTAACCAATGCTACTTTTTGCTAATCAACGCTAGCTTCCTTGTTGACCAATGCTAATTGAATGCTAATTATGCTATTTAATGCTAATTATTGCTAATCAATGCTAATCAATGGCGAGTTATGCTAGACAATGCTAGTTATTGCTAATCAATGCTATTGATTGCTAACCAATGCTAATTTATGCTAGACGATGCTAGTTGTTGCTAATTAATGCTATTGATTGCTAACCAATGCTAATCAATGCTAATTTATTGCTAATCGAAAGCTCAGTTAATGCTTACTCTGTTTAAAGTGACTCAAGCTTGGCGCTGCCCCAACCTTTGCTCACACCCGGATGTTTCTGATCCAATCCACCCACAATGTCTCCACCAATCCCGATGATACAATGCACGTCACAGCTACGTAAATTCTGACCAATGAGATCTGAACACACCTCTAAATCTACCTCCAATGAAACACGTCTAAGACACGTAACTTTTGAAGCAGCAGAAAAATGTCAAGGACAGACCACGCGCCTACACACCAACCGCGTGAGCGTGCAGCACTCTCTGTCTCCCCCTGAAATCCAAACACCTTCAACAAGTCCGTTGAAAATAGAACTTTAGAAACTTAACATCAATCACAGCAGTATTCAATAATTCAATAATAACAAGGTGCACTCAACCAACATACACAATCTTAAAGAAATCAACATTCAGCGTTTAAAAATCACAGCACATTACTGCAACAACTCCTTATCTCCCCAAGTTATTAATGTGGCAACTATAACAATTAAGCAAATTATAACAATGAAGCAAATTATAACAATGAAGCAAATCTGAGTTTAACTTAAAATACTACGAATACTCAAAAGTCAAGGGATGATATCAGATATCAGAACCTTTTTTCTTTTCTTCTTTTTTTTTAGATTCACATAAAACAGCAGGATTGACAGACAAACAGAGACCGGTCCCACACACTCACACCAAGTCAGTCGATCAAAGTTTTGTGTCAGTCACCGTTCAAATCTTCACAGTTTTAAATTATCAATTTCTTTCATTTAGACTTTTAATTTTTCAGGAGATGTTGGTGTCGGCAATATATGGAATACAAAATGTGTTTTCCCTACAAGCCTTGTGATATGGTTTCCTGACCAATGCAACAAATACTGACGTGTATTTATCAGCTTCGCTGTGACCTCTTAATAATAATCTCCTGTGGTCAATACATAAATGAATTTGAATTTTCTTCTCAAAATGTCTTTATACTGAGGTCTCGGATAACTCCAAAGAGTTCTAAGCAGATATATAAAATGATATAAACATATATACTTAAAATGTGCTCCTCATAGAACTGGATTTTTTCATTTCAGAGTTTTTTTTGAAAGCCTGATTGATTCAATCGTTGAACTTTAATGTTCGCCAGTCAATCAATTATCAGTATTCGTTTTACTCCTTGACTAGTGAAAATAATTTTCACGTATGTTTAATGAGTCTAGTGTACCCCGTACTCCCGTCAGTATTCCTCTCCCCAATGCATTGAAGGATGGCTGATAGACGCAAGAAGTACTATTGGCGATTGCTCAACAACCTGCCCGCTTCTTCAAAGCTATTAATTAATCCAGTTTGAATTCACCCGATTCACCATTTGCCGGAGCTCAGCGACTAGCCTTTCTTAATTACCACAAAAAAATACAACCACACAAGCCAGACCAACTGACCAAAGCTGTCTGCTTTACAACTCACATAAGCTGCTGTTTACACAATTTTTATCCCAATTCACACATATGGCTCCTCTTGGCCCAAAATTTCCCAAACAATTTCAACAGCCCCCCTGCGCAGAGGTAACAATGAGATGCTTACCGAATATACTCGTCCTTCTCCCGTGTTCTTTTAAATTTGTGGAACTGTCGGAGGCCCGTCACCTGTACGCCACCAACAGACACCGCCGCTTTCAGAAAAAAAAGGAAAAAATATGTCGTACCTGCAGGCTTAACGACTGATCTCGGCTGTCGGCGCACAGAGGACGCGTCCCGTCGGGCTCCAGCTGCCAAAATCTCACGCACTCGGGGTCACCATTATGTTGTGGAGGAAATAGGGCCAAGTACACTGTCGGCCAGCAGTCCATTGGGGAGTTTATTGAACAAACTGTCAAAGCAAATATGCATACAGGATGTACAAAATGTCCACCGTCTTCATACTGTGAACCAACTTTATACTGGTTTAATCATAACATGCATGCGTCATCCGGTCTCAATCTCTTTCTGCGACGCCGAGCGTCTGCCCTAAATGTAAACAGCCCATACTACCTTTTACCCATATTCATATGAGCCGAACAACAAGGCACAAGATGTGACTAGGCCAGATGTCATGAGGATGTCATGACATCCTTCTCCCAAAGGAGCAGTTCCAAAAAGTCAAACAGGGACTGCCTCTGCGTTTGACGCAGTCAAACTGCATGCGCCTGGAGAAGCCAAAAGGCTTACAGCACCTGGTATTCCCAGGCGGTCTCCCCATCCAAGTACTAACCAGGCCCGACTCTGCTTAGCTTCAGAGATAAAACTCTGGCTTTTAGTCTGCGAAAAGAGAGTGAAAGTGAACTCCACTTTGAGATGGCTCTGGGATTGGGCCGACTGGGAGAATTGCTTGAAAAAAACCTCTACACCCAAAGAGCGGTCAGAACAAAGCTTCAAGACCCCTAGTCTTTTGCACAGAGTAAAAGACAAAGCAGCCATTGAATAGGGCCCGATTGTTCCTACCTGGTCGGCCGAGGAGCATGCAGGGAGAAGAGAGAAAAATGCTTACAGCACCTGGTATTCCCAAGCGGTCTCCCATCCAAGTACTAACCAGGCCCGACCCTGCTTGGCTTCCGAGTTCGGACGAGATCGGGCGTGTTCAGGGCGGTGTGGCCGTAAGCCACAGTCCCCGTGACAAATATGTGTTATATAGGTGCTGGAACCATACGTTTCCCCTATTTTACTAGAGAGTTGGCTTGAGAGGCTGATGTTGAGCCTGCACGTCGACTTCCCTGATGTGATTGTTCTCTGCAGCTGAAAATGGGACTCTTAGATAACTTAGTGTGTGTCTGTCAAGCTCCTCTTTTCTCTGGGATTGGGCCGACTGGGAGAATTGCTTGAAAAAAACCTCTACACCCAATGAGCGGTCAGAACAAAGCCTCAAGACCCCTAGTCTTTTGCACAGAGTAAAAGACAAAGCAGCCATTGAATAGGGCCCGATTGTTCCTACCTGGTCGGCCGAGGAGCGAGCGTCTCAACCAAGCAAAGCTCACCGTGGGGAAGGTGGCTATGCCAACTAGCCTGATGCACCGCTCCCGCAGTGTCAAATACTCGTACTCTGGTTTCTCTTAACGTACAAGTCTTTCGCCTTTTACTAAAGACTTCCGTGGAGAGCAACATTAATGAGTTGTTTCTATTTTTGGAAGGCTTTACCTTTGCGGGTGAAGCCCATTCTGTCTGTGCAAAGGAAATCTTCTTGCTGTGCCAAGTGACTTCTCGGAGTAGAGTCACCTTATTTGTTGAGACCGTGCCCATGTTCAAAGCTGGAGCGCTAAATTGTTGTTGTTTGAATGGTGCTCAGTGGAGCGGGCTGGAGTGCAAAGTTGTACCATCTGAAACGGCTGAAGAGTGCTCACTGCAAAGTGACGCTTTGTAGGCAAAAAAAGAGCACCGCCACAAGTGCGCATTGTGCCAGGAAGGGCGCTCGGATGTGAAACAGTGGAGGGTTATCGCTTCTCGGCCTTTTGGCTAAGACTGCGATCGCCTCCTTTGGGTGGACTATTTTATGCTTTTTCGGCATTAAATTTTCTCGCTTTGGAGGTTCCTTTTTGTATTCGATCAAAGTATTCCAAGTCTTTTGTAGTTGGAGTTCTTTGTATTTAAATTTTCCTGTATTACCCTCTTTTTTCAGGTTTTTGTTTTTTGAACGAGTTTCAGCTGAAACAGGGTCGGTGTCGGTGTTCCGTTTTTTTAGAGGAAGGTAAGTATCACTTTTAGTACCTTTTTATCCACTTTTTACTCCTTTATTGGGTTTTTAGTGTGATATTTATTATTGTTCTTTTAAGCATTTTATTTAAAAACTGTTTGTGGTGCCTCCATCATGTCGGCTAACTATGCTGGCATGAGGAGGCACCACAGCGCTAGATTTTTATTTAAAGAAAAAGAAGGAAAGCTTATAGAGATGTCCAGATTGGACTTCTCTCAGAAGCTAATTCAAAATATATTGAACTTTAAGCCAGACGATTTGAATTGCATCCTGTCATTGCCTTTTAACAAAGGTTTCGATGTAAGTTTTCGCACTGCAGCTTTGCTGCAGGAGTTTTGGACGAGATTTGTTAATGTGCAAGCCCAGTTTTCTGCGTTTACTGTTGAGAAACTTACTGACAATACTCTGAAGACAGTAATTGTCAGAATGTTCAATGAAATGGTGAACGCAGAAGATATCTGTATATGGTTGGGAAGATTCTGCACTGTGAAAGGCCAGGCAATGAAGGTGAGGGATGTTGACGGCATCTGGAACTGCGCCTGGAGGGTCCCCATCCAACAATGGCAAGACCCCCAGGGCTTCCAGGGCCTGAAACATCTCCCATCAATGATTGTCTTGGGAGAAAACAGAGGCTACATCCACTACCAGGGACAGCACAAACTCTGATGCAAATATGGGGAGCACGGGCACCTGGTGGAGGCCTACACGAAGGTGTTTTGTGGCAAATATAGAGGAATCGGTCACACCTTCGAAGAGTGTACTAATGGCAGAAAGTGCAATCTCTGTGGAGAATTAAACGACCTCTTCAGAGATTGCCCAAAATCCTTTGCCAACAAATTGAAATCCTTAAAAACGTGGAAGGAAATGGAGGGCAGACCGAGGCAGTTAACGAGCTACTTGAAACAGCTGGGCTGGAAAATTCAAACTTCCCGCCAAAACCCCTGAATGGTGGACAGCCGTCAGGTGAGGCAGAGGAGGGGGAAAGGCCTGCTACACCCCCACCAATGGAGAGTTCTGGAGAGGAGGAGGAGGTGGTGCAGGCAGAAGGCGGAGCTAGTTCAGAATGTGAAGAAGTCCAATCACAGGATGATAGCGAGGATGCCTCCCTCCCAGATGCCCAGCAAACAAAGAGGCTTGCATCAGAATTGTCCTCTGATTCTCCTATAGCTTATGTGTCAAACTCAAGGCCCGCGGGCCAAATGTGGCACGCCTCGTCATTTTATGTGGCCCGCGAGAGCTTAAAAGGTCTGATTGTCTAAAAATAAAATCAAAATAAAGTCAAATATGTGCAGGGACCAAAAGCTACATTTCCCATAATGCATGCTGATTATGTTACGCGCGAACTGGACTGCAATGTTTCTAAATCGATGCGATTTTCCCAACAAGTGGAATTGAGAAATACAAATAATGATCCCAAAATGTCCAGGAAGAGAAAAAATTATGGAGTGGCCATTTTAATCAAAAACCCTCAGGTTCTGGTGAAGGGCAGCACTGTGGTGAGAGACGGACGGGCACTTTTAGCACATTTGACTTTTATGGGACAAGATTTTAACCTCTTAAATATTTATGGCTTTAACAAAAAAAAAATGACCGGTATGACCTTTTAGAAGACCTGCAGTCCCACATGCTAGGTAGGGCACCACTAGTTTTAGGGGGTGATTTTAACTGTATTTTAAGTAGGAGTGACAGAAAAAGAGCAGGGGAATTTTTTAAAGTTGACAAAACATCGGTTTTATTACAGGGCATATGCAAGGATTTTAAACTTCAGGACTGTTTTAAAACCATGCATCCCAGAGAGGAGGGCTTCACCTGGTTCAGTGGTGATGGCACCAGAGCCTCTCGTATAGATTACCTTTTTACACGGGACTGCCCACCAACCGATGCTAGATTGACCCCCGTTTTCTTTTCCGATCACCTTATTCTTTCCTGCACCCTATCACTCTCTTCGGGTGTGACTTCCGGAAGTGGTCTGTGGAAACTAAACTGCTCCCTTTTAGAAGAAAATGAAATAGTTAGTCAGTACCGGGAGCAGTACCACGAGTGGCAGACCCTTCAAGACTTTTACGATACACGTGCACACTGGTGGGAAATGGTGAAGGAAAAGACCCAGACATTCTTTAGACAGGCAGGTAGGAGAAAAAAGAATAGGGAAAACAGACGCATGATGGGACTGCAAAAGCGACTACAGCGCTACAAAGAAAATTATAAATAAAGGGGGGGCCATTTCAAAGCTAACAAAAGAGAACGGGTGCACAGTTGATACAATGGAAGAAATTAAACAAGCTGTTGACCAATTTTATCTTCACAAAAAAAAGACAAGACTGACTTGAAGAATTGGAGACCAATTACACTTTTGACCCCCCGAAAATCTCGGCATAGTTTGAACACTGGGCAAAACTAAACAGAGACAAGACCCGAGCCTGATTTTATGGGCCATGGACAGCGACCGAGACAACAGGACTCCCCGTGACTATAACCCAGACCAAACAGAAAATACTGGGGATTAAATTTGACAGGGAAGGAGGAGGATCATCAAACTGGCCAGACGTGGTAGGGAAAGTCAGGCAAAGACTAGGATACTGGGGACTTAGAGGACTGACCATTGAAGGAAAGGTTTTAATCATCAAAGCTGTGATTTTACCTTTGCTTTTACTAATGACACGACCTGGCTCAAAAGCCGTATCAAAAAGGAGGAAGCACACGGTTTGTAAGTTATAAGGAAATCAAATTTATTTAAACAATTCAAACTTAAGCTACGAATTCAACAAAAGTAAAACAATGGGATGTGGCAATCAGTCATCAGTAGTGTAGTGGTGTTATGGAGCATAAATGTGCGGCAAAGGTGTTGTATGGTGCGAAACATATCAAAAGGATAAAGCAAACAATCCCAAAACACAATGCTGTTCTCACAAACCCAGCCAGGAACCAAAAGGGAAGAATTAACAAAATAAGGCGGCTTAAAACCACTCCCACAGACGGCCAGATGTACGAGCTGCCGCAATCACTGCTGCACACTCCAACCAGCTTCCTAGTCTGAGGGAGGAGACAAAGGCTGTGTTCGAAACCACCTACTTCTCCTACTATTCCTACTAGTCATACTTTTTTAAGTTCCCGGATGTACACTAGATACATACTAGATTCGCCGAAATGTTGAGTATTCATCATGAGGTTACTCGTCACACTCAAAATACCCAAGATGCAACGTAATTTGACGTCGCCCATCGCCATTTGAACGGTCAAATTCCGTTAACGGGACGAGAGCAGTCAAAACGGCATAACCGGAAGTGCGTTGCTCACTGCGGCTAGCTTTAGTAGCGCCGAATTCGTGAGAACAAATTATAAATAGCCGGTATCTTGTCAGATTTTCAACACCTTGGGGGTCTAAATGACTACTTTCTCGCCTGAAAATGTTTCAAATGTTGCTAAAGTTATATATTTACAGAGTTTAGAGCTTAAGCGAAATCAGCTTTTCAGGCCGGCTGATTTCGGCTCGGGCAGGAGTGAAGTGCACTGTGTGTAAACGCTCTGCATACTGTCAGATCGATGAGTATGCCGTTTTCAAGTATGTAGTAGGCGGTTTCGAACACAGCCAAAGAAAGAGGGAGGAGAGAGACATGCCCAGCACAAGCCCCAGGGGCTGTGACACCCTCCCCCTAAAAAGAGGTTCAATATAGGGAACCGAAATATGTTTAAAACCTAGTAGGTACAACACACAACCAGCACTATTAAATGCTCAATGAAAAGTTATCAAAAAAAACAAATCAGAAAAAAAACACTTGCCCCATTAGGAGCTTAAAGTCCAACCACTGCCATCTGCCCCCAGCACACCAAACTCTTGCTCCTCAGCAACAGAGATTTGCCTAGGATTTCTGTGAGCATTTAAGAGGAGAAAGACAGGAGGCAGGAACAGACACCGCAAGCGGAACTGGAAGGGGACATCAACCGATCAAAGTTGTCCTAACACACCAGGTCCCTCGCCAACCCATACTTCTAATGGGCCCGAGAGAGGGCATCCGCCACCACATTCTCTGATCCTTTTATGTATCGGATGTCCAACCCATAAGACTGCAACATCAGAGACCATCGTATCAGTCTCTGGTTTGGACACTGCAAGGAGTTCAAAAAGGTTAGTGGATTGTGATCCGTGTAGACCACCACGGGTGTAGTGCCTGAAACTACATACACGTCAAAATGTTTCAAAGCCCATATCAAAGCTAGTGCCTCCTTTTCGATGATTGAATAATTTAGTTGGTAGGAGTTAAACTTTTTGGGAAAAAAAACTCACTGGCTTATCAACACCCAGATCATCAGCTTGCAATAGAACAGCACCTGCACCCACATGACTCGCATCTACCTGCAGTGAAAAAAGGCGGTCAAACCGTGGTGCCTCAAGAACAGGAGCTGTACATAACAAGGCTTTAATGTTCTCAAAAGCCTGTTGACATTCAGGGGTCCATATATACACTGCCTTTGCCTTCAAAAGGTTAGTGAGTGGCGATGCAACAGTGGAAAAATTGCGACAAAATCACCTGTAGTAACCCACTAATCCAAGACAACGCAACAGTTCCTTTTTCGTGGTTGGTACCGGATAATTTTCAACCGGGCTCACTTTAGCAGCCACAGGACGGATGCACCCCTGACCCACAACTCGGCCAAGATAAGTCACTGTCGCCTTGGCAAACTCAAATTTTGAGAGGTTCACGGTGAGACAGGCCTCAGCCAAGCGACCGAACAGCGCCCTGATGCGCTCGACATGCTGACGCCAAGAGTCAGAAAACACCACCACGTCATCCAAATAGACAGCGCAACCCTCCAGGTCCCCCAGAACACGAGTCATAAGGCGTTGAAATGTCGCTGGCGCATTTCTCAAGCCAAAAGGCATAACCTTGTAAGAAAACAAACTGTGCGGTGTCACAAATGCAGAAATTTCATGGGCCCGCTGAGTTAAAGGGACCTGTCAGTACCCTTTCAATATATCAAACTTACTTACAAACTTAGCATGACCAACCTCATCTACACAATCTTCCATACGAGGAAGTGGGAACGAGTCAGGTCTGGTGACAGCATTAACTTTCCTGAAGTCAGTGCAAAACCTTGGTGTGCCGTCTGCTTTGGGTACCGTGATGCAAGGCGATGCCCACGTTAACGAATAGGCTGAACATCTCCCACCTCAATATCGTGTTCAATAAGGAGGGTCTGAGTAGGCGTATCACCAAACAAACATGGAAAAGACCTAATCAACTCTGCCAACTCTGCCCTTTCTAACTCTGGCAGATGTTGCAACAATGCCTCAAGGTTACAGAGAGCCTCAGAGTTTTTCATCCGCCCATGTGTTAATGCTTGATCAACAGCTGGTAACCCATCCGCCTCCACCTCACTCACCAACAAAGGTGTAGTGACCGCTGATGCTCTAGTTGCTAAACATGCTGGATGAGAATTCGCCGCGATAACCTGTGCACCATACCCAGGTGATTTTGACGCACGCTCATAATATGGTTTTAACAGGTTCACATGACACAATTGGGTGGTTTTCCTGCGCTTTGGAGTCGAAATCAAATAATTTAAATCAGAAAGCTTCCTTAAAACTGTGTGTGGGCCATTAAATTTGGCTTGAAATGGCGAGCCTATGATGGGCAACAGCGCCAGTACTCGATCACCAGGACTGAAAACCCACCGTTCCGTACGTCTATCATAGAGCTTTTTCATTTTTCCCTGCACATGCTCCATTTTCTCCCTGGCCAGTTCGCCAGCTGCATAAAGTCTACGCCGAAAACCATTCACATAGTCTAACAGGTTCCGGGAAGGGTCCTCCCCCATCCACTGGTCCCTCAAAATGGCTAACGGACCTCGTACAGTATGGCCGAACACCAAGTCATTTGGGCTAAACCCTGTACTCTCTTGAACTACTTCCCTAGCCGCAAGCATTAACCAGGGCAAACCCTCCTCCCAGTCACCTTCCATTTGAATGCAATAAGAACGTAGCAACGACTTCAACGTTTGATGGAAACGTTCTAATGCTCCGTGACTTTGTGCATGATACGCAGATGCTTTGTTATGCTTGATGTTAAGCTGCTTCAACACTTGAGAGAAAAGGTGTGAGGAGAAATTCGAACCCTGGTCACTTTGAATGATTTTTGGAATGCCAAATATAGAGATGAATTGTGACAACGCTCTCACCACCGACCTAGCAGTGATGGTACGCAACGGGTACGCTGCTGGATAGCGAGTGGCTTGGCACATTACAGTGAGAAGATAGATAGTTCCGGATTTCGAGCGAGGGAGGGGGCCCAAACAGTCCACGATCACATGCTCAAAAGGTTGATTGACTGCTGGAATTGGTAATAGAGGAGCAGGTTTTAGAGTCTGATTGGGCTTACTTGTTAGTTGGCATGTGTCCGGCCGAGTGAGGCACCTGGAAAAGAGGTGTCAGCCTCTGACAGTTCCAACTCATACTTACCTGGCAGGGGAGATACCATGATCAAGAAGGTGGTTCACCCAGGACGAGGCTCAGCCATTGCATACCGGCTGTACTGACCCTTATGAATTCCCCAAATGTGGGAATCTCGACTGCATAATTTCTGGTAGTGGGGGACTGCGTTCGCGCTCTCCCCTGATTTGACTGTATAACGTGAATATCCCAGGGCAACTCTACCTTGGTTTTTGTCCTGGCGTTGCTGCTTTAACGACACCTCTCCATCTTTAAAACCCATGTTTTGCAAGGTTTGCTGAATGCTGCGGCAGGTCTGCACAGCTGATATGCAGCTGCGCAGTTGTCAGGTGATGTCATACAGTGCAGTCACCCCAGGCAGGAGGGCATTGCCTTAGTGATGGCAACAACGGCAGCATTTCTACACTGGAGATATTAAGCCGTGAGGGTTTGCTTCAACTAAGTGTAGCCCTTCCTATTACCGTTCAGATAAATAAGTGGACAAAAGTGGGTTCGTGCTGAGCTATAGTAAGTATGTGTACCTGGTAATGCAGTTACCCTAAAGTGAGTAGAGTATGACAAGTTATACAATGAATTTCCAAAAGAAAATATTTGTTTAAGCACCATTTATATGTTCAATAGAAAAAATAAAACTATGTAATAGTTCAAACAAAAAATGCACAAATGGGTAATCTCCCACTCTCAACTACTATGTTGCCCCCGTATAAGCTCACAAAATGAAAAAACAATAAATCAAAGGTACTCAATAGTACACTTCAAACTATATGTCACTATATTCACTGCTTTTACCGACCACACCTCTAAACCGTGGCCACACTCTGCATAATTATAAGCCCTTCAGTACCTAAATTTAAGTACCAGCCCCTTCAACTTCAAAAGAGCATGGAAGAGTAGGCTCCTCCTCCTCTAACCCAGCACAACGTTGTCCCTGTAACTCAACATAAACATTGACAAAAAACCTCTCCCCCTTAATCAAAGACAAAACAAAAGCAGTTGGCCAATACTTCCCTTAGACTAGGCTACTATTGCAGACAGTAGCCCCACAGTATAAAACCAAATGTTACCCACACTCCCGAAAGTAGAGCGTGAGGCTTACGTCACCCTTCTAGTCACAACACTCATACAAAAATGCACCGGTGCACCAAATAAAAGAAACAAAAAGCCGGCTATGAAAACAACAAACGTTGCAGGCCTGTTAATTCTCTCAAGTTTGTTCCCGTCAAAGTCTGTCTTTACTCACGACCCCAGAGAGCTGCAGTGGGTTGTCTGTGGTGTCACACGTCTCCCATGCAAACGTGGAGACACGAAGCGCGAGCCTCCCTCGGTGCCCGGAGGAACCACTGACTTTATCCTGGTCGCCAGTGGCACTCTCCGGGGCGCGTTGATCCCTCGATGGTTAACCTGGTGGAACCTCAGACGTCCCTGGTAGTCTGAGGCGCTAACCAAGCAACATTCACTGCTTTGTCCTGCTATCAAAATAACCAGCAACAATCGGCGCGCTGGTGTACAGTTCTTTTACTTTAGCTAGCTATCATGCACCACTCGGTCATGTGCGTTGCCTTATCGCGGTGTCTACACTCGTAGTACTTCACCAATAGTAAAAACAATGTAATAAATCAAATTCACAAACCCGGATTGAGCTTGCGCCATAAAACACTAAGTGTCACAATAAATGATAAATGACTACTTAACAGAGGAAACTAATCGTGTAACTCTCAAACACTTCTCCTAGCAAACCTGCCTGGAGCTTCTTCCTCCCGTTCTCTCCCTCTCTTTTTCCCCAATTCCCGCGATACCCTCCTGAACTCGCATATATTTCACAGTTATGTTCAAATTAAATATTTCACATTATATCCTATATAGTGTGTTTTTACCATGTTTTTACAAGTACAAATAAACAAAAAAAAGTAAAAATAAACTATTTATCATAAGTGTAACTATTTATTTATTACTGAGAATAAATTGACATACTGAACTGAAATCACGTGACTCGGGGATACCTCCGGGTTACATAAGAATTTTCCCACTGTGTGTGGGTGTGGCTCTAGAGATGGGGATAGTGGAAAAACTAAATCAATTTGTGCTCCAAGTTCCTTGGTTGTTGAAACAAGAACTGATCAGAAAGATGAAGAAAAGCCGGACTGTTTTAATCTGCAAGCTTTTCAGATTCAGGTTAGCTGCTGGCATGGCACTGCAGACAGTTGAATTTGCTGCACCGTCCGGCCGAGTGAGGCACCTGGAAAAGAGGTGTCAGCCTCTGACAGTTCCAACTCATACTTACCTGGCAGGGGAGATACCATGATCAAGAAGGTGGTTCACCCAGGACGAGGCTCAGCCATTGCACACCGGCTGTACTGACCCTTGCGAATTCCCCAAATGTGGGAATCTCGACTGCATAATTTCTGATAGTGGGGGACTGCGTTCGCGCTCTCCCCTGATTTGACTGTATAACGTGAATATCCCTGGGCAACTCTACCTTGGGTTTTGTCCTGGCGTTGCTGCTTTAACGACACCTCTCCATCTTTAAAACCCATGTTTTGCAAGGTTTGCTGAATGCTGGCAGGTCTGCACAGCTGATATGCAGCTGCGCAGTTGTCAGGTGAGGTCATACAGTGCAGTCACCCCAGGCAGGTGGGCGTTGCCTTAGTGATGGCAACAACGAGATGAGAATACGGCAGCATTTCTGCACTGGAGATATTAAGCCGTGAGGTTTTGCCTCAACTAAGAATTTTCCCAGTGTGGGTGGGTGTGGCTCTAGAGACGGGGAGAGTGGAAAAACTAAATCAATTTGTGCTCCAAGTTCCTTGGTTGTTGAAACAAGAACTGATCAGAAAGATGAAGAAAAGCCGGAGTGTTTTAATCTGCAAGCTTTTCAGATTCAGGTTAGCTGCTGGCATGGCACAGCAGACAGTTGAATTTGCTGCACCGTCCGGCCGAGTGAGGCACCTGGAAAAGAGGTGTCAGCCTCTGACAGTTCCAACTCATACTTACCTGGCAGGGGAGATACAATGATCAAGAAGGTGGTTCACCCAGGACGAGGCTCAGCCATTGCACACCGGCTGTGCTGACCCTTGCGAATTCCCCAAATGTGGGAATCTCGACTGCATAATTTCTGGTAGTGGGGGACTGCGTTCGCGCTCTCCCCTGATCTGACTGTATAACGTGAATATCCCTGGGCAACTCTACCTTGGGTTTTGTCCTGGCGTTGCTGCTTTAACGACACCTTTCCATCTTTAAAACCCATGTTTAGCAAGGTTTGCTGAATGCTGCGGCAGGTCTGCACAGCTGATATGCAGCTGCGCAGTTGTCAGGTGAGGTCATACAGTGCAGTCACCCCAGGCATGTGGGCGTTGCCTTAGTGATGGCAACAACGAGATGGGAATACGGCAGCATTTCTGCACTGGAGATATTAAGCCGTGAGGGTTTGCCTCAACCAAGAATTTTCCCAGTGTGGATTGGGTGTGGCTCTAGAGATGGGGAGAGTGGAAAAACTAAATCAATTTGTGCTCCAAGTTCCTTGGTTGTTGAAACAAGAACTGATCAGAAAGATGAAGAAAAGCCTGAGTGTTTTAATATGCAAGCTTTTCAGATTCAGGTTAGCTGCTGGCATGGCACTGCAGACAGTTGAATTTGCTGCACCGTCCGGCCGAGTGAGGCACCTGGAATAGAGGTGTCAGCCTCTGACAGTTCCAACTCATACTTACCTGGCAGGGGAGATACCATGATCAAGAAGGTGGTTCACCCAGGACGAGGCTCAGCCATTGCACACCGGCTGTACTGACCCTTGCGAATTCCCCAAATGTGGGAATCTCGACTGCATAATTTCTGATAGTGGGGGACTGCGTTCGCGCTCTCCCCTGATTTGACTGTATAATGTGAATATCCCTGGGCAACTCTACCTTGGTTTTTGTCCTGGCGTTGCTGCTTTAACGACACCTCTCCATCTTTAAAACCCATGTTTTGCAAGGTTTGCTGAATGCTGGCAGGTCTGCACAGCTGATATGCAGCTGCGCAGTTGTCAGGTGAGGTCATACAGTGCAGTCACCCCAGGCAGGTGGGCGTTGCCTTAGTGATGGAAACAACGAGATGAGAATACGGCAGCATTTCTGCACTGGAGATATTAAGCCGTGAGGTTTTGCCTCAACTAAGAATTTTCCCAGTGTGGGTGGGTGTGGCTCTAGAGATGGGGAGAGTGGAAAAACTATATAAATTTGTGCTCCAAGTTCCTTGGTTGTTGAAACAAGAACTGATCAGAAAGATGAAGAAAAGCCGGAGTGTTTTAATCTGCAAGCTTTTCAGATTCAGGTTAGCTGCTGGCATGGCACAGCAGACAGTTGAATTTGCTGCACCGTCCGGCCGAGTGAGGCACCTGGAAAAGAGGTGTCAGCCTCTGACTGTTCCAACTCATACTTACCTGGCAGGGGAGATACAATGATCAAGAAGGTGGTTCACCCAGGACGAGGCTCAGCCATTGCACACCGGCTGTACTGACCCTTGCGAATTCCCCAAATGTGGGAATCTCGACTGCATAATTTCTGGTAGTGGGGGACTGCGTTCGCGCTCTCCCCTGATTTGACTGTATAACGTGAATATCCCTGGGCAACTCTACCTTGGTTTTTGTCCTGGCGTTGCTGCTTTAACGACACCTTTCCATCTTTAAAACCCATGTTTTGCAAGGTTTGCTGAATGCTGCGGCAGGTCTGCACAGCTGATATGCAGCTGCGCAGTTGTCAGGTGAGGTCATACAGTGCAGTCACCCCAGGCAGGTGGGCGTTGCCTTAGTGATGGCAACAACGAGATGGGAATACGGCAGCATTTCTGCACTGGAGATATTAAGCCGTGAGGTTTTACCTCAACTAAGAATTTTCCCAGTGTGGGTGGGTGTGGCTCTAGAGATGGGGAGAGTGGAAAAACTAAATCAGTTTGTCCTCCAAGTTCCTTGGTTGTTGAAACAAGAACTGATCAGAAAGATGAAGAAAAGCCGGACTGTTTTAATCTGCAAGCTTTTCAGATTCAGGTTAGCTGTTGGCATGGCACTGCAGACAGTTGAATTTGCTGCACCGTCCGGCCGAGTGAGGCACCTGGAAAAGAGGTGTCAGCCTCTGACTGTTCCAACTCATACTTACCTGGCAGGGGAGATACCATGATCAAGAAGGTGGTTCACCCAGGACGAGGCTCAGCCAATGCACACCGGCTGTACTGACCCTTGCGAATTCCCCAAATGTGGGAATCTCGACTGCATAATTTCTGGTAGTGGGGGACTGCGTTCGCGCTCTCCCCTGATTTGACTGTATAACGTGAATATCCCTGGGCAACTCTACCTTGGTTTTTGTCCTGGCGTTGCTGCTTTAACGACACCTTTCCATCTTTAAAACCCATGTTTTGCAAGGTTTGCTGAATGCTGCGGCAGGTCTGCACAGCTGATATGCAGCTGCGCAGTTGTCAGGTGAGGTCATACAGTGCAGTCACCCCAGGCAGGTGGGTGTTGCCTTAGTGATGGCAACAACGAGATGGGAATACGGCAGCATTTCTTCACTGGAGATATTAAGCCGTGAGGGTTTGCCTCAACTAAGAATTTTCCCAGTGTGGGTGGGTGTGGCTCTAGAGATGGGGAGAGTGGAAAAACTATATAAATTTGTGCTCCAAGTTCCTTGGTTGTTGAAACAAGAACTGATCAGAAAGATGAAGAAAAGCCAGAGTGTTTCAATCTGCAAGCTTTTCAGATTCAGGTTAGCTGCTGGCATGGCACTGCAGACAGTTGAATTTGCTGCACCGTCCGGCCGAGTGAGGCACCTGGAAAAGAGGTGTCAGCCTCTGACAGTTCCAACTCATTCTTACCTGGCAGGGGAGATACCATGATCAAGAAGGTGGTTCACCCAGGACGAGGCTCAGCCATTGCACACCGGCTGTACTGACCCTTGCGAATTCCCCAAATGTGGGAATCTCGACTACATAATTTCTGGTAGTGGGGGACTGCGTTCGCGCTCTCCCCTGATTTGACTGTATAACGTGAATATCCCTGGGCAACTCTACCTTGGTTTTTGTCCTGGCGTTGCTGCTTTAACGACACCTTTCCATCTTTAAAACCCATGTTTTGCAAGGTTTGCTGAATGCTGCGGCAGGTCTGCACAGCTGATATGCAGCTGCGCAGTTGTCAGGTGAGGTCATACAGTGCAGTCACCCCAGGCAGGTGGGCGTTGCCTTACTGATGGAAACAACGAGATGAGAATACGGCAGCATTTCTGCACTGGAGATATTAAGCCGTATGGGTTTGGCTCAACTAAGAATTTTCCCAGTGTGGGTGGGTGTGGCTCTAGAGATGGGGAGAGTGGAAAAACTATATAAATTTGTGCTCCAAGTTCCTTGGTTGTTGAAACAAGAACTGATAAGAAAGATGAAGAAAAGCCGGACTGTTTTAATCTGCAAGCTTTTCAGATTCAGGTTAGCTGCTGGCATGGCACTGCAGACAGTTGAATTTGCTGCACCGTCCGGCCGAGTGAGGCACCTGGAAAAGAGGTGTCAGCCTCTGACTGTTCCAACTCATACTTACCTGGCAGGGGAGATACCATGATCAAGAAGGTGGTTCACCCAGGACGAGGCTCAGCCATTGCACACCGGCTGTGCTGACCCTTGCGAATTCCCCAAATGTGGGAATCTTGACTGCATAATTTCTGGTAGTGGGGGACTGCGTTCGTGCTCTCCCCTGATTTGACTGTATAACGTGAATATCCCTGGGCAACTCTACCTTGGGTTTTGTCCTGGCGTTGCTGCTTTAACGACACCTCTCCATCTTTAAAACCCATGTTTTGCAAGGTTTGCTGAATGCTGCGGCAGGTCTGCACAGTTGATATGCAGCTGTGCAGTTGTCAGGTGAGGTCATACAGTGCAGTCACCCCAGGCAGGTGGGCGTTGCCTTAGTGATGGCAACAACGAGATGGGAATACGCAGCATTTCTGCACTGGAGATATTAAGCCGTGAGGGTTTGCCTCAACTAAGAATTTTCCCAGAGTGGGTGGCTGTGGCTCTAGAGATGGGGAGAGTGGAAAAACTAAATCAATTTGTGCTCCAAGTTCCTTGGTTGTTGAAACAAGAACTGATCAGAAAGATGAAGAAAAGCCGGACTTTTTTAATCTGCAAGCTTTTCAGATTCAGGTTAGCTGCTGGCATGGCACTGCAGACAGTTGAATTTGCTGCACCGTCCGGCCGAGTGAGGCACCTGGAAAAGAGGTGTCAGCCTCTGACAGTTCCAACTCATACTTACCTGGCAGGGGAGATACCATGATCAAGAAGGTGGTTCACCCAGGACGAGGCTCAGCCATTGCACACCGGCTGTACTGACCCTTGCGAATGGCAATGTGCTGAATAGGAGTGCAATTGACCCTGCGAGCCATTGGCTTAGAGTCCATGTGGGTGCAATTAAGAATTCTGATATCACTGACCTCAAGAGTAATTTGCATATGCCTTCCCCCAGGTCTTGTGGACCAGGAAGGACCAGGATATTACAGCACAAATGGCACACAATTTTATAGTTGCACCAAGCATAAGCCCCCTGCATCCATTTGCGCACAAAAGTCCCCTCCTGGCATGCTTTTGCATGGTATTGTCATGGCAATCAACAGAATAAAGTGTTAAATGCATTTATTGTCATACTTTTGCTATATCTCAAGTGTGTGTATGAACAAAAAGCTATTCAAAATTCATGCCATGTAGTTTTTTTTTTGCTCCCTTTCTTTCAATAAAGTATTATTGATTATCACTTACTCCTATGCCTCTTATGCTACTTCCCTAGAAGCCATTTATTTATATGGCCCTTATTTCTGATAACTAGGCTCTGTTATTGTTGAATCAATTGACAGACACTCCACGACTCATTGTGACTGTAGCACTGACCATTTTTATTCAGTACCACAGCAAACAGCATCCAAGGGCAATGTTGACACCAGAGGGTGCAGTGCCGAGGAACAACAAAAGGTGCTGCGTTAAAGGGCACTCAGAGAGGGCACAGAGGACCATGAATTGCATGGCATTGTGGAGCAATACAAAATGTAATGGCACAGTTTACAGAGCATCACAGAAGTGCAACTTTAAAGGGCACAGTGCAGAGAACAACCCCACATAAAGTGAATGAAATAGGGCAACAGTGCAGAGAACAACCCCACATGAAGTAAATGAAAGAGGGCAACAGTGCAGAGAACAACCCCACATTAAGTGAATGAAATAGGGCAACAGTGCAGAGAACAACCCCACATAAAGTGAATGAAATAGGGCAACAGTGCAGAGAACAACCCCACATTAAGTGAATGAAATAGGGCAACAGTGCAGAGAACAACCCCACATAAAGTAAATGAAACAGGGCAACAGTGCAGAGAACAACCCCACATAAAGTGAATGAAATAGGGCAACAGTGCAGAGAACAACACGTGACATGTTTAAGGGCAATTGTTCGTCCAGAACACAGAGAACAACCCCACATAAAGTGAATGAAATAGGGCAACAATGCAGAGAACAACCCCACATAAAGTGAATGAAACAGGGCAACAGTGCAGAGAACAACCCCACATAAAGTGAATGAAATAGGGCAACAGTGCAGAGAACAACCCCACATAAAGTGAATGAAATAGGGCAACAGTGCAGAGAACAACCCCATATAAAGTGAATGAAATAGGGCAACAGTGCAGAGAACAACCCCACATAAAGTGAATGAAATAGGGCAACAGTGCAGAGAACAACACACAGAACGCAGAGCATGAACACAGGAACTATATACACTATTTACAAGGGGCCGACCGTTCACTCCTCCAGTCCGTCCACAACGGACATGAAGTGTTCAAAGTTTTTGAAAACTATGTCTTCCAGTCCTTTGGAGGGTGAACGGTGGATCTCAGGGCAATATGTCTTTTTTTTTATATTTTTTGTGTCCCTGGATTTTGTGCCCGCAAACTTTGCAGGCCGGGAGACGCTGAACCTTCACGCCCAGCTCAGTGGGGTGGTCTGCCAGCTTTCTCTTGTACAGAGTCGATCGGGACCACGACAACCCTGCCACAGCACTTTGTCCAGAGGGCGGCTTTACACCTGGCCTGATGGGCACAGACGCCGTGACCTGCGGGATGGAGGCCTGACCAGCAGGCTGTGTGGAGGAGGAGACGAGGGGCAGCAGAGGCGTGGTGATGGTGGACGGGGCAGAGCAGGAGACGAGGGGCAGCACTGCAGGAGGCCTGGTGATGGTGGAGGTGGTGGGGATTCTCCTCACCGGCAGACGGAGCAGCTGTGGAGGAGGCTGCGGCGTCTCCAGCAGCAGGTTGGTCCGACCCTTCAACACCTTGGTGCCGGCTGTGCTGGACGTGGGGACGTACTCCATCACGGGGTAGTCGGGTGGAGGGAGGACGTCCGGCTGGCGTGGTGCAGGAGGCAGCTGCTCACAAGACACAGACGCGGCCTTTGAGGTCACAGCTGGCTGCCTGGTGGCGTGGAGGTTGACCAGCCTCTCCTGCTGGCGGATGAAGTCTCTCACCGTCTTGGTGTTAATTTTGGGGAGAGGGATGCCCGCCTTGCAAAGGACGGGGTCCTCTACCAAGACCCGGTGCTGGATCCTCTCATAGGCCTTGAGAATGTTGGCCTTCTCAGGGCTGGAGCGGGAGGCCTGAGGGCTGCGCAGCCACAGCAGCTTGACCAGCACGCACATCAGCCGGTTGTGCTGCGGGCTGATGTCCTGCTGAGCTGGCGCGTACCTCCTAGCCATCTTTACCCGCTGGACCACAGCGGCGTCAGCCAGGTCGTCCCTCTTGGTCCGACAATATAGCGTGTTGCCCCAGTGGGTGCGGTAGAGCTGGTGGTACCGCTGTGGCTGTTTGTCATGCTCCTTCACCCCATTCCAGGCATGAAGGACCCTGTTCCGCTCTGCTGTGCTGAGGAGCAGCTTCTGCTCTGTCAAGCCGACCTCCAGCAGCGCAGCACAGAAAGCCTCCAGCTTCTGGAACCCGGGCAGAGGACTGACACTGCAGACATCGTCCTGTAAAACACACACACACACACACAGAAAAGTAGGTAAGTTTCAATGTATACGATGTCTTGTTTTTTCAGTGGGTCACATGTATGTATCGCTGTATTCTCTTCTATCAGTATGTATTGGACTCACAAAGGCTCCTGCCTTTGTGAGTCCAATCCGAAGCAGTCTCGCTGCTGGTCAGTCTGATGTAGGGCTCCACATCAGTACGGTCCTCCTCGCTCTGGTACGCCTCGTCGGCGTCTGGGTCGACCTCCCCAGGCTGAACGACTTCCTCCTCCGGCCCAGGACCGTCGCTGACGATGCCCTCCAGCGAGAACGCCTCCCCCGTGCTTTGGCTGAAGAGGTACTCCAGCCCGAGCAGCTCATCGGACTGGACATCAGCCGGGGCCCGGAAGTTGCGCTCCACTGGCTCGCCCAACAGCTGCTGGCAGCGGGAGTTCAGGCGGTCAATGAGTGGCGCAGAGTACACCCGGTGGTGCCGCCCTCCGCCCCCAAACACCGCGTCTGAGCTGCGGTCAGCGTTCCACCTGGCGATGCCAGGCCGCGCCGCACAGTGGGGACCTGAACATCACAACAAACAGGTATTATCAGTGCCTCAGTTATCATGTGATAAACGTGTTTTTTTTTTTGGTATTTTTCCCCCTTAGATTACCTGGAATCATGTGGGGCAAAGATTTATGGAACCCCTCCAGGCTGTTGCTCCCACGCAGGCCCTTGTAATACGGGACGTCCACACTGTTGATGGTGGTGGTGCGGGCGACACGATTCATGACCATGCCTGGGGGGTCCTGGATGCACTCCAGATGTCGCTGCTGGGCTGCCCACATCTCATCAATGGCCGCTGTAAACACACACACACACACACACATGTTGAGCTGCAGTCATTTTGCACGTGTGTGTGTGTGTGTGTGTGTGTGTGTGTGAGGTGTTTTTTTTCTTACCAGGGGACTTGAAGAGGCTGACGCCGCTCTCATCCGGCCCTGCTGGACCCTTCATGTCCTCGATGAGGAGGTGGACCAGGCGAAACGTCTCCTGGGCCCCGAGGGTGACCCGCCGGACATGGTGCTTCAGCTGGTCCCGGGAGACGTACCGCCGGACCACGTCCTCGTCACTCACCACCTCCATGGTGGCCGGGTCTCTGGCCCTGATGGCAGCGATGAGGAGCTGGAGGTCCTCGCGGTTGTAGGCCAGCACCGCCCCGACCAGCGCGGATTTAAAGGGGCCGTATTTGGAGTGAGCCTCCGTTCTTAGAGCGGCGTCAAAGCGGTGGAGCCAGTGGAAAATGTCCAGCCTCACCACCATCCCCTCGTCCACCCAGGACTGGAACATGATCTCCACCGCGGTCGGACCCTGTGCTTTGCAGCAGCCGCGGTCGATGTAGAGGATCTGGGGGACGGGCTGGTTTGCGAGGCGAAACCTCTCCATCACCCCACGACACATGGGCCCCAGCTTCTCCACCGACTCCTCGCAGGTGAGCACAAAGCTGACGATCTGGGAGAGCTCGTTGCCGATGCTGGTGAACCACTCAGCCGAGCCCTTGCCCTCCCCAGACAGCTTCTTCACCACCTACAACAAAACAAACAAACAAATACAGTTTAGCTTTGCATAATGTGGTGTTTCCCTGTGAGTACTTGTATGCAACACACTTTTGGCTAACTTGCCTTCTTCGTGGAGTCCATTTTCAGCACTTTGCCGAACGTGGACAGGATCTGGCTCCGGTAATCCTGCACGTTGTCCGCCTCGGCCAGGAGAAAGGCGTGGCACAGGAGCCGGGCGCAGGGAACCGCTCTCGGAGGGGGCGGTGCCTGGAACTCCCTGTGGCCCAGCGCAGAGACGATGCCTCTGGGTTCCACCAGGGCCATGAGGAGTGTGGTGTAGAGGTCCTTCCTCTCATGGTAGTCCTCCAGGTGGTTCTCCTGCACCTGCCGCCACACCTTGACCATCGTGTTACCCTCCGTTCTGTCACGCAGGAGGCGAATGATGGTCTTGTCCACCCCTCGCCTGGCAGTCAGTATGGCGGGAAACCTGGCCCGATGTGCCTCGCTCAGCTGCCGGAGGATGGCGTCGTCCCACGCCAGCCACCGACCCATGGGTCCGCTCTCTCCACCTCTGGCAGCCTTGAGACACGGCCCGCACGACAACACCTCTGTCGCCAGGGTGTACCAGCCCAACACATCACAGATGTGACGTACCTAAAACAGAGAGAGAGAGAATCACAGGTCAATCACAGGTTGCAGATATGCAACAAGCTTTTTATTTATTTACATTATTTATTTACATTACATTTTTTGCATTTTATGTGTGCTTCCCTTTTTCACAACAAAGATCTGTGAAATCTTTTTGATTTGTTGTTGAATGGAAAGTTTATGATGGTTGCGTTCCGCACTTTGTATTAAGAATGTTCAATAAAGATCTATTACATACATTTTATTGTGGTAGCAGCAGTTCACTATACCTTTTTTGCCAATCGATCTGCAGAGAATGACTTGGTTGTGTGAACAAAATTAATCAGGAAAGCCCACAGTTGCAAATTTGCAACATTGCCTAAAATGATTAAAAATAGCCCAATTTCAAAAATTCCAAAAATATTGGTTTATTCCCACCCAAAAAGATGAAAGAAGAGCCAAAATGATTTTTTTCAATGATTATTCGTATGCTTGGGTGCTACAAGGTTAAGTAGTCCATGGTGATGTGTGTATTTCTCTGAGCACAGCTGTGCAGAGACTGAGCCTTACCCGGGAGTGGTAGCCAGACTTGGAGAGGTGTGAGTTGCCTCCAGCCCCGGCACACTTCTCTCCGCGCGGACACTTCAGGGAGCACCGCCACACTCCGACGGGACGCCAGAAGAAAAAGCGGCCTCGGAAAAAGGCCTGTGGAGTGGGAATGCCGCCGCTCACAAAGCCGGGTGGCTCGGGTGGGTAGAACCACATCCGGTCTGACTTCAACACTCGCCGCCTTCTAATGGCGCCCTTTATGTCCTTGTAGACCTGGACTGGTGTGAAGAGGCCTCGCTCGCTGTCCTCCTTCAGCCAGGGGATGTCGGCAGAGGGGATTCCGTTGGGGTCTTCCCAGAGGCGCACCCAGCCTTCCAGCTCCACCTGCAAGACACAAGGTGTACAACAACGCACAACATTTAGTTATTTATTTTCCCTAATGTGGTGATTTTGTGAAATGCATTAACATTGCTTGTGTATTTTGTGATTTTACACTTACAGAAGAGTCACTCTGTGACAAGGTGGTGGCAGACGCAGGCTGTGAGGTCGACGGCGGCTCCTCGGGACGAGCATCAGGGGGACCCTGACCAGGCGCTGAGGACGGCACGGGCGTCTGTTGTTCAGGAGACTCAGTAGAGGCAGCCTTGCTGGTGGACGGCTGTGAGGACAGCAAGAGCTGCTTTGAGGCAGCCTTGCTGGTGGACAGCTGTGAGGACAGCAGGAGCTGCTTTGAGGCAGCCTTACTGGTGGACGCCTGTGAGGACAGCAGGAGCTGCTTGTGCTGTGTTGAGGCAGCCGTGCTGGTGGACGGCTGTGAGGACAGCAGGAACTGCTCTGAGGCAGCCTTGCTGGTGGAGGGCTGTGAGGACAGCAGGAGCTGCTTGTGCTGTGTTGAGGCAGCCGTGCTGGTGGACGGCTGTGAGGACAGCAGGAGCTGCTTTGAGGCAGGCTTGCTGGTGGAGGGCTGTGAGGACAGCAGGAGCTGCTTGTGCTGTGTTGAGGCAGCCGTGCTGGTGGACGGCTGTGAGGACAGCAGGAGCTGCTTTGAGGCAGCCTTGCTGGTGGAGGGCTGTGAGGACAGCAGGAGCTGCTTGTGCTGTGTTAAGGCAGCCGTGCTGGTGGAGGGCTGTGAGGACGGCTTCTGCTGCTTGCTGCGCCTTTCCTTCTTGCTGGTAGACTTCTTTGGAGAAGCTGGCACGCTGGTGGAGAGTGGCGACGGCTGTTTGGGACCCTAGGCGGACATAGGAGGAGGCTGACTGGCGGAGATGGGCTCCCCATGGCTCTCGAAGGTGACGAGGGCATCCACCAGAGCAGTGTCGTCCGGAGCGTCGTCAGACCATGGCGCCTGGGAGGTGGCAGCTGCAGCAGGGGCCCTTGAAGTGGCAGCGGCGGCAGCAGCAGGAGGAGGAGTGGCGCTCTGTGAATTACAGGTGAGTGTGAGCTATTACATTATTATTGGGTTTTGCAGTGTAGTTACAGAATGCAGTGTAGTTACAGAATGCAGTGTAGTTACAGAATGCAGTGTAGTTACCTCTTTATCCAGTATATACTGTCTGAAGCGTTTGAGTGACTTCGAGGTGATGTCACTCTCCCGCATCAGCAGCCACTGCTTGACAGAGGTGTGGGCCTCCTGCGCCATCCTCCGCTCCTGCTCACTGCCGGCTTGAGGGTCAGATTGGTGGTGCTGGTACCACTGCCACATCTCGAGGAACGTGAACGACCGGAAACGGCCCATGCCGTAAATGGCCTTGTCCACGTTCCTCTCGAGGTGGCAGGAGATGGCCGGAAAGAGCTCCACGTACTGCAGCAGGCTGTCCTTCAACCACTCCTCGTTTAAGGCCCCACGCTTCTCCGGCTGCCGGCTCTCTTTAACGTGGCGGTCGACAAGACTGAAATGCACACACACACACACACACACACACATCGCTGTTATTTTCAGTGAAGGGAAAACTGTTCCTGGCTTGCTTTGGTTTTCTTGTAAATGCTTACTACTTGACGTAGCCCACGTCGTTCTCGACCAGCCACTTGAAGGTCCGGCCGGTGTAGCGGCCGAAGGTCAGGACCAGCTGCCCCAAGTACTGGGCCTCAGTCGGCCTCTGTACGCCGCAGCGCCTCTTTGCTGAAGACGAGACATGTTATGACCTCAGTGAACAGGCAAGCAAAAGCTCTGGTGCACCACATTGTCATTACTTATATATTTATAGTATAAATGCAATGCCAAGATGTTTACCCTCCTCAAAGGCAGTCTTGGGGTCCCTCAGTTTATCGTCCCTCGGACAAACCTGACCTCTCCCCTGCTGGGCCTTGGCTGCCTTGGAGGCTGCCAGAACGCATTGCTGCCTCTCTGCCGGCAGGCTGGTGTTCAGGATGTTGAGGGCTGGCAGCAAAGTATCCATGTCCTGAAATTGTCAACAGACTTTTAGCAATATCATGATCATTATAACCATTGCAATGGTCACTATTATTAGACAAATGGAGGCAAAAGCCATAGCATTGCCACCAGAATTGAAAATGTACAACAGGCAAATGTAACACGTATTAAAATTCATCCAAACGAGGTGGATATTTTATTTATTTTTTTTGCATAAATAATGGCTCCGGGCCAAATCACAGACGCACTTGACAGAGTTGCAGCTTGAAAGAGCGCATGTGCACTGTCGCTGGTGTCACTCGACTTTCATTTTACAACGCTAAAAACGTTATCTATTATCTGTTGATGTGACATTCACAAAGTAGACAGGAAAATGATATAAATATAGCCATGACGTATTTTTGTCTTTTGCTAAAAATAAACTTTATAGCGTTGATTAAACAAAACACCCATGGAGCAACGCGGAGATATTTACAGCGTACGGTCACCCAGCTTTAACATTACGCTTAAAACCTTGTATTAAAAATAAACAGGTGATCTTCTTAATAAATTACAGAGGTATATCGCCAGAATATGATCGCAGACGAGCTAGAGGGTCTGGCTGCAGACCTTTACTGCCACTGGTGTCACTCGACTTCCATGTTACAACGTTAAAAACGTTATCTGTTATCTGTTGATGTGACATTCACAAAGAAGACAGGAAAATGATATAAATAAAGCCATGCTGTATATTTTTTTTGCTAAAAATAAACTTTATAGCGTTGCTAACACCCTCCGGTCACCCAGCTTTAACATTACGCTAAAAACCTTGTATTACATATAAACAGGTGATCTTCTTGATAAATTACAGAGGTATATCGCTAGAATATAATCGTAGTAGGTAAATGCGGGACATTTTTTATCAATTACAGAGGTATATCGCTAGAATATGATCGTAGTAACAAACTGTACCTTCGTAGCAGCCTCTCGGTATTTCGCGAGTTGGTTTGGCTTGAATTGGCCAAGAGCCTCTCTGATTGGCCTAGAGTCTACATTTAGAATGTAGACTCCTCTCTGATTGGCCTAGAGTCTACACTTAACGTAGAGTCTAGGCCAATGACAGGCCGTAACTGTCTACAAGCAACGTAGACTTTTGCACTTCAGTTCGGAAATCTTCTGCGAGCTCCCCAAATGTGGGAATCTCGACTGCATAATTTCTGGTAGTGGGGGACTGCGTTCGTGCTCTCCCCTGATTTGACTGTATAACGTGAATATCCCTGGGCAACTCAACCTTTGTTTTTGTCCTGGTGTTGCTGCTTTAACGACACCTTTCCATCTTTAAAACCCATGTTTTGCAAGGTTTGCTGAATGCTGCGGCAGGTCTGCACAGCTGATATGCAGCTGCGCAGGTGTCAGGTGAGGTCATACAGTGCAGTCACCCCAGGCAGGTGGGCGTTGCCTTAGTGATGGCAACAACGAGATGAGAATACGGCAGCATTTCTGCACTGGAGATATTAAGCCGTGAGGGTTTGCCTCAACTAAGAATTTTCCCAGTGTGGGTGGGTGTGAGTCTAGAGATGGGGAGAGTGGAAAAACTAAATCAATTTGTGCTCCAAGTTCCTTGGTTGTTGAAACAAGAACTGATCAGAAAGATGAAGAAAAGCCGGAGTGTTTTAATCTGCAAGCTTTTCAGATTCAGGTTAGCTGCTGGCATGGCACTGCAGACAGTTGAATTTGCTGCACCGTCCGGCCGAGTGAGGCACCTGGAAAAGAGGTGTCACCCTCTGACAGTTCCAACTCATACTTACCTGGCAGGGGAGATACCATGATCAAGAAGGTGGTTCACCCAGGACGAGGCTCAGCCATTGCACACCGGCTGTGCTGACCCTTGCGAATTCTCCAAGTGTGGGAATCTCGACTGCATAATTTCTGGTAGTGGGGGACTGCGTTCGCGCTCTCCCCTGATTTGACTGTATAACGTAAATATCCCTGGGCAACTCAACCTTGGTTTTTGTCCTGGTGTTGCTGCTTTAACGATACCTTTCCATCTTTAAAACCCATGTTTTGCAAGGTTTGCTGAATGCTGCGGCAGGTCTGCACAGCTGATATGCAGCTGCGCAGTTGTCAGGTGAGGTCATACGGTGCAGTCACCCCAGGCAGGTGGGCGTTGCCTTAGTGATGGCAACAACGAGATGAGAATACGGCAGCATTTCTGCACTGGAGATATTAAGCCGTGAGGGTTTGCCTCAACTAAGAATTTTCCCAGTGTGGGTGGGTGTGGCTCTAGAGATGGGGAGAGTGGAAAAACTAAATCAATTTGTGCTCCAAGTTCCTTGGTTGTTGAAACAAGAACTGATCAGAAAGATGAAGAAAAGCCGGACTGTTTTAATCTGCAAGCTTTTCAGATTCAGGTTAGCTGCTGGCATGGCACTGCAGACAGTTGAATTTGCTGCACCGTCCGGCCGAGTGAGGCACCTGGAAAAGAGGTGTCAGCCTCTGACAGTTCCAACTCATACTTACCTGGCAGGGGAGATACCATGATCAAGAAGGTGGTTCACCCAGGACGAGGCTCAGCCATTGCACACCGGTTGTGCTGACCCTTGCGAATTCCCCAAATGTGGGAATCTCGACTGCATAATTTCTGGTAGTGGGGGACTGCGTTCGCGCTCTCCCCTGATTTGACTGTATAACGTGAATACCCCTGGGCAACTCAACCTTGGTTCCTGGCGTTGCTGCTTTAACGACACCTTTCCATCTTTAAAACCCATGTTTTGCAAGGTTTGCTGAATGCTGCGGCAGGTCTGCACAGCTGATATGCAGCTGCGCAGTTGTCAGGTGAGGTCATACAGTGCAGTCACCCCAGGCAGGTGGGCGTTGCCTTAGTGATGGCAACAACGAGATGAGAATACGGCAGCATTTCTGCACTGGAGATATTAAGCCGTGAGGGTTTGCCTCAACTAAGAATTTTCCCAGTGTGGGTTGGGTGTGGCTCTAGAGATGGGGAGAGTGGAAAAACTAAATCAATTTGTGCTCCAATTTCCTTGGTTGTTCAAATCAAATCAAATCAAATCAAATTTATTTGTATAGCACATTTCATGTACAAACAGTTCAAAGTGCTTTACATAAAATAAAAGCATTGCAGCAGGGAGTGCAAGAAGCATTAAAAATACATAAAATAATATAAAGAGAAACAAATAAAATCATTTAAATGAATTTAAAATCAGGCAACAGTCTAGATAAGTTAAAAGATATTTCATGCATAGACACATGAGAAAAGAAATGTTTTTAACCTGGATTTAAAAATGTCTACATTTGGTGAAAGTTTAATCTCCACTGGCAGTTTGTTCCACTTATTTGCAGCATAACAGCTAAATGCTGCTTCTCCATGTTTAGTCTGGACTCTGGACTGGACCAGCTGACCTGAGTCCTTGGATCTAAGAGCTCTGCTGGGTTTATATTCTCTGAACATATCACAGATGTATTTTGGGCCTAAACCATTCTGGGATTTGTAAACCATCAGCAGGCTTTTAAAATCTATTCTATGACTGACTGGAAGCCAGTGTAAAGATTTTAAAACTGGTGTGATGTGTTCAGATCTCTTAGTCCGGGTTAAAACTCTAGCAGCAGCGTTCTGGATGAGCTGCAGATGTTTAATGCTCTTTTTGGGAAGTCCAGTTAAAAGAGTGTTACAGTAATCGAGTCTACTGGAGATGAATGCATGGATGAGTTTCTCCTGGTCTTTTTGGGAGAGGAAACCTTTAATTCTATTGATATTTCTGAGGTGGTAAAAAGCTGCCTTGGTGACAGCTTTGATGTGGCTGCTGAAAGTCAGATCTGAGTCTATCAACACTCCGAGGTTACGAACTTGGTCAGTGATTATAAGGTCCCGAGTCTCAAGATATGTACCAACGCTGACCCTCTTCTCTTTGCTCCCAAACAGAATGATCTCAGTTTTGTCTTCATTTAATTGTAGAAAATTCTCTCTCATCCAGGTGTTTACTTCCTCCAGACACTGACACAGCACGTCTGCTGGGCTGCAGTCGTCCGGTGACAGAGACACATAAAGTTGTGTATCGTCTGCATAACTGTGATAATTGATGTTAAAATTCTGCAATATCTGACCCAAAGGGAGCATATACAAGTTAAACAGAAGAGGTCCAAGAATTGACCCCTGGGGGACTCCACAAGTCATGGCCACTCGCTCAGATTCATAGCTGCCAATTGTAACAAAATAACTCCGGCCTTCTAAGTAGGACCTGAACCAGTTAAGGACCGCTCCAGAAAGTCCAACCCAGTTTTCCAGCCTGTGCAACAGGATTCTGTGATCTACAGTATCAAACGCAGCGCTGAGGTCCAACAGAACCAGGACTGAAACATTACCAGAATCAGTATTCAACCTAATGTCGTTTAACACTTTGACCAGAGCTGTTTCAGTGCTGTGATGACGTCTGAAGCCTGATTGAAACTTATCAAGACTTCCACTTTCATTCAGAAAGTCGTTGAGCTGGTTAAATACAACTTTCTCAATAATCTTGGATATAAAAGAGAGGTTAGAGACAGGTCTGTAGTTGTTCATCATAGAGGCATCTAGAGTTCTCTTCTTTAGGAGTGGCTTAATGGCAGCTGTCTTTAGTGACTTGGGAAAAATGCCTGATGCCAGTGAGCTGTTAACTATTCGTAGGAGATCACTTTCTACTGAGGTAAAAACAGTTTTTAAAAAGTCGGATGGTATTATGTCCAGAGAACAAGTTGTTGATTTCAGCTGCCGAACTGTTTCCTCTAGGATTTTTAAATCAACATTATTAAATTGTGACATAACGTCAGAGTTATTTCTAGGTTTTAGACACAGATTAGTTTTCTTGTTTGTCTGTGTTGCGTGAATGTTTTGTCTAATTGTTTTGATTTTTTGGCTAAAAAAGTTGGCAAATTCGTTGCATTTCTCAGTGGAGAGGAGGTCTGGGTTTGACTGTTTAGGAGGATTTGTGAGTTTTTCAACCATAGCAAACAGAGTTCGAGAATTGTTGACATTCTTATTAATCATTTCAGATAAATGCAGCTGTCTGGCCTTACACAGCTCATTGTTATAACTACGCAGGCTTTCTTTATATAGCTCATAGTGAATCTGAAGCTTTGTTTTCCTCCATTTACGTTCAGCTTTCTTGCATTCTCTTTTCAGATTTTTGACCGTAGTGGTGTTTCTCCATGGGGTTTTCTGTTTAATCAAGGTGCTCTTGATTCTTATCGGTGCAACAGCTTCCATTACATTAAAAATTTTCAAGTTAAAATGATCCAGCATTCCTTCAACCGACTCTGCGCTCATTGTTGGTAACATAACTATGGCCTCCCTAAACTGAGCACTTGTTTTCTCATTGATATACCTCTTCTTAACTGAGAAGCTGGTTGTTTGAACATTCTGAGTAATATGTAAATCAAATAAAATACAAAAATGGTCAGACAAGGCCAAATCAGTAACCACAACAGAAGAAATATCAACACCTTTAGAAATGACCAGGTCCAGAATGTGACCTCGAAGGTGGGTTGGTTCTGTTACATGCTGCCACAAACCAAACATGTCCAGCACAGAAGAAAATTCTTTGGCAGTACCATCCGTCATATTATCCATGTGAATGTTAAAATCCCCGGTCAAGATAAAATGGTTAAAATCAGTCAAAATAACAGACAATAATTCAGAAAAATCATCAATAAAACTTGCACAGTATCCTGGAGATCTGTAAATGA
The DNA here is from genome assembly GCF_027942865.1 of Odontesthes bonariensis. Classification (NCBI taxonomy): domain Eukaryota; kingdom Metazoa; phylum Chordata; class Actinopteri; order Atheriniformes; family Atherinopsidae; genus Odontesthes; species Odontesthes bonariensis. The sequence goes on along the minus strand of NC_134507.1, from coordinate 37,650,837 downwards.
TTAAGAACAGGATTTTAGGAACACCCTTTAAAATAAAACTCAGATATTCAAAAGAAGTGAATTCCCCAAATGATATCTCTTTACACTGGAATGTATCTTTAAATAAGGCAGCCTCCCCCCCACCTTTCCTCCCATTTCGGCATTTATCCATAAAACTAAAGTTTGGGGGGGCTGCTTCATTAAGAACAGTAGCACTTGTGCTCTCTGTTAACCATGTTTCTGTCAGAAAAAGAAAATCTAAATTGTGTGAAATGATGAAGTCATTAACTAACAGTGACTTATTGGACAGAGATCTAATATTAAGTAAGGCTAGCTTTGTGGAGTTTACACTGGTCTCTGTTGTATTCTGAGTTGTACGTGGTACCGATAACAGATTAGATAAATTCACCCAGCAGGTTGACTGTTTTCGATTCCTTCTTTTACTAACTAATACAGGAATCCTATTGGGCCCCAGCTTGTTCTCAGAACAGCTGTCAGAAGTCGGACTTCTATAGCAGGGACCCTGAACACATCATGGCATGGTATCTTTGGTTTGAACAGTGCTATCTTTGTTTTGAACTCTGGGTGTTGTGCTGCTCCTTGAACATCCTGCACCCCCCCCTGTGTCCTGCTCTGCCAGGACAGATGATGTAAGAGGAGGAGGAGGGGGTGCCCTGCGTTTCTCGGTTGATTGTGGTCGCTGGAGTCCTGGCTGGGATAGAGACATCCTTTTGAGACCTTGGGTGATGTGGAGTAAAGGGTCTGGTGAGGGGGGAGGGCTGGGGGTTGTTTGCCTCGCTGCTGTGTCCTTCAGTCTAATCTGTACAGTCATGTTTGGGTTTGCCGTCCCAACAGCATGACGTAAATGTGCACCAAGTAATCTGCATCCAGTTCGATTGGGATGCACGCCATCAGGTCTGAAACGCTCCTTACAGTTCCAAAAGATATTAAAGTTATCAATGAACTTAATCCCATGGGCGATGCATGCATTTGACAACCATGTGTTCAGGCCAAGAAGTCTGCTGAAAAGTTCAATTCCTTTACCCACAGTAGGAATGGGGCCAGAAATGGAGACCCGGTGTGCTCCATAGTGACACAGTCTCTCAAACAGCAGAGAAAAATCCTTCTTCAGGATCTCAGAGCCAGTCTTCCTTCTCAGAATATCAAAAGACCCTGTGTGGACAATGATCCTCGTGCCATCTGGATGAGTAGACAGAATGGTCGGCAAAATATCTATCAGTTCCCTGACTGATATATCAGAAAAAGTTATATTTTCCGTCTTTGCCATTCTGACATGCTGTGTTATAGAGTCCCCGATTAGAATGGTGTCTATTGCTTTTTGTGTGGAGGTGTCGATCGCTTCTGTAGTCCTCACCTTGGTTGTGGGATTTGGGCTTCTCCTGATGATCTGGTTAGCCCTAGGCTGAGGTTTGGGGCCATTTATTTTGTTTGTCTTCATGTTTGGGTTACATTCATCATCACACACTCTATTTTGAGTCAATGGATCGTATCTATTGTGCAATAGAACTTCAGGTGGCGGAGTGAGTGCTGGAGGTTTAGTTTTGGTGCTGGATTTACCTCTGCGACGGACAACATGAGACCAGATCCTGGCTGGGGTTGATGATTTGGGTTTGGCACCAACACTGTTCCAGTGTGAGATGTCAGTCGGACCGTCCAGTTTGGAAGCTTCACCAGATATTCCAGTGTCATTTGGACAGATCCAGGGAAGTGTGTCAGCCAGGGCTGCAGTGTGAGATTCCACATCAGCTGTGATCCCGTGTAGAAAGATCTGAGTTAGTCCTTTGGCACATGAAGGCTCCACAGCCTGCGCAGGAACTATAATAGAGTCAATAAATTCCTCGTCGTTACGAATGTCTTGCAGCGTTTCAATCCTCTTCTCGAGCTGTGCTACCTTCGCAAAGAGTAGCTCACACTGTGTGCAGCTCACTGATACTGCAGGGTTAGGAGACATTTTTTCTGTCCGATTCTTTTTGTAAACAGGAGGGCTAATACCGTTTACAAATATACAATTAAAAGAAAAAGAATAAAAGAATAAAATTATATCCAAGACTTGTGGAAAGAAGTAGAATGATTTAAAAGCGAATAAAGCAATAAGCAGCAGGAGGAAGCAGGAGGAAGCAGAGACACGTCTGCACTCTTCAGGAGCAGGAAGTTAAAACAAGACCTGATCAGAAAGATGAAGAAAAGCCGGACTGTTTTAATCTGCAAGCTTTTCAGATTCAGGTTAGCTGCTGGCATGGCACTGCAGACAGTTGAATTTGCTGCACCGTCCGGCCGAGTGAGGCACCTGGAAAAGAGGTGTCAGCCTCTGACAGTTCCAACTCATACTTACCTGGCAGGGGAGATACAATGATCAAGAAGGTGGTTCACCCAGGACGAGGCTCAGCCATTGCACACCGGCTGTACTGACCCTTGCGAATTCCCCAAATGTGGGAATCTCGACTGCATAATTTCTGGTAGTGGGGGACTGCGTTCGCGCTCTCCCCTGATTTGACTGTATAACGTGAATACCCCTGGGCAACTCAACCTTGGTTCCTGGCGTTGCTGCTTTAACGACACCTTTCCATCTTTAAAACCCATGTTTTGCAAGGTTTGCTGAATGCTGCGGCAGGTCTGCACAGCTGATATGCAGCTGCGCAGTTGTCAGGTGAGGTCATACAGTGCAGTCACCCCAGGCAGGTGGGCGTTGCCTTAGTGATGGTAACAACGAGATGAGAATACGGCAGCATTTCTGCACTGGAGATATTAAGCCGTGAGGGTTTGCCTCAACTAAGAATTTTCCCAGTGTGGGTTGGGTGTGGCTCTAGAGATGGGGAGAGTGGAAAAACTAAATCAATTTGTGCTCCAAGTTCCTTGGTTGTTGAAACAAGAACTGATCAGAAAGATGAAGAAAAGCCGGACTGTTTTAATCTGCAAGCTTTTCAGATTCAGGTTAGCTGTTGGCATGGCACTGCAGACAGTTGAATTTGCTGCACCGTCCGGCCGAGTGAGGCACCTGGAAAAGAGGTGTCAGCCTCTGACTGTTCCAACTCATACTTACCTGGCAGGGGAGATACAATGATCAAGAAGGTGGTTCACCCAGGACGAGGCTCAGCCAATGCACACCGGCTGTACTGACCCTTGCGAATTCCCCAAATGTGGGAATCTCGACTGCATAATTTCTGGTAGTGGGGGACTGCGTTCGCGCTCTCCCCTGATTTGACTGTATAACGTGAATATCCCTGGGCAACTCTACCTTGGTTTTTGTCCTGGCGTTGCTGCTTTAACGACACCTTTCCATCTTTAAAACCCATGTTTTGCAAGGTTTGCTGAATGCTGCGGCAGGTCTGCACAGCTGATATGCAGCTGCGCAGTTGTCAGGTGAGGTCATACAGTGCAGTCACCCCAGGCAGGTGGGCGTTGCCTTAGTGATGGCAACAACGAGATGGGAATACGGCAGCATTTCTTCACTGGAGATATTAAGCCGTGAGGGTTTGCCTCAACTAAGAATTTTCCCAGTGTGGGTGGGTGTGGCTCTAGAGATGGGGAGAGTGGAAAAACTATATAAATTTGTGCTCCAAGTTCCTTGGTTGTTGAAACAAGAACTGATCAGAAAGATGAAGAAAAGCCGGACTGTTTTAATCTGCAAGCTTTTCAGATTCAGGTTAGCTGCTGGCATGGCACTGCAGACAGTTGAATTTGCTGCACCGTCCGGCCGAGTGAGGCACCTGGAAAAGAGGTGTCAGCCTCTGACAGTTCCAACTCATACTTACCTGGCAGGGGAGATACCATGATCAAGAAGGTGGTTCACCCAGAACGAGGCTCAGCCATTGCACACCGGCTGTGCTGACTCTTGCGAATTCCCCAAATGTGGGAATCTCGACTGCATAATTTCTGGTAGTAGGGGACTGTGTTCGCGCTCTCCCCTGATTTGACTGTATAATGTGAATATCCCTGGGCAACTCAACCTTGGTTTTTGTCCTGGCGTTGCTGCTTTAAGGACACCTTTCCATCTTTAAAACCCATGTTTTGCAAGGTTTGCTGAATGCTGCGGCAGGTCTGCACAGCTGATATGCAGCTGCGCAGTTGTCAGGTGAGGTCATACAGTGCAGTCACCCCAGGCAGGTGGGCGTTGCCTTAGTGATGGCAACAACGAGATGAGAATACGGCAGCATTTCTGCACTGGAGGAATTAAGCCGTGAGGGTTTGCCTCAACTAAGAATTTTCCCAGTGTGGATGGGTGTGGCTCTAGAGATGGGGAGAGTGGAAAAACTAAATCAATTTGTGCTCCAAGTTCCTTGGTTGTTGAAACAAGAACTGATCAGAAAGATGAAGAAAAGCCGGAATGTTTTAATCTGCAAGCTTTTCAGATTCAGGTTAGCTGCTGGCATGGCACTGCAGACAGTTGAATTTGATGCACCGTCCGGCCGAGTGAGGCACCTGGAAAAGAGGTGTCAGCCTCTGACAGTTCCAACTCATACTTACCTGGCAGGGGAGATACCATGATCAAGAAGGTGGTTCACCCAGGACGAGGCTCAGCCATTGCACACCGGCTGTGCTGACTCTTGCGAATTCCCCAAATGTGGCAATCTCGACTGCATATTTTCTGGTAGTAGGGGACTGCGTTCGCGCTCTCCCCTGATTTGACTGTATAACGTGAATATACCTGGGCAACTCAACCTTGGTTCCTGGCGTTGCTGCTTTAACGACACCTTTCCATCTTTTAAACCCATGTTTTGCAAGGTTTGCTGAATGCTGCGGCAGGTCTGCACAGCTGATATGCAGCTGCGCAGTTGTCAGGTGAGGTCATACAGTGCAGTCCCCCCAGGCAGGTGGGCGTTGCCTTAGTGATGGCAACAACGAGATGAGAATACGGCAGCATTTCTGCACTGGAGATATTAAGCCGTGAGGGTTTGCCTCAACTAAGAATTTTTCCAGTGTTCGTTGGGTGTGGCTCTAGAGACGGGGAGAGTGGAAAAACTAAATCAATTTGTGCTCCAAGTTCCTTGGTTGTTGAAACAAGAACTGATCAGAAAGATGAAGAAAAGCCGGAGTGTTTTAATCTGCAAGCTTTTCAGATTCAGGTTAGCTGCTGGCATGGCACTGCAGACAGTTGAATTTGCTGCACCGTCCGGCCGAGTGAGGCACCTGGAAAAGAGGTGTCAGCCTCTGACAGTTCCAACTCATACTTACCTGGCAGGGGAGATACCATGATCAAGAAGGTGGTTCACCCAGGACGAGGCTCAGTGTGGAAAATGACGACGGATGGCAATCACATTTTCCACAGAAACGCTACTACAGACTTTACCTACACTCGTCTACACTCACAGACACCTCCGACACTCACAAGACCCTCTCATTTGCGCAGTAGCACACAGACACACACACAGGCGCACGCAGGCGCACACAGCCGAGACACCTGTTAGCCTTACAAACATTCATTCATTGTTTTACCGCGGCTAGCGCGAGATGACACCCACACGCAATTACATGTACACTTTGTTTGAACATTCATTTACTCACCATGTTAGCAAGCAGCGCGGTACCCGTTGTCTTGGCTCCATAATCCACACGCATTACAATAACCCCCACGAGACATTCAAACATTTCGCTCACCTCGCATTGGTGCGTCAACCATCGGGTCCGGGAGGAAACCAGAGCCTCTCGGAACCAAAGTTCTTATACACTGATCTGGCAGTGGAGAGAGCTTTCGGCACCCGGAAGTGGAATGTTTTAATGAAATAATATTGTATCTCTTTATTGCAAACATTTAGGAATGTCAATTTGGTCTGTGTCTATTCTAGTATTTTAATGTAGGTTTGGGAGTATTGTGATATTTTGTATGGGGATTTAAATGGGTGTTTTAATGCTTTTTGTGACTTTATTTTTCTATTGGTTGATTACTGAACCAATCATCAGTGAGCTGCAGTCTGTGAGCCCTTCAAAAGGGCAGGCCTGTCTCATTCTAGAGAGAGAGGGTGAGGTGAATGCACATGCTTGCTGTGAGGCTGTGTAAAAGAAGTAAATGCTAAGAAGTTTGTATTTAGAAAGTCTTTTGTTATAGTTTATTTGAGTTGCCTGATTGAGGCCGGTTTTCTTTTGCGTTGATTCAGTTTTTGTTTTCATATTTTGTATGCACTTCTGCACTGGAAATAAATCCGCACCCGTATCACGATATTTTCAGTTGCCTAGTTTCAGTCTTCTTTTAATCTTTATTGGAGAGGGCCAGTCCTGACGTGAGCTGGGGGTAGAGAAGCCCCCTTTCTCACAAGTGGTGTTCAGAAGTGGTGACAGTGGCGCCTCGGAAGATTGGGAAGAAGACGACAGGCAGACGGGTTCAGCCTAAACGGGGCATGGCGTATCGGCGTCTACTCCAAGATGCCGGGGAGGAGGTGAGAGCCGAAGAGGTGGAGGAGCGTGAGGCTGGTGAGACGAACGGAGGAGCCATGGGCGGAGAAGATGGTGTTCCGCAGACAATGGACATGAGCGCGCTGTACGGTCTGCTACAGAAATCCATACTGGACCAGCAACGTGAGGCGAACAAGCAGGAAATGAGATGGCGCAACGTCCAGATTCAGCTCAACACTGTACACGACGAGCTGGAGAGAGATCGACGAAAGGCAAGAGAGGAGCAGCATCAGCAGCCAGATGATGATGACGACGGGGGTCTACTACAGCTGAGACCTCAACACAACCCAGTAGCGCCACCGCCAGGTTTCCCGGTACCAGCAGTTCCAGCAGCCGTAGCAGCAGCGCCAGCAGCTCCAGCACCATCACAGCCTCCAGCACCACACCCTGTAATCGGCCCAGCCGCACTGAATCCTGTTGCCTGGACGAGGGCATCAGTGTCAAAGCTGGAAGAAGGAGATGATATTGAACAATATCTGACAACGTTTGAGAGACTGGCCTTGGCCTACCGGTGGCCGAGGGCAGACTGGGCCATTTACCTGGTCCCATACCTGAGGGGTCGGGCCCGAGCGGCGTATGTCGCGATGGACATGAATGAGACCATGGACTACGACAAAGTGAAGGCAGCAATACTCACCAAGTATGAAATCAACGGCGAGACGTACCGGCAGCGGTTCCGGGATCCAGATGTGCGAGCAGAGGAGAACCCTCGGGAACTGTACAACCGCCTGATGGACCTATACAAGAAGTGGGTGAGACCGGCAGGCAAGACTGTGGAGGATATTGGAGAAATCCTCGTGCTTGAGCAGTACCTGCGCACCCTAGCTCCTGAAATCCGGGTCTGGGTTAAGGAGCACAACCCAACCACAGGCCAGCAAGCAGCTGAACTGGTGGAGGCGTTCCTGGCAGCTCGATCGGGTCCGAAGGTGTTCCGGAGCCAGAACTACAACCGACCAGCCGGCAGTGGTAAGTCTGGGGTTCCTGGTGGGGGAGTTGGTCCTAGGGGGTTAGGTCAGGTCAGGCCACCGCACCACACCTACACTTCCCCTTACACCCCATCACCTAGGCCTCCTACACGCCCCTACACACCACCGTCTAGACACCCGGCACCCACAGCTACCACTCATAGGCCGCCCTTCACATGCCATAACTGTGGTAAACCTAACCACATTGCCAGAGACTGCCCGAGCAGGAAAGCTCAGGGGTCCAGTTTTTGTAATGTCCCTAGAGCTGATGATGTGTTATCCAAAGTGCAAACGATCCCGGTAACTGTAAATGAGAAGCCAACATTTGCCCTGCTTGACACTGGCAGCACACACACCCTTGTCCAGCCACACCTGATCGATAAGTCAGCGGTATTGAGGACAGAGCAGCTTAGAGTGTGTTGTGTGAATGGAGACGAGCATGTGTACCCTGTGGGAGATATTTTTCTTGAGGTTCAGGGGCAAGCTTTCCTTCTGAGGGCAGGCATTGTACAAGGATTACGGTATCCTGTAGTGCTGGGTCAAGATGTCCTCATTTTGCCTGAGCTGGTACTGTCATCGGTGCCTGTTAGCATGGTAGTCACAAGGGCCATGGCTAAGCAGTTTGCTGAGGAGGATGCACAGGAAGAGGCACAGAAGGAAGTGTGTGAGATGTTGCCCTATAGCCAATGTGACATTGATCCCCCTGTTACTAGAATGCCTAAGACACGTAGGCAACGAAGACGTGCTAAACTGCAGGGCACAGCAGCTAAGGTTGTTGGCCAGTTGCCAAAACCTGTTGATGAAAGTGATGTGTGGAAGCCTCCCCATAATCTTAATGATCTGCAGAAGAATGATGACTCTTTGAAGGATGCATTTGCTAAAGTGACAGATATTGATGGTGTGCAAACCGGTGTGGCTAAGGCGCTAACGGGTGAATACTACTTTGTGAGAGATGACTTATTGTACCACCAACCTGAAAATGGCAGTATAGAGCAGGTGGTAGTGCCGAAATGTCTGAGAGAGAGAGTGCTCAGTCTTGGCCATGATATACCTTGGGCGGGGCATTTGGGTACTGTTAAGACCCTTGAAAGAATTGCACAACGCTTTCACTGGCCAGGGCTCTACACTGATGTTCAAAAATACTGTCGCACATGTGCTACCTGTCAACTCACTAGCAAACACAAGGCTAGACCCTTCCCTCTACAACCACTTCCCATCATAGGCGTTCCATTTCAGAGGATAGGGATGGACATTGTAGGACCATTGGAAAGAACCAGGTCAGGGCACAGGTTCATTCTAGTCATGTGTGACTATGCCACACGTTATCCAGAGGCATTCCCCCTTCGTAAGATAACTGCAGGGTCAGTTGCAAGAGCACTGTTACAACTGATATCACGAGTAGGCATACCACATGAAATACTGACAGACCAAGGCACCGCATTCCTGTCCAAGACACTTAGACAAGTGTATAGTTTGCTGGGGATAAAGGGGATACGGACCACTCCCTACCACCCCCAGACTGATGGGCTGGTGGAACGGTACAACCAAACCCTGAAGTCGATGCTGAGAAAGTTTGTGGCGGAGAACGGCAAAGACTGGGACCAGTGGTTGCCATACCTCCTTTTCGCCTATAGGGAGGTACCACAGGCTTCCACTGGTTTCTCCCCATTTGAGTTGCTGTACGGGCGCCAGGTCCGGGGCCCGTTGGATCTACTCCGTGATGCCTGGGTGACACCAAAACCCCAGGAGCCAGACAGTGTGCTCTCCTACGTCCTGCGGATCCAGGAGAAGATGGGGAGGATGGCCAGCTTGGTGGAGGAGAACATGACCAAGGCCCAGCAGACCCAGTCGCAGTGGTACGACCAGAGGGCGAGGCAAAGGAGCTTCGCACCCGGGCAGCAGGTTCTCTTGCTGTTGCCAACGACGGAGAACAAGTTGCTGGCCCGCTGGCAAGGTCCCTACACCGTGACGCGTCAGCGGGGGCCGGTGACCTACGAGGTGGAGATGCCGGAAGACCAGGCAGGTCTTTCACATTAACCTGCTTAAGGAGTGGCATGAGCGGGAGGTGCCGCCCAGCCTGCAGCTCCTGGTGCAGGACGTGGAAGGTGATGTGGAGCCGCAGGAGCAGTTCTTCCCTGCAGCAGCCGCACCAACTGACCCCGATGTCTCCCACCTGACAGCTCAGCAAGCAGAGGAGTTGCAGGCCATCATCCCGCCTGGCCTGTTTTCCGAACAGCCTGGGCGCACTTCGTTGGTGGAGCATGACCTCCAGCTTAAAGACTCGAATCCAGTGCGGCAGAGGATGTACCGCATCCCAGAGCGATTGCTTCCTGCTCTGCGGGAGGAGCTGGAGGTCATGAAGCAGCTGGGGGTCATTGAGCGGTCCAGCAGCAGCTGGAGCAGCCCGGTGGTGCTGGTCCTAAAGAAGGATGGCAGCATCCGCTTTTGTATTGATTTCAGACACTTGAACTCGCAGTCCACATTTGACGCCTACCCAATGCCCAGACTGGACGACTTGATCGAGGGGCTTGGGAGGGCGTCGTTCATCACGACCCTTGACCTCTGCAGGGGTTATTGGCAGGTGCCGATGGCCGAGGGGGCGAAACAGTACACCGCCTTCCGTACCCCTCAAAGCCTGTACCAATTCACAACCATGCCCTTTGGCCTGCAGGGGGCACCGGCGACCTTCCAAAGACTCATGGACCATGTCCTAGAGGGCATGGGGGGCTTCGGCGCAGCTTACCTTGACGACGTCGTGGTATGGAGCGACACCTGGGAGGAGCACCTCCAACACCTGGCCGAGGTGTTCCGGCGCATCAGCGAGGCGGGCCTGACTGTCCACCCAAAGAAATGTTCCCTGGCTCAGCAGGAGGTTCGTTACCTGGGCCACATCATTGGCAATGGTGTGATCAAGCCACAGAAGGACAAGCTCGAGGCGGTCCGGGACTGCCAGCGACCACGGACCAAGAAGGACGTCCGCTCTTTCCTGGGCCTTGCTGGGTGGTATCGGAGGTTCATTCCGAACTTCGCCACCCGGGCTGCACCCCTCACTGACCTGACTCGCAAGTCGGGGTCGGCAAAGGTGGAGTGGGGGGAGGTGCAGGAGCAGGCCTTCCAGGATCTGAAAGGGTCTCTGCTTTGTGAGCCTGTGCTACAGAGCCCAGACTTTGAACAGAGCTTTACGGTGCAAACGGATGCCTCTGGGGTTGGGCTGGGGGCAGTCCTTCTCCAGGGAGAGGCAGAGCAGCAGAAGCCGGTGGCTTATATTAGCCGAAAGCTTTTCCCCCGAGAAACAAGGTACTCGGTGGTGGAGCTCGAGTGCCTTGCCGTGAAATGGGCGCTAGAGACATTCAAGTACTACCTGTTGGGCAGAGACTTTGTACTTGAGACTGACCACAGAGCGTTGCAGTGGCTGGGGAGAATGAAAGACTCTAATGCACGCATTACACGTTGGTTTCTCTCCTTGCAGCCCTTCAGGTTCACAGTGAAATACAGGGCAGGGTCACAAAACCCTGTAGCGGACTTCCTGTCTCGCCACCCGGGTGGCGAGCCAACAGAAGGGGGAGGAAATGTGGAAAATGACGACGGATGGTAATCACATTTTCCACAGAAACGCTACTACAGACTTTACCTACACTCGTCTACACTCACAGACACCTCCGACACTCACAAGACCCTCTCATTTGCGCAGTAGCACACAGACACACACACAGGCGCACGCAGGCGCACACAGCCGAGACACCTGTTAGCCTTACAAACATTCATTCATTGTTTTACCGCGGCTAGCGCGAGATGACACCCACACGCAATTACATGTACACTTTGTTTGAACATTCATTTACTCACCATGTTAGCAAGCAGCGCGGTACCCGTTGTCTTGGCTCCATAATCCACACGCATTACAATAACCCCCACGAGACAGTCAAACATTTCGCTCACCTTGCATTGGTGCGTCAACCATCGGGTCCGGGAGGAAACCAGAGCCTCTCGGAACCAAAGTTCTTATACACTGATCTGGCAGTGGAGAGAGCTTTCGGCACCCGGAAGTGGAATGTTTTAATGAAATAATATTGTATCTCTTTATTGCAAACATTTAGGAATGTCAATTTGGTCTGTGTCTATTCTAGTATTTTAATGTAGGTTTGGGAGTATTGTGATATTTTGTATGGGGATTTAAATGGGTGTTTTAATGCTTTTTGTGACTTTATTTTTCTATTGGTTGATTACTGAACCAATCATCAGTGAGCTGCAGTCTGTGAGCCCTTCAAAAGGGCAGGCCTGTCTCATTCTAGAGAAAGAGGGTGAGGTGAATGCACATGCTTGCTGTGAGGCTGTGTAAAAGAAGTAAATGCTAAGAAGTTTGTATTTAGAAAGTCTTTTGTTATAGTTTATTTGAGTTGCCTGATTGAGGCCGGTTTTCTTTTGCGTTGATTCAGTTTTTGTTTTCATATTTTGTATGCACTTCTGCACTGGAAATAAATCCGCACCCGTATCACGATATTTTCAGTTGCCTAGTTTCAGTCTTCTTTTAATCTTTATTGGAGAGGGCCAGTCCTGACGTGAGCTGGGGGTAGAGAAGCCCCCTTTCTCACACTCAGCCATTGCACACCGGCTGTACTGACCCTTGCGAATTCCCCAAATGTGGGAATCTCGACTGCATAATTTCTGGTAGTGGGGGACTGCGTTCGCGCTCTCCACTGATTTGACTGTATAACGTAAATATCCCTGGGCAACTCTACCTTGGTTTTTGTCCTGCCGTTGCTGCTTTAACGACACCTTTCCATCTTTAAAACCCATGTTTTGCAAGGTTTGCTGAATGCTGCGGCAGGTCTGCACAGCTGATATGCAGCTGCGCAGTTGTCAGGTGAGGTCATACGGTGCAGTCACCCCAGGCAGGTGGGCGTTGCCTTAGTGATGGCAACAACGAGATGAGAATACGGCAGCATTTCTGCACTGGAGATATTAAGCCGTGAGGGTTTGCCTCAACTAAGAATTTTCCCAGTGTGGATGGGTGTGGCTCTAGAGACGGGGAGAGTGGAAAAACTAAATCAATTTGTGCTCCAAGTTCCTTGGTTGTTGAAACAAGAACTGATCAGAAAGATGAAGAAAAGCCGGACTGTTTTAATCTGCAAGCTTTTCAGATTCAGGTTAGCTGCTGGCATGGCACTGCAGACAGTTGAATTTGCTGCACCGTCCGGCCGAGTGAGGCACCTGGAAAAGAGGTGTCAGCCTCTGACAGTTCCAACTCATACTTACCTGGCAGGGGAGATACCATGATCAAGAAGGTGGTTCACCCAGGACGAGGCTCAGCCATTGCACACCGGCTGTGCTGACTCTTGCGAATTCCCCAAATGTGGGAATCTCGACTGCATAATTTCTGGTAGTGGGGGACTGCGTTCGCGCTCTCCCCTGATTTGACTGTATAACGTGAATATACCTGGGCAACTCAACCTTGGTTCCTGGCGTTGCTGCTTTAAGGACACCTTTCCATCTTTAAAACCCATGTTTTGCAAGGTTTGCTGAATGCTGCGGCAGGTCTGCACAGCTGATATGCAGCTGCGCAGTTGTCAGGTGAGGTCATACAGTGCAGTCACCCCAGGCAGGTGGGTGTTGCCTTAGTGATGGCAACAACGAGATGTGAATACGGCAGCTCTGAGTGCTCATTAAGATCAGAAAAGTGCTGTACAGGAACAGTCCATTTCTACTTTCTGATAAGGGTCTGTGTGGGCGTGGCCTAAAGCCCATCTCTATCTGACACCACTGTCTCTTAGAGTTCCTCAAACATTTCCTGCTGTCGACTTTAGCAGAAAACACCTGAGCTGAAACAAGGTGGGGCGAGCAGTGGTAAAGCCCTGCTGCCCCCCCCACAGACCACTCACACCGTTTATTCTTTACACGCTCAGCTGCAGGAGTTTGGATCAAACTGAGCACTTATTTTGCATTCTTTTCACTTAGTTTCTGTCCGCTCTGAGTTGTGTAAAGTTCCTCCTGAAGCAGCTCATCATCATGTGTTTTCCATCCGACCTCAGCCTGAGCTGTTTTAATGTCCCCTCCACTATCAGAAGTTCTCCACAGAGCAGGAACAGTTAAAGGATTTCAGCTGAAGCAGAAAAACACAGCTTCTCTACTTACAGAGCAGCTGCTGAACACTTGTTTCCAGTGTTGTGTCTCTCACTCATTTGGCCAGTTTGAGCTGGTTGTTGAAGCCCCAAATAAAGCCCGCCCTCTTCCTGAGTGGGTCCCTGTGGTTTCTTCTTCTCTTCATACACCAGGGGGCAAAGTTTTTAAAGATACAAGCAATACACCATTAATTCCAGAAATATGTCCAAAGTTGAATGAACATGTTGTAAATAATCAGATCAGATAAATCATCTGCCTTTAACTGATGTATGACTGAGCATCTGGACGCACGGCTTGGGCTGCGAGCTGAAAGACAGCTGTGACTCAGAGCATCTGAGGGAACTGAACCCATGATGAGTCCAACCCCAGGCAGTGTCCCATCATCCTGAGCTGCTCCTTGTGAGCAGTGTTGTTGAACTTTAAAAGTCGTCTGGTCGTAGTTTCCCCGTTCTCGGAGGCTCAAAGCTTTCAGCCGACAGCCTGAGCTGTTCAAGGGTTGGATCCTAAAGTTTCTCTTTTCATTTTGGCTTGATAAATCCCAGCCTGCTCTGAGCTAAACAACCTGCCCTTCCTTTCCTAACAGCCATCAGCATCCACAGGAGCTGAAGCCCCTCCCTCTGCTTCCAGAAGCTGCTCTGCATCTGCCTGAACCACCCAATCACAGCTTCAGCCTCCTTTCTGAGCTGCTTCCATTGTTCTGTTGGGATGCTGAACTGCAGACTTTATTTCTTTAGGAGCTTTCATCCCTCATCTTGACAAACTAAAAGCTGCTCAGTACCAGTTTGAGCCATTAAATCAGAGAATGAAACTTTCCACCTTAAAGCTTTTCACTCTTTGCTTTGGCCTCTAAAACCTGGAGACATTTAAACTCTGTAAGCAGCTCTCACAGGACTTGAACATATGATCTTCGAGTCCCAAATTAGTTTATTGACCCTCTGAGCGATGCCTCTCCTGCTTTGTGCTGCTTTCTTGGCACTTTTTACCTGAGACTGATGGCCACAGACACTATCTTTTAGTCTTCCAACATGTTTCCTGTGAAGCAGCTTTGCTCATCAACTGTCTCTGGTTTGTTCAGTGTGGGAGAAGGATGTCATGACATGCTCATGACTTCTGGCCTAGTTACATCCTGGGCCTTGTTGACTGGTTCATATGAATATGGGTAAAAGGTAGTATGGGCTGTTTACATTTAGGGCAGACGCTCGGCGTCGCAGAAAGAGATTGAGTTCGGATGACGCATGCATGTTATGATTAAACCAGTATAAAGTTGGTTCACAGTATGAAGACGGTGGACATTTTGTACATTCTGTATGCACATTTGCTGTGACGGTTTGTTCAATAAACTCCCCAATGGACTTCTGGCCGACAGTGTACTCGGCCCTATTTCCTCCACAACATAATGGTGACCCCGAGTGCGTGAGAGTTTGCATCTGGATCCCGGCGGAGCGTGTCCTCTGTGCCCCGACAGCCGACATCAGCTGTAACAAGCCGGCAGGTGGGATTTTGTTCCTACCATTATGCAGTTGATCTCGGTTAGTGGAGCACAGCTGACGGCTTCTTCCGGCTTCCCCAAATTTAAAAGAACACAGGAGAGAGACGGATCCTGCATTCGGTAAGCTCTTCCATTGCTTTCCTCTGCGCAGGGGGGCTGCTGAAATTGTTTGGGAAATTTTGGGCCAAGAGGAGCCATATGTGTGAATTGGGATAAAATTGGGTAAACAGCAGCTGATGTGAGTTGTAAAGCAGACAGCTGTGGTCAGTTGGTCTGGCTTGTGTGGTTGTTGTATTTTTGGGGTAATTAAGAAGGACTATAGTCGCTGCGCTCCGGCCAATTGTGAATCGGATGAATTCAAACTGGATTAATTAATAGCTGTAAAGAAGCGGGTAGGTTGTTGAGCAACCACCAATAGTACCTCTTGCATCCTATCAGCCATCCTTCAATGCATTGGGGGGAGGAACACTGACGGGAGTACGGGGTACACTAGACTCATTAAACATACGTGAAAATTATTTTCACTAGTCAAGGAGTAAAACGAATACTGATAATTGATTGACTGGCGAACATTAAAGTTCAACGATTGAATCAATCAGGCTTTCAAAAAAAACTCTGAAATGAAAAAATCCAGTTCTATGAGGAGCACATTTTAAGTATATATGTTTATATCATTTTATATATCTGCCTAGAACTCTTTGGAGTTATCCGAGACCTCAGTATAAAGACATTTTGAGAAGAAAATTCAAATTCGTTCATGAAATTGGCCACAGGAGATTATTATTAAGAGGTCACAGCGAGGCTGGTAAAGTACACGTCAGCATCTGTTGCTTTGGTCAAGAAACCATATCACAAGGCTTGTAGGGAAAACACATTTTGTATTTCATATATTGCCGACACCCACATCTTCTGAACAATTAAAAGTCTAAATGAAAGAAATTGATAATTAAAAAATGTGAAGATTTGAACGGTGACTGACACAAAACTTTTATCGACTGACCTGGTGTGAGTGTGACCGGTCTCTGTTGTCTGTCAGTGTGTGTGAAATCTGATGTTTGTGTGAATCAAGAAAGACAAGAAAAGGAAAAAGTTCTAACTCATATCATCCCTTGACTTTTGAGTATTCGTAGTATTTTAAGTTAAACTCAGATTTGCCTCATTGTTATAATTTGCTTCATTTTTATAGTTTGCTTAATTGTTATAGTTGCCACATTAATAACTTGGGGAGATAAGGAGTTGTTGCAGTAATGTGCTGTGATTTTTAAACGCTGAGTGTTTATTTCTTTAAGATTCTGTATTTTCGTTGAGTGCATCTTGTTACTATTGATTATTGAATACTGCTGTGATTGGTGTTAAGTTTCTAAAGTTCTATTCTCAACAGGCAAGTGAAGGTGTTTTGGATTTCAGGGGGACAGAGGGTGCTGCGCGTCCACGCGGCTGGTGTGAAGGAGCGTGGTTTGTCCTTGACAGTTTTCTGCTGCTGCAAATGTTCGTGTGTGACCGCATTTTCTTTCCTTGTGTCTTCCAGGGGCAATTTATGGTTGAACTGTAATAATTATTAGTTTTATTTAGGTAATGTGCTAATTGCGGAGTTGTTATCAGTCGAGTAATGAGGGTTTCGCAATTCTAGAGGAGAGTTTCTGTCTCTAGTCAAGTTGAATGTTAACATTCCTGATAAAGGATGTTTTTCGCTTATGCATTGTTTCTGTATCTTTTGGTCTGTATTTTCTCTGTTCACAGCGCGTTAAAGTGTATTTCTTTCTCTTTCTTAACAAATGCCATTTTGAGGTGAAGAATAGTGCAACTGTTATTTCTGTGTTTGGTTTGTATTTTTTCTCTGTCCAGCTGGAAAGTTTGTATTTCCTCCTTTTTCTTAACTTGTAACAAAAAGTGTGACAAACGCCATTTTGAGTTGGGGTGTGGTTCAATTGTTATGTCTGGTTCAATTGTTATGCTTGGGAGGAGTTAATAACAGTCTAGGAAGTAGATG
Source organism: Odontesthes bonariensis (assembly GCF_027942865.1). Classification (NCBI taxonomy): domain Eukaryota; kingdom Metazoa; phylum Chordata; class Actinopteri; order Atheriniformes; family Atherinopsidae; genus Odontesthes; species Odontesthes bonariensis. The sequence goes on along the minus strand of NC_134507.1, from coordinate 37,633,886 downwards.
TAATGATGTGTTCATATTTGGTTGGTTAGAAATTCACGTGGTTCATTGGAGGCGGGCTTAGAGGTGTGTTCAGATTTCATTGGTCAAAATATATATTTTTATTTCATTGGTCAGAATTGACGTAGCTGTGACGTACATTGGATCATCTGGATTGGTGGAGGACATTGTGTGTGGATTGGATCGGCAACATCCGGATGTGAGCAAAAGTTGGGGCAACGCCTTTAGCCTGAGTCACTTCAAACAGAGTAAGCATTAACTGAGCTTTCGATTAGCAATAAATTAACATTGGGTAGCATTAGCAATACAGCAAGTATTGATTAGCAATAACTAGCATTGATTAGCAATCACTAGCGTTGAATAGCATAATTAGCATTCAATTAGCATTGGTCAACAAGGAAGCTAGTATTGATTAGCAATAAGTAGCATTGATTAGCAATAGTTAGCATTGGTTAGCATTAGTAGCATTTGTTAGCATTTCGTTAGCCATAATTAGCATTGATCAGAAAGACAATTAGCATTGATTAGCAATAGCAATAAGGCAAATATTGGTTTAAATCTTAATTAGCAAGAGGTTAGCATTTATTAGCAACAGCTAGGAAGCTAACATCAATTGGCATTGGTTAGCAAACATTAACATTAGCAATAATAGTAACCGAACTCCAAACCGGAAGTCAAAAAGCTAAATTAGCCTAACATTGAATTAACATTGGTTTAATTTAAAAAAAAAACAACCTAGAGCATAAGCTTTCAAAGCTAACGTAGGCTAACCTTAACATTAGCATTGACAACATCCAATCCAATAATTAGCTGCATCTAAGCTAAATTTAGCCGAGCATTAAATTAGCATTGATTAGAGTTAAATAATGAGTTAATTTAAATTGACTTTCAAATAAAAAAAAAAAAAAAAAAAAAAAAGGGGGAATACGAATAATAAATAAGGAAAATTTAGAAAATAGATAAGTAAATAAAAAGAAAAAGTCAAAAGTCAATAGAAGGGAACTAACTAGTTGAAACAATGGATGTAACACTAACAATAATCATCAGCGCCAAACACCCTGAACATTCCAAAGATATTAAAAAGATATCTCAAAAATGGGAAAAACGAACAAAAAATAACGTCTCACCCTGGCCAAAAGGTGGCACTTTCAATGTAACTACCTGTAAGATTATGGAATAAAGGATTAAAGCTTACAAACCAAAGGACAAAAGCAAAAATAGACAGGAAAAGAGAGAGCTTGAATTAAAAGTTCTACATTTCTTTGAAAATGCAGAGCTATATCCAACACTGCCGGGAGCAGCAAACATACAAGGAGGTTCTGAAATAAAAGATCATAAAATATCTCATGAACGTCCAGAACCACAAATAGCTACATCAAGCAGTCATGGAGCTCCTGAGCCAGACGCCATCTGTAATTCAGATCAGGCAAGGGGACAGCTCCCACAATACCAAAAATCACCCGAACTGGCACCACCAGTTCAAAAGGCATCTTCTGAAGAACATAAGAGTCCAACAGCGTCAGCACCGAGTTTGATAGAAATGACGCAGGGACAGTATGTGCCGTGGCAGACGCTCGTCTTAGGGGGGCTGGTTGCTCGATTACATTCACACAGGTGCAAGCAAATGGATAAGAGCTTTTGAACAAGAGACTGTGCATAAACTGTTGTCTGTTGGACACATTAAGGCAGTGTGGGCACTGTGTTTGGGAACTTCTACCATGGAGGGCATTTTGAGACACAGTGAGAATGACTGGATGTTGAGCCACCGAGCTGATGGAACTGACTTTAATGCATATTGAGCTGCACTCTGGAGAGCGTTACGAGCTGAGTTTCCTGTGGGAGTGGACCTCGAAGCATTAAAGGAGCAACCACTGTCAGGAACAGAGAGTCCAGCTGTGTACATTGCCCAACAATTGAAGAAATGGAGACAAGAGTCTGAGGGAGAAATCGAGAAGAGCCCAGCTTGGGTGACATTGTTCAGAGTTTCCATCAAAGAGGCTCTGCCTGCCCCAGTTCAGGGGAGGCTGGAGGATGTGATGGGGTTGAATTCAATGTCACATGGACAATTCCGAGACCACGTGGTGCATGCAGTAAACAAATACAGAAAAGAACTGAAACGGAATGAGCAGGAGAAGGATATGCAAAGGGAACTTGCACGGTTGCAGTTAGAAGAACTGCAAGCGAAGCAAGAAGTACGAAATGAGGCCATAACAGCGGGGGCCGCTGAACAGCCATCACAGGGGCGAGTCCATCGTCGACCCTGTCAAAGGTCAAGAAGAGGTGCACCTGGAGGACGAAGGTCCTCGGGGGCATGTTGGGCCTGTGGCGAGAGGGGACACTTTGCTGACAGCTGTCCGAGAGCACCGAGAAACCCGAGTGTTCGGCAGGACCGTGGCCAGTCCCTGCGGGGCGGAGCAAGTGGCCCGGCAGGTCCAAGGCGTTCCTCTGGCAGAGGAATCCCAGTATTGGTTTACATTGACATATAGAGGTAAGAAGTACACTTACACCAGACGTACTCAAAAGGGTTTAAAAACCGCCCTCAGGTGTGTCATTATTACAAAACAAAACAAAGTTTTTAAGTTAAATGTGTCACGACTGCTAAGTTTCTAAAACTTGAATTTAAATAGGTCACTGTTACTAGGACAAAACAAAACAAGTTTCTGAATTTAAAATTTAAATGTGCCACTATTACGAAGTTCTAAAATTTGAACGGAACAAGTTTCTAATTTAAATTTTAGCATTGATAGCCTGAAGTAGAGTATCTATTTAGCCCATAGGGAATTACTGATATCTCTCCATCCCACTTGGAGGGAGTAAGAAAAGCGCCATGTCCAACATAAATGAATAAATATCTAATGAATAAATAAGTAAAATTAAAATACAACAAGTATGATCTTCTTTTGGGAGGATTATGCAATAAAATGCGCTTCCTCTGGAAGGAATCATGAAAGATCCAAAGATCAAAGGTTGAAAGCACAACTGGAGAGGACAAACGAGGCTAAGTTAGCCTTTGAAAATTTGAAACGAAATTAGCAAAAGTCATCCAAAACGGCCAACACTAGTCTATGAGAAGCCATTTTTCTTATATGTCTCCAATAAAAACCATAAGATTTCAGAACTAATAAATCAGAGTAGGTATGTTGTGACTCGGACAGGATGTTTGCAGGTTGTGCATCTTTTGACACATCCAGATGTGATTACAGAAGTGTACTACATCAGATCCTGCGGATGTCATTCCACGTGAGTTTGAAGGAGAACCACATGAGCGTGTGTCAGAAGCTGTGAGATACATTAAACTGAGACCTGACTTAGAAGCAACTTCACTTGTGCAGGCTGATGTCACTTATGTTGTGTATGGTTCATGTTGTGAGATCATTTGGGTGATCATGCAGGTTTTGCAGTTGTGAAACAGGAAGGTGGAAAACTTTGTGATGGTGAAAGCTGAGAAGTGGGAACAGCCATGTTCGGCAGAGTTGGCTGAACTGAAGGCACTAACGGAAGCATGTTGACTGGTGAAAGGTAAGGTTACGAATGTGTACACAGATTCTGCATATGCTCATGATAGTTGCTATTTGTTTGAAGCAGTTTTGAAGCAGAGAGGGTTCAGGAGGTCAGACGGAAGTCCAGTGCGACAGGAGGTCCAAATGAAGGAGCGGATTGCAGTCATGAAAATTGAAAATTGGCAGTGATACAGTGTCAAATAATCGTAGAGGTAACAAAATGGTTGGTAAAGGTAATATCGCGGCTGATGAAGCAGCGAAAGTAGCATCAAAGTGCCAGCTTGCTGTTTTGGCACCAATGGTGTTACTGGAGCCAGAGGTCGCGCCATCACAAGGATATTGGTCATACATATTGGATAAATAGTCGTAAATTTTTTTGGTAAGAGCATTGATTCATCTGTTTGTCATTCCATCAGAGATTAGCTCAAATAAGGGTTAAGTGTTTGTTTATAAAAGTGCAAGAGGCATTCTGCAGCAGCTGCGAATCAAGCAGCGCTGTGGGGCCGTTTATCATCCACAGAGTCAAGGGGTGGTTGAGAGGATCAATGGAACCTGGAAAGTGAAATTGAATTGAATCTGTGCTTCAACTAAACTAACTAGATGCTTTGCCGCTTGCACTAATGAGATGTCCTATGCAGACTCATAGAGTCACGCACTAACACCGCATAAAATGCTAACGGGTCGACCCAGGCCGGCACCTCAGTTCCCACTTGAGCAGGTGCAAATAGAGTGGACAGCGTACATGAAGCAACTAACTGCAATCCACAGAACAATCTATCTACAGGAGGAGTCCAGAGTCTCAGGTCTCGAACAGCTGGTTGAGAGACCAGTGGTGCCAGGCGACCAGGTGCACATCGAAGTGTTCCGGAGGAAGTGGCTTGAGCCAAGACGGAAAGGACCGTACACAATGGTGCGAGCAACGTCAACAGCAGTTCAAGTGGAAGGTAGCAACACATGGTACCATTTGAATCACTGCACTAAGGTTCGAACTAAAGACACAGACGGAGTCGAGTCCGAGGGAAAGGATTAACAAAAGGAAGAGGTTAAGATTTCTGACACTGTGAGCCTCCAGGTGAGTGGGTTGGCCGACAGCATGGGCTCAGGAGAACGAAGCCTGGAGATGTTGGACGGGATCCCGCAGACAGGAGAGGCTGGAAGGGTCCCGTGATGAAGCCACCCTGCAGGGGAAGTAGCCAGCCTGGGTCAGATGAGTATGATGCAACAATACACACCCACTCAGACCATGCCACGCCACGAACTTTGCCAGCAATACACACTAGAGCTAGTCGTGAAGAGGTATCTGCTGCTTGAATTTAAGTACGTGGGAATAAAGGGTGAGGAAGTGTGAGGAAGGATGAGTAAGTATGGGTAAGTGTGAGGAAGTGTGGATCATGGGTCCGGAGGAGGAGACGACCAAATCACCGCCTCTGGACGCCACAACAAAGGGGCAATCTGGTAAGATCATGTCAGATCGGGTCAGAAGAAGTTGTTCACAATGGTGGTAAGAATAGAAAGATTTTTTGGGGAAGTCTAGGGGGATTTGCTACCATTAGCACTGCAGGACAGAATAATCATGTTAATCCAAGAACAGATGGAGTGTACATGCACAGGTGGAGTCGGGAAAACAGTGTAACTGTGGAAAATGGGTTAAGGCAGCACAGGATATGCGGTTTAGATGGGCATGGTACACTACGAGAGAACTGACAGCGACGGAGTGTCTCGTATGCGCAGACGCTCCAGGAGCATTGCCTGTTGTTGTTCAGGAGCCACACACCTTCAGGGATTGTGCAGTGGTCCAGCAACGGGAATGCAGGAAAGGTAGGTTCACATCGGCAGAGGATAAATGGTTATTGTTTCCTATGTGTGGTATTAAATGCAGATTGATGTTTGGGCCAAATAAATTACATAGTTATTTTCAAAATAAGGGAGGGCCACAAATTTGAGTCTTCTTGTGCGGAATTTAATCATAGTACATCACAGGATGGGCCTCCCACTGATGATAGAGTAGATTACGATGGTGAGTTTGAATGCTTTTGGAACTCGCGTAGGTAATACTACTGTTAAATGAAAACAAGATTTATTGGGATTTATTTATTTGGATCATTTTGTGAAAATATAGAAATGATCATTTTAACTCTATATCTTTTTGGGGATCAGACACACCCAGTAGCTGAGAGTTACTGGATGTGTGGAGATCATGTTTTGTTAAATGTGCTACCCAACAGGTGGATAGGTCTTTGGGCACTGGTGAGGAGGAACACATCAGTTGTGTTAGTGTATGACAAGGTAAACGAGATGCGAGGTTTGGATGTGGAAAAAGGGAGAGTTAAAACATATAGTGGTAACTACATCATGGATAAGCACGTTTACTTGGATGCAATATGGCAGCCGAGAGGGGTTCCCTTTGAGCTCAAAGCACGCAGGGAGATTGCAGCTGGATTTGAGTCTATTTTGCCGTGGATCATATTTAACAAAATGGGGAATGGACTAATTACATATAATACAACCAACAGGGAATTCTTAGCTACACGAGTGAAGGGCTTGCAGGCTTTGGAGAACAACTACATGAGACGAGTATGATGGCTTGGTAGAACAGACAAGTTTTAGAATGTATATTAGAAGGGAAAATTGGTGTTTGCCAGATGGTTGGGGAAAATGTTGTACATTTATACCCGGGAACACTGCAGCTGATAGAACGTTTACAACGGCCGTGAAGGAGTTCAGAGAACGGAGAGAGGAGCTGAAGGGTAATGCTGGTGGAGGTGAACGGTAGTGGACTGGTCTGTTTGGGATTTTGGGAGAAGGGGGAGCGATGACAGTTAAGGCGGGAATAGCAATATTGTTGATAGTGAGGATGGTTTCCCTATTGGGGTGTTGCATTATACCCATTCTGAGAAGGTGTTTGCTGCAAGTGATGTTCAAACAAACAGGGGAAGGAATCAGGAGGCAGATGACCATGCGAGACCAGGTCTGAGGACCAACGCATGGGAGAGCGGGTCAACGAATGAAGGTTATCAACGGACGGTTCACAAGTTTCTTTCCTCGAGGGTGGAACCAAGGTTAGTCTAATAGGGAGAAGAGATGCTGAAGATCTCTTTGATTGGGGGTGACGTACTGGCGACCTCTCCTCCCAGAGTTAGCTTAGCAGTTCCAGACCCAGCCGGACGGATGTTCGCCCAGAAGCAGACGACACCAGAGTACGGGAGATGGGACGGGACTGGAAGAGCTGCATTACATTGCATTTTATTACTATTGTTGTGTGATAATCCATAATTTTATGTATTGTACTCGATGCAAAACGGTGATTAACTGATTTGAAGGTGGTGTATTCAGTCGATGTGTATTATCAATCAAAACTGATCACTGATATGTCCATTGCCAATTGTGTCAGTCAACTGTTCGGAGTGCGACCTTGGTAAAGTGGTCGGTCGCCAGTGGGGGGGGCCGTAGGTGAATTTTCCCAAGATAAGAACATGAGTTACGAAAGTAGCAGCCGGTGGGTTTTTCGCACCTATGCACTGCGAACAGTGGACAAGTGTGATGGCAATGTAAAACTTGTAGTGTTGTTGAATTCAATATCGTTTAATTTAATTTAATCATTTAATGTGATTCGAGTACACATATATATATTCCTTTTCATTTATTCAAAATGGTCCCGTTGATTGATATTGTAGAATTATTAGAATAATTTAGTGTTGATTATGTTAATTAATTCTTAATTAACTATGTGGGATGATTTTCTTTCATATTAGATTATTTCTTTATTAAATCACTGATAAGTGATTTCAGGGGGGACTATGTGGGAGAAGGATGTCATGACATGCTCATGACTTCTGGCCTAGTTACATCCTGGGCCTTGTTGACTGGTTCATATGAATATGGGTAAAAGGTAGTATGGGCTGTTTACATTTAGGGCAGACGCTCGGCGTCGCAGAAAGAGATTGAGTTCGGATGACGCATGCATGTTATGATTAAACCAGTATAAAGTTGGTTCACAGTATGAAGACGGTGGACATTTTGTACATTCTGTATGCACATTTGCTGTGACGGTTTGTTCAATAAACTCCCCAATGGACGGCTGACCAACGCGGGATTCGACTCTAATTTCTCCACAACATCAGCTGCTTGGTGTTCTGTCTCATGCTCTGTATCCCAATAAAGTCTCAAAACTTGTTGGTTTCAAACTTTGAAGACTGATAAAATTGAGTGGAATCTGGAAAAGGCTTGAACTCAGTCCCTATGAAAAGAAAATGAAAAGAGAAAGTTTAGGATTCAACCTTTCAGTGTGTAGTTGATCCATGTAGTTGTCTTATCCACCAGTGACCTCACATTTCCCCTGATGATCGAGGTAAGAAATGCTTTAAACTTCCTCCTCCTTTTCCTCCATGTTGTTCCTGCTCTGCATTCCTAGACGTCTCCTCTTCAGCTCATCCAGATTTGGGGTATTTTTCCAGCCATTTCTTGGGCTTTTGTGAAGCTCAGTTAGCTGCACCAACAGGTGAACAACTTTCCCGTTGCTACGGTTACACATCATAACAGATGTGAAAAACTACCAGAGTGACCAGCAGAAGTCCTTCCAGCAGCATCCACACCAGCTCAGAAACATGTTTCAGAAGTCTCTGTTTTCACAGAGAAAATCTGAAGAAGATGCAAAGAATTCTGGGATAATGGTGCTGACCTGGTTCGGTTCCACCTGAACCCAAAACATTTCATCCGGAGCCAAAAGCTTCCATCCAATTTGTATCATCAATCTACATTTATAAATAACTAAAGCTGACATATGAGTTTATTATTTTATTTTTTTAACTAGAATTATATTACGGTGGAATTCTGCAGTTAAAGAAAGAGGAAAACCTCCATTTAACCACGAGTTACAGCAGATTAAATCTATAAGTTAGTGTGAATATAAATATATATGGTGAAAAACACTAACTTCATGGTCGCACTGGAGGAAACTCAGGTATTCTGCAGAAGCACAGGAGTTCATCCCCTTCAGATTATGAATATCTGACGTTGATTCCTGCTTTTAAAATAATCAATTAGAAATCCCCACCAGTGAGACGACACTGCCACCAGGAGGTCAAATTGGAACATTACACTATTGTTTGGATCCAGCACTGTGTTCTTCAACAACCTTCAGTTTTACAGATCATTACGGAGGTGGAAAAAGTAAACACAACCTACTGAAAAACACTGAAGCACAGAAGCAGCGCTCAGTGTGCTTTGGGAGCAGGAACCCCAGAAAGACTTCTGGGGACTGAGGGTATTTTCCTCATTTTTACGTCCCTTCATTCATTTGCCTTTTTCAAGCACTTGTTATTACTTCTTTGAATTGGCTGATGAGACAATTCTTCTTGCTGCTTCCTGATTTTGATTAGTTTCAGGTGTAGTCTGAGTAAGAGGAGAGAATAATGCAAAACAAGAAGATGCAGCACTGATCAGACACGGCTGGATCTCAACAGGAAACACTCACTGAGAACCAGATCTAACGTGTGACTTCCACTGTGAGTCAGCTCAGTTACAAACTGGGTTTAACTTCTGAGGTTGGTCTCTGACTGAGGGACTGTCTCTGTCACGCTAACAGCCCCCCCGGCTGGCTCGCCATGTTTTGCCACATATACACAACATGACGGGGTTCATTCGGGGGAGGTGACTTCACTGATGACCATCTGCATACAGGAAGACAGTCCTGCGTAACATTCAGTCGCTACAGCGACTGTCTTGCATTTCTGGTGGCTACTTCCTGTTCAGCCAGGACCGTAGCGCCAGTCGCTAACACACAAAAGTCACCGTGATCACATCTTTAGGCCAAAGTGGGATTTGTCAGTGAGATTCTCCCACTGTGAGCGGCACAAAGCGCTTTCTAAGAAACTCTTCAGGACATAATAGCTGTGGGGAAGTAGTTACCACAAGAACACAATACAACTCCAAGTCTGTGCTGAACATTTTCCACTGAAATGCTCAGGGTACGCCAAACACAGTCAGCTTAAAACTAAAGGGAACAAAAACAGCCTGAAGCAGGTTTACATGATCAGCGTTTGAGTTTGTAGATACAATCCAATAAAGTATAAGGGTGTCGTGTGCACACTCTGCCACCGGGTGTTCTGGGTAAGTTGTGTAGCCGTCGGGGCAGAAGAAGAAGAAGAAGAGTTGTGGACTAAAACAATGTGAGCAGCGCGACTGAGAGCATCTGAGATTACAGCAGAATGTCTGTTTGGTAAATCTGCTCAGTACCTGATTGTGTGAGTAACTGAGCAGTTGTAGAAGCAACAAACAGATCAGTTCAGTTTTCTCCTGTTAAACGGTTCAATTCAAAGTACCGTTAGCCTGCTTAGCTGCCTTTTCCCTCAGTGCAGCCATTATGTTTGGACTAAAATCCGTTCACACATCTGATTCCAACACAACAGACATTTGAAAGAGTTTCACAGCTTGATGTTGAGCCTCGTGCCCTTTTAGTGTTGGAACAGCCTTAACTTTCAGCTTCAGTCATGAGCATCATACAGCTGTCTGGGAAGTACAGGGAACAACTCCAAACCTTTTTCAGACTGCGTTAAAGATTTCTGGGTCTTTGGGGAAGATGATAAGGGTCAACTTTCCCTCGTAACCAAACACACATTTTCTTCAAAAATATCTGTGTAGCAAGAACAAGAAAAGCATGAGAAAAGTTAACATCTGACCTTTAATGAACAATGAAATACAGACGAGTGTAAAGCTCGACTTCACATCAAAGTGAAATGAAATATTGCTTCTTCAGATGTTTACATAAATAAACAAAGCTGGTGCAAAGCTACTTTGTGGATCTTAACTTTAAACAAAACAAATATGTTCAGTATAACAGAATAAACATGTTTCTAGTTTCAAACAGACTGCATTTTGTTCTGTCCATCAACTCACAATTGATGCCATGTTTGTCTTGAACGTCGGGAGATCCGTCCCCAGTTAAAGCAATCCCAACAAATTATAAAGCACTTTCAATGGTTCTTCAAACATGTGCTCCCCACACAACATTCAGAACTAAAGTCCTGACAAGAGAAGGTGGTAATCCACAAAGAAGATTTTTAATCTGAACATAGGCAAGGCTTCTGATTGGTAGTTCCTGTTGCTGCTCTCAGGTGAATGTTTGCTTATCTGCCGTGAAAATTGTTGTTGATTTAAGCCAATCATTTCTCTGCAGTGTGACTACGTTGGTGTTTCTTTAGTTTAGATAATTCAGTGAAAGCTGCCCCGCACTGACCACAAATGAAAGGTTTCTCTCCTGTGTGAATACGTTGGTGTGTCTTTAGATGAGATAATACAGTGAAAGCTGCTCCACACTGACCACAGATGAAAGGTTTCTCTCCTGTGTGAATACGTTGGTGTGTCTTTCGATGAGATAATTGAGTGAAAGCTGCCCCACACTGATCACAGCTGTATGGCTTCTCTCCTGAGTGAATACGTTGGTGTGTCTTTAGATGAGATAATGCAGTGAAAGCTGCCCCACACTGACCACAGCTGAACGGCTTCTCTCCTGTGTGAATACGTTGGTGTGTCTTTAGATGAGATAATGCAGTGAAAGCTGCCCCACACTGACCACAGATGAAAGGTTTATCTCCTGAGTGAATATATTGGTGTGTCTTTAGATTAGATAATTGATTGAAAGCTGCCCCACACTGACCACAGATGAAAGGTTTCTCTCCTGTGTGAATACGTTGGTGCGTCTTTAGACTACCTAACTCAGTGAAAGCTGCCCCACACTGACCACAGCTGTATGGCTTCTCTCCTGAGTGAATACGTTGGTGTCTCTTTAGATGAGATAATGTAGTGAAAGCTGCCCCACACTGACCACAGCTGAAAGGCTTCTCTCCTGTGTGAATACGTTGGTGTGTCTTTAGACTACTTAATGCAGTGAAAGTTGCCCCACACTGACCACAGCTGAAAGGTTTCTCTCCTGTGTGAATACGTTGGTGTTTCTTTAGATTAGATAATTGATTGAAAGCTGCCCCACACTGACCACAGATGAAAGGTTTCACTCCTGTGTGAATACGTTGGTGCGTCTTTAGACTACCTAATTCAGTGAAAGCTGCCCCACACTGGTCACAGCTGTATGGCTTCTCTCCAGTATGAAGCCTCTGATGATACCTCAGACGAGATCGTTTGATAACTTTCCCACAGTCCTTACAGCAGTGCCATCTGGATCCCTCTTGGGCTCTATGTTTCTGCAATGACAGAGAGGAAGAAGACTTAGATCCTTTTGAAGTTCACACAAAAGATTTCTCTAAGCTAACCAACATATTCTAACTGGACCTGGACAGGCCGAGCCACATAGGTCTCAATATCACAGATCAAACGTGAAAGCTGAGGGTGCGTTTATAAGTGCCCTCAGCTATCAGCACTGTGCTCTGATGTGTTCTGCACACGTTCAGCTTTTTAAGCAGTAAACTCTTGCTTTTTGCTCTTTTACTAATTCTTTTTGTCATGATGAAACTCTGAAAAGGAACTTGAGCTACAATATTTCTAAATGATGGAAGGAACCAGAGTCTTGTCCAAGTTGTTCACTTAAACACCATGTTGAGGTTGGGCTGAAAAAGGTTGATGACCACTGGTTTAAAGGAATACAAATAACGGTGGTGGTAATACATGACATTCTTTACACTAACCTTCTGTTCCAGCTTACAACTCAGAGGTCTGCAGCCATTCAGATCAACAGCCATCAGGGAAACACAGTCCGTTTTAACTCAACCTTTGTTTCTCTTTGTTAAAACAACTCTACAAACCTGTCATCTAACCATTAAAGACCCAGAATATTACCACCACCAGGTTCAATTCATGTAACCCAGAGACTTTAAACACAAATAATGAAGATTAGCTCCTGAACCTCTCAAATCTGCAGACAGAGCCAGAAAACGTCCCACCACAACAATCTGCCCGCTGATTTTCTTCCAGCAGATCATTCAGCCTGCAGCATATGTTGAGTCTAAGCAAATCTGGATCTGCAGCTCAGAGAGAGGAGATGAAACCAGGAAACACTTTGCTGTTTTTAACCAGGAAAAACACAAACTGAGCAAATTGAACATTTATTAAGTGACTCTAATATTGATATACTTGGAATATCTGAAAGTTGGTTGACACATTCATCATCATCTACAGCAGCTACCAGCATTCCAGGATATAATGTATTTAGAAAGGCTAGAGAAGCAGGGCGAGGTGGGGGAGTATTAATCTATGTCAGAGAGAAGTTTCAACGTGAACTAATAAGGTGGCCTAAAGACGTTAACGCTGAGTGTATTGGTCTAAATGCATCACTCTGCTCTGCAATGTATTTTACTGCGAGTGGATCCACCTCAGCAAAGGATATGTTTTATGATCATCTTCAGACAATCTTAAATCACTGCAACTCGAAAAAGGAAATCATCCTACTCGGTGATTTTAATATCAACTGGGACATCAAGTCAGGAAAAAAAATAAACAGCTGATGGATGAATACAATTTGACACAAATCATGAAAGGACCGACAAGAATAACTAATACGTCAAATACAACAATTGATCTAATATTTACTAATAATCCTGGAAGAATCTCTAAGACTTTTAATCTATTATCTGGCCTGTCAGATCACAATTTTATCTTGTGCTCATGGAAAATTAAGAGGAAGCATTTAATGGCATCCACCAGAGGTCACCAGTTCTACTTCATACCCAAAAGCCAGCAACAATTCCTGAATGAGGAAATCCAAAATCTAGAAGGTCTAATATTCTGGAAAATAACGACATTGAGGCTATCTCAGATAACTTTATTAAAAAAGTCAATGATATTATAACACACTTCACAAAAAAAAAGGTAAATCCAAGCAACATAGAAATAATCTGTCCTGGTTGAACAATGATATTATAAAATAAATGAAAAATAGAGATAAAGTCTTAAGGGTGACCCGTAAGGTGAAAGCAGATTCTATATTGAGGCCATAAATGGGGAAAATGGTAATTAAAAGCTAATATGGAACAATCTAAATGAGTTATCTCCCCATTTTAGTGATCTACAGCTCCAGGTAAATGATGAGATAACTGACAATCTGGGGAAAACTGTGAGTTATCAATAGATTTTTCATTGGCTCAGTTGAGGAACTTGCAAAGCCCTTTAAATGCTCACATATTTCATCTCTAAAAAGGCCAGAGATTCATTTGGTCTTACTAGTGACCTTTTAAAGACCAATAAACAGGCTCTTACTGACCCAGTTGCAACAGCTACCTGTTATTTCCTAGAAAACATAGAGCTTGTTGGATCAGGGTGGCTTTGTAGCTGCTGTATTTCTTCATTTAAAGCGTGCTTTTGACACCATTAATCATGATGTGCTTATTGCTAAATCAACTCATTTCAACTTTTCAAAAAGTGCCCTCTGCTGGATGAAATCATACCTCTCGCACAGGAAACAGGCAGTTCAAATTGGTGATTCGTCATCTTCATACCTCACTTCTTCTGCTGGAGTACCACAGGGCTCAATATTGGGTCCTGTTTTATTCAGCCTAAATGTCCATAACTTACCACATGTCTGTAGAAATATAAAGATGCAACCATATGCTGACGACACTGTATTATACTGTCATGCCAATTCAATTCAAGAAGCTGCTGCAATTCTCTCAGGAGCCATGGTGCCAGTGTCCTATTGGCTCCAAAACTGTTTACATTTGAATAAAAAAATAAACAGTCTGTATGTTTTACTCCCGGCAGCCAACAGAGGGACAGCAACCATCAGTCATGGTGGATGCAGAGACACTTGATGTGGTTGAACACTTGAAGTACCTTGGGGTAATCTTTGATACTAATATTAAAGGGATAGTTTGCCTCTTTTGACATGAAGCTGTATGACATCCCATATTAGCAACATCATTTATGAACATTGACTTACCCCCTGCTGCGTCCTGTGAGCCGAGTTCCAGCCTCGTTTTGGAGTTGACGAAGGTAGTCCGGCTAGTTGGCTGGGGACACAAAAATAAAGCGTCTTGCTTCTCAAAACAATATGCGTTCAAAAGAGTGATACATTTGCATCACAAAATCGTTGTCCAGGAAAAAGTCAGACCTCACATCGCTTGGCGCTATTTTTGCCTCCCTTGATATCAATGCATCCAATGTAAACTGTGCAGACCGAAGAGCAGACCGAGCAGTCCCCTGCTTCCGAGCAGCAAACACCGTAACAGGTGCAGCTATCGCTAGGTGGCTGGACGCATTGATATCAAGGGAGGCAAAAATAGCGCCAAGCGATGTGAGGTCTGACTTTTTCCTGGACAACGATTTTGTGATGCAAATGTATTACTCTTTTGAACGCATATTGTTTTGAGAAGCAAGACGCTTTATTTTTGTGTCCCCAGCCAACTAGCCGGACTACCTTCGTCAACTCCAAAACGAGGCTGGAACTCGGCTCACAGGACGCAGCGGGGGGTAAGTCAATGTTCACAAATGATGTTGCTAATATGGGATGTCATACAGCTTCATGTCAAAAGAGGCAAACTATCCTTTTATCCCTTGTGTTCACTCCTTTCACTCCTCCCGGGAGGTTGTATATTTTGTTTAGATCGCATCGATTTGGGTCTTGACAAAAACCGGAAGTGATGTCGTTAAGAAAATAAAAACAGGATAAAACGGGAACTTCTTTGCTGTCATTAAAAGAAGCATACCAACGACATGAAACTCAATACTTTGACTTAAATTCTGATACATTGCCCAACGCGGCAAATTCATTTTGAACGTTGTAAACCATCGGGAAATGTGTTTTTTCTGCATGGGCTGTTTGGCAGATTAGCATTAAAGCTGCCGTTGGCAGGTTTTCAAAATTCTGAGTCTAAAGTCGGAAAATTCGAACTGATACAACTTTCAGGTCCCTCCCCCAACCTCTAACAAGCTCCGAATCGCCCCCCAAACCCCTCCCCCTCTGTGGACGAGGTTGTGCACGTGAGTTCACACCAGTGTGAGCGCACACAAGCTGGGGCAGACTCACGCTCAGCAGCGTGTGCACAAGCTGTGATTGACAGGTAGGATTCCTCCACCCTAACTTGATTGGTTAAAAACAGCCGGGAGCCTGAATTTTGGCTAGCTATCTGTAAAATATTAAATGATGCATTTAACACCAAAGTCAAACCGTCAGCAGATATGGCCATCTTTGGAGTGTTGGTTGATGAGCACAAGCTACCCATTGATAAGATGAACGCGTTTGCCTTTGCTTCTTTGATAGCCCGTAGAAATTTAGTTTTACATTGGAAATCCCCTGAACCACCCAAAGTTTCTGTCTGGCTCACTGAATTAATGTTTTTTTTGAAATTAGAGAAAATTAAATGCTTTTCGAGAGGCTCAACAAAACAATTTTACAAAATGTGGGAACCTCTAATTGAATACTTTAAAAATCTTAAGGCCCTTCCATAAGCCTATGAAGCCCTGAGATAGATATATATTTGACCTTGCCTAATTATTGACATGTACATGGATATACAATGCCCCCATTGTCTGTCATTATTTTTATTTTCATTATTATTAGTGTTTGTTTATTTATTTTCTTCTTAATTTTGCCATTACATTATGGACACTTTAATTCTTACTAGCATAACTACTATCATTATTAATGTTATTTTCTTTTAGCTATTTATTTAATTTATGGCATTGTTTATTTATTTAACTTTGCTATTTATGCTTATGAATTTTTTAATTTTTTTTATTTATTTATTTATTTATTTTTTTCCCTTTCCTTTTCCTTTACAGCTGTATATGGGTGTTGTGGGTGGTTGGATGGGTTCTGTTTAGTTAAAAAGAAAAGAAAACAATTCAAGATATTGTATTTAAAGTATCTTACTTTGTGCTTTCTTGAATTAAAAAAAAAAAAAAACAAACAGCCGGGAGCGCTCGATTTTTGCAAGCATGATTACAGGCTTCAGAGGGAGCTACAGATTTAGTTATTTTTCCTAAACAGCCTATTTAATATTCTACTTGCAGAATCCCATGACAGTTCGAGCTAATATGACAAAAAAAAAGTTGCCGACAGCAGCTTTAAGCTATTGAAATATACTAGCTGTTTCTAAGGGTTTTTTTTATGTTAGCGGCTAGTTAGCGAAATGTTAGCACTTGTTTAGTTCACCAAACAGATTGAGGATGATGTGTTCAAAGGGAAATTATATGTGGATTATAATTTTGTAAAATGTGAGTTAAAGCCAGCTCAACTTTGGCTGTGATATGTTCATATGTTTTACTGTGAAGCTTTAAAATGTATGGTTTAAAATTTGTGTGTATTTGAATGCTAAAAAATGCTAAAATTTTGACCGTGTTTGACC
Organism: Odontesthes bonariensis; assembly: GCF_027942865.1. Taxonomy (NCBI): domain Eukaryota; kingdom Metazoa; phylum Chordata; class Actinopteri; order Atheriniformes; family Atherinopsidae; genus Odontesthes; species Odontesthes bonariensis. Next base: position 37,617,100 of record NC_134507.1, on the reverse strand, counting down.
GTGTAATTCACAAGGCAATAAACAACAACAACAACAAAGAACTACCTTGTGTTATTCGTAACATAAAGTTAAACACGAGTGGCAACCATATCTGAAGCCAAAGATTCTGCAGGAGAAAAGGACCTTACAACACTGAAAAGGAGGTGAGGACAAGCTAAAGCAGCTGTAACCAAGATGATAATGGCTGTGAATGTAAAAATCCGAGAAAACAAACCTGAAGAGTTGAAAGCAGCATTGGAAAGCCTCGACCTAGCCCTCACACAACTTCAAGATGCACACAGATGTTATCATGATAGACTCACTGATGACATTGACAAAGAAGAGTTTGATGCCTATGAGAGGCTTATCTTGATGAGCGTTCATGATGTGCGTCACGAGGCTCTAGCCTGGCTGCATGAAGTGAAAAATGGAGTTGACGATCATCCAGATGTTGATGAAGAGTTAGATGTCACAAACCAAAATGATTTAGTCAATGAACCTCAAGCCGACACAAATGATGAAAATTCTGTGTCAGGAGAGCTAGAGATGCTACAAGCTCTGTGAAAGAGGGAACAGGAAAACTTTGAAATGCTGCATCAATGCAACAAAGAGGAGTTTGAGCTGGAACTCCAGCGAATGCATCACAAGGCCGAGCGAGATGCACAGATGCTACACAATGAACAAAAGAAGCAAGCCCTGACTGCAGATTTCTATTCTACACCGAGAGCTGGCAGGATCCCTGCAATGACAAAACCGTCACTTTCGCCAATATTTAGGGATTCAATATCACAATTGCTAGAGTTTTCAAGGCAGCAGTATCAAGACCAAGTAGACTCTCTTAGGCTCCCACCAAGGGATATGGTCAAGTTTGATGGTGACCCCCCTCCAGTATTGGAAGTTCATGAGGCTTTTCACCACAATGGTGGACAAGGAGTCAGTTGCTCCAGAAAAGTTAACTCGTCTACATCAGTACACCGAAGGAAAGGCTCGAGATGCCATAAGTCACTGCTTATACAACCCAAATCCTAGTGCGGGTAGCAAGGAGGCACTTGAGTGACGAAGAACAAGATTCAGAAATCCTCATTCCATCTCACAAGCTTGGGTTGGAAAGGTTTTGAACTTTAAGGAGATAAGTGACAATGTGCAACTCAGAGACTTCGCAGACCAACTGAGAGGCTGTAAGGATACGCTTGCTGCCATGAAGTGTGAGGAAGAGCTCAGTGGTCACCGCACATTGGTTGAGATCATTGGCAAGCTACCATCAGACCTCAGGGCCAAATGGTTAAATAAGATCTATGACAATCATGCTGACAAACGTGTCTGTTTCTTCACCCTTTCTCTCTGTCTTTTTCTCCTGCTGTTGTCCATCATTGACTGAGAGTAGTTAAACTAGTTAATTAGTGACAGGTGGAGGGACCGCTGGCAAGCTGCTGCCGCGCCTCCACGCTGTATTCGCTATTTTTATTTTTAAGTCTAGTTTTAACGTTGGATTTTAAACACATCTACTAGAACCGGCTTGCTTGAGAAAGTCCAGAGTGCGGGACCTAGCACTCTGCGACACCGAATCAGCAGCAAACAGTCTCTACCTGTTTGCTGCCACTGCCTCGCCACTCGTTAGCCAGCAGCTAGCTACACCGGTACAGGGCTCACCTGTATGGGACTCCTATGGCTCCTCTCCGCACTCTGTGGCTGGATAAATCTGTACTGGTGTGCCCCTCGAAGCACACCGGTTCGGGCCGGTCCGTTGCCAACCTGCCGGCTCTCCTGGGAGCCCGTCTGCTCCTGTGGATTGCTGTCAGTGCGGGGGACGCCGCCTCCCTGTAACACCGACGGTGTCCACCTGCCGGCCGGCTAGCCTGCTGCTGATAATCCCCAACGCCGCCCCCCGTTTCAAGCGAAGCTACAACCAGCACGCCCCACTCCTCTGCCTCCGTTGCGCTGGCTCTGTGGCTTCACCATCCACTGTTGGATTACGTTGCTGCCGATCTCACACCATGTGGATTTTTAATCTGTTCCTCTGGATTGCGCTGTGCTTGACTCTCGCGAGCGCATCTCCGCCGCTCCGTTACTCGGCAGCGGAGGTGTTACATCTCTGGACCTTCTCAAGGACCCCCCCACCCCAGCTTGTATCCCATCACTACATTCTCAAACGACCAAGATACATCCACCGAGGCTCTGGACAGAACTTTCACTACACTCAACACAACAGCAATACAAACATCCGCTCCTTCTGGTCCACTAGGCTCCGTCCCCTTCCCAGCACTGTACGCGTTGCCACGGCGGCCACAGAGTACACGATGAGTAGCCCCGCCCTCCGCCAAAATCACCGTGTACTGTCCCCGCTGCTCATTGCAACCAATTACATACCACTCACCTGTCTGAAATTCTGTCTGTTTAATATCAGATCCCTCAGTAACAAGGCTCTGTTGATCGCCGACTTTATTGCTGACCACAACCTGGATATTCTATGCCTCACTGAGACCTGGCAACAACCACATGACTTCTCCCATCTCAACGCCGCTGTCCCGCCTGGTTTTTCTTTTATTAGTAAAGCCCGTGCTACTGGAAGGGGGGGTGGTCTCGCTTTCCTTTACCGTGATAACATCAAAGTCACTGCTGTCACAATCCCCCATAACTCCTCTTTTGAATGTTTAGCTATAAAACTTACAGGCCCCAAACCAACTATTATTGTGACTATCTACAGACCACCAAAACCCTCTGCTGTCTTCCTCACTGAATTCTCATCACTATTAACATCTGTATGTGCAATGTCCCCCACAGTTATCCTCCTCTGTGATTTCAATATCCACATTGACAACCCATCTAGTATCTTTGCTAAAGACTTCACATCACTCCTGGACTGTCTTAGTATCACACAACATGTCAACCTCCCAACCCATAACAAAGGTCATATACTGGACTTAATCTGCTGTACTGACATCACCCCCACTAACCTTAATGTCACTGATTTCCCCATTTCCGACCACAAAGCTGTACTTTTTGACATTCACACCCAACTACACAAAGCCAAAGAACAACGGACCATCTTCTTCAGAAACATCAAACACATCGACACCACAGATCTCTCCACCCTGATCAGCTCCTACCCCAGCCCTCACCCAGAATCCTCCCCGGCTGACCTGGTGACTCACTATAACAACTGCCTCTCCTTTTCTCTCACCACCCTGGCCCCCCTGAAAAAACGCTCAGTCTCATTTACCCACACTGCTCCCTGGATCACCCCTGAGCTTCGCCAGCTCAAAGCCACTGGCCGTCGATTGGAGCGTACTCAGACCACCTCCATCACTACAAGGATGCCCTCACCACTGCCAAATCTTCATACTACTCCAACCTCATCAACACTGGTACAGGACCTGAGTCTGGTTCTGCCAGAGGTTTCTTCCTGTTAAAAGGGAGTCGTTTCTCTCCACAGTCGCCTCAGGCACGCCGCTCAGGCCGGGAGATTGGACCGAAAAACAAAAAGTTTTCAGTGCAATCTGTTGGTTTTCTTAGCTAGGATATTGTTTTTGAATTGGCTCTATATGAACGAATTGGATTATTTTATGAATTATGATTATTATTAATTAATTGAATTCCAATTGGCTTGAATTGGACTTACTATCTAAGTGCCTTGAGATGACATTTGTTGTATTTGGCGCTATATAAATAAAAATGAATTGAATTGAAACAACAGAGTCCTCTTCTCAACTGTCAGCCGCTTGCTTCAACCGCCTAAAACCCTCCCTCCTGACATCTCCATCGATCAGTGTACTGCCTTCTTGGACTTCTTCAACTCCAAAATCAACACTATTCACTAGTGATGCTCCGATCAGCATTTTTTGGACCGATCACCGATCACCAAAATCATGATCTGCCCGATTGCCGATCACTGCCGATCACGGAAGGAATCGGACATTTCCATGCCTTTCATCTAGCAGAGAGTGCACCATTTATAGAAATTAAACCGCCAGAGGTAGCTGGGGACATGTAGAACAAGAATCTGGTGGAGTCGGCAGAGAACATTTTGATTTGGTTCTAAATGAAGTTTTCAAATCTGATTATGCAGAAATGAGTTTGATTCTGAATATGCTTCAATAATTTTGTTCTATCATTTTGTTTTAATCATTAAAAAGAATGTAGTAAAAAAACAACCAAGTAATGACAGGTGTATGTATTCCAACAAATGAAAAATCAACTTCGATATAGATTTCTGAGTTTACGGGGTGCACTTGAATGCACCATGAAACCGCTCACACGTTTTACCGTATAACGTGATGTAAACGGGCACTCGATTTTCAAGTGTAGCTAGCGCGACCGTGCCACTCCGAAGCGCAGATAGCGTGACCGCAGTAAGTTTCACATCTTTCTGACACACTTTGAAGAAATTCCAGACAGGAGAGGTCATGTTGTCGAGATGCACTGTAGAGGTTTTGCCTGTTCGGTTCTGTACACACGTCACGTAACACATTAGAAAGTGGTCGCTAGAAGCCTAATTTACGTCACGTGATCGGTTTTTTGATCGGCATATTTTTCCGATCGCCGATCAGGCTATTTTTGGGCATTATCGGCCGATCGATCGGAGCATCACTACTATTCACCAACAACTGGCCTCATCCTGCACCTCCCCAAAAGATCCACCCTGGATGATCACCACTGGACAACCTCTCATCAGCTCTCTCTCTGACTTCACCCCAGCATCAGAACACACCATCTCGGAATACATCAATAAAGCCAAAACCACCACCTGTCAGCTTGATCCTCTTCCCACCTCGCTTGTCAAAGCCTGTCTGCTTTCCATTTCTCCCATAATCCCCAACATAATTAACTCCTCCCTCACCACTGGTATTGTACCCCCCACTCTCAAACTGGCTGCCATCACACCCATCCTGAAAAAACCTGGTGCTGACCCAGCTGTCCTCAACCACTACCGGCCCATCTCCAACCTCCCCTTCATCTCCAAGACACTTGAAAGGGTGGTTGCAGCACAACTACAGTCCCACCTTGACACAAACAACCTCCACGAACCGTTCCAATCTGGCTTCCGTCCAAAACACAGCACTGAAACAGCCCTGGTCAAAATCACCAACGACCTCCTCCGTGCAGCTGACTCTGGGCTCCTCACCATTCTCATCCTCTTCGACCTCAGTGCAGCGTTCGACACCATCTCCCACCCTCTGCTCCTGGACCGCCTGGCTGGCATTGGGATCACTGGTGCTGCACTCTCCTGGTTCACATCATACCTCACTGACCGCCAACAATTCGTGCAACTAAGGAACCACAAGTCTGGGTGTTCGGGTGTTTCACTGGGTGTCCCCCAGGGGTCAGTCTTGGGTCCACTTCTGTTCATCATCTACCTTCTCCCCCTGGGCACACTCCTCCGTCACCATGGAGTCCATTTTCACTGTTACGCTGACGACACACAGGTCTACATCTCCTCCAAACCCACCGCCGCCATCCCTCCCCCCTCCCTCATCATCTTTCTTGAAGACATCCGGAGCTGGATGAGCAGGAACTTCCTTAAACTTAACAGCAACAAAACCGAGGCCCTGCTCCTCGGCTCCAAATCCATCCTCACCAAATCACATCACAACCCAGTTCCACCCATCATCATCGACGGATTTCCTGTACCCTTTTCACCCCAAGTCAAGAGCCTCGGCGTTATTCTGGACAGCACCCTTTCATTTGCACCCCACATTCAAAATATCACCCGAACCGCATTCTTCCACCTCCGCAACATCTCCAGACTCCGCCCATCACCAGCCCCAATCCAGCACTGAAATCCTGGTTCATTCATTTGTCACATCCCGCATTGACTATTGCAATGCCCTGCTCACTGGACTCCCCACCAAACTCATTAACAGACTGCAAATCATCCAGAATTCAGCCGCCCGGATCATCACCGGTACCAAATCTTCAGACCACATCACCCCTGTTCTCATCCAACTTCACTGGCTCCCAGTACAATACCGCATTCACTACAAAAATATTCTCCTCACCTATAAAGCTCTCCACAACCTAGCCCCCACCTACCTCAGCGACCTCCTTCACCAACACACTCCCTCCCGCACCCTCCGCTCAACCTCTGCTGGACTGCTAACCATCCCCACGTCACGCCTCAAGACCATGGGTGACCGAGCCTTCAGCTGCTCAGCACCCAGGCTCTGGAACTCCCTCCCCCCACTCATAAGACAGTCAGACTCCATCACATCATTCAAATCCCAACTTAAAACTCACCTATTCAAACTGGCATTCTCCCTATAACTGGACTCTGTGCACTTCTGTTTTATGTTGTCTCATGTTTTTATGCTTTTATTATTTTTCTTAATGCTCTCAAATTTTAATGTAAGGTGACCTTGGGTGACCTGAAAGGCGCCTCGAAATAAAATGTATTATTATTATTATTATTAAATTACAAAAGAAGAACATCTTCCGAAACTTGACGACGTTGTCAGCTTCGTAGAGACTGAGGCTGAAAAGAGGTCTTATCCAGTCTTTGGTGGGTTAGTTAGCTGTAAGAAACAGGAGAAACCAAACAAAAACTTTCAAAACTACCCCACAAGTGTTAAGGCAGCTGCTGTTCAGGAGAACAAGTCTACACGTACCAAGCAACCAGTTAATCTAAAGTGTCTGAAGTGCTTAGAGCGCCACTTCTTGAACCAGTGTCCAGCTTTCCGCTCACTAACTGTGCCAGATCCCCTCGTGTTCGTTCAGGAGAAAAACCTGTGCCAAAACTGATTCATGATGGGACACAACGCTGAGGTCTGGACCAATTGATTACAAGGAAAGAAGGAAGAACAGGGCCTACTTCCTCAAGTCCGATCATAGCCTGCAAACTCAGGTAGAAAGGTTTTGGAAACTTGATGACCCCACACACAAGAACAATCTATCAATGAATGACCACAAAGTAATTAAACTGTGGAAAAATTAATTCTCCAAAGAAGGCTTACACTATAGCTTAGACATACCTTTCAAAAATGAAACAGTGACATTACCAAACAATATCAACTTAGCAACACAGACTACGATTACTGGAACGCAGACTAAGAAAGAACGCAGACCTGAATGAGAAGTATGTGGAGGCGATGGAGTCGACCATCGACAAAGGTTATGCAGAAGAGGTCTCAGCTTCGTCACTTGACCGCAGCGATAGCAAGATCTGGTACCTCCCACATCACCCAGTGACTCATCCACGCAAGCCTGGAAAGGTACGTGTCGTCTTTGATTGTGCAGCTAAGCAATGTTCCCTCTAAGCTGCTCGCACATTCTCAGCGCACAAGAAAATCTATGCAGTGCATAAAATAAAATTCACCATAAACGTATTAATTAATATCTAATACTAGACCTAATCTAATTAATTAGACCAATACTGTGTTTTTCTGTACCATTTTTCAATGTAAAGCAGTGAGTGACAGGTGTTCAGCCAATGATACCAGTGTTTCCCGCAGCGCATTATAGTTAAGGCGGCCGCCTTAGCAAACTCGCACTGCCGCCTTGCCAACGTTCCCAAACAAACAAAAAAAATATATATATGTATATATATATATATACATATATATATAAATATTTTTTAAATCGAAGTAATAATGCTTTGCCATGCCCAGACATTAAAAGACAGCATTGATAACATTGAATTGCGACACCTACTGGTTGTTAATGTAAATAGTTAATAATGTAAATAAAAAAAGTGTTTCAGCTTTTAAACAGCTTCGTTATTGCTCTAACAGCCCCCGTCCCATTCCAAGTACCCCCCCCCCCCCCCCCCCCCGCCACCCGACGGAACGCTATCCGCGCAAAACCCCTGGTCCCAGCCGACGACTCACCACCTTGACTAAGCATTTTCCTGCGGGAAACACTGGATACGATACGGCTTACTTACGCTAGGCAGCCATTGATAGTGCTTGCATATGTGCCCTACCCATACGCGCCGTACAGGTTAGCTAGCTAACAGTGAGACGCAACCCCTTATCATGGTGAAACGAACGGGCAGCACCAGCGACACATCCACTCACCAAGCCAAAGTAAAAAAGAAATGCGGTTCTTTTAGGATGGAATGGCTGTCTGAGTATGTGCAAACAGAAGAGCAAGGCTGCTCAATTTCTCCATTGATAAAATAAATTCACAACTCTACAACATAAAAATTCATAAAAAACCATGTAGAATATAGCATATACTTTGTTGTCTACAGTAGTAGATCAACCCTCATCTTACTTTGAAGCTCCCAGCTCCCAGAAGTGACGTCGACGCAGCTTTAGCAGCAGAGAAGCTATTAGGCTTGTGTTGATAATAATAAACTCCTGGACTATTTTCAAACATCCAAATGCATCGTTTTGTGAGTACAGACCATATTTGTACTACTGTAGAAGTTTGGTGTCATGGCATGTGATTTTAGTGTGGTAATTTTGGAGATACTGCTAGGTTCCATTAGCGCTTGTACTAAACTATTCGGGTTAACTCAGTAACTCAGCTGATGTTCAGCCAATATCGAAAAAACTTTGGGTGGGCTACTTGGCAGGATGTCACGGTTCAAATGACCCTAGGGTGAATCTACTCCGAACTATCACTTTAATATCAATGCGAACAGCCACCTAGCGATAGCTGCACCTGTTACGGTGTTTGCTGCTCGGAAGCAGGGGAGTGCTTGGTCTGCACTTCGGTCTGCACGGTTTACACAGCAGGCAGTGATACGAAGGGAGAGAGAAAATAGCGCCAAGCGATGTGAGGACTGACTTTTCTGGAGGGAGGATTTTGTGATGCAAATGTATTACTCTTTTGAACGCATATTGTTTTGAAAAGCAAAACGCTTTATTTTCGGGACCCTAGCAAACTAGCCGGACTACTTTCATCAACACCAAAACTCGGCTGGAACTCTGCTCACAGGACGCAGCAGGGGGTAAGTCAATGTTCATAAATGATATTGCTAACATGGGATGTCATACAGCTTCATGTCAAAAGAGGCTAACTATCCCTTTAACTTTGATGTGAATCTTTGAAAATGTTTTCTGTTTGTTTCTTCTTTAGTTTTTTGTCATGGTGTATTGTCAACATGTAAAATATAGCAACTGTGCTAACTCCGGCATATTTACATTGATGCTTTGCTGATATGTTGATTAATGTGCAGTGTCCTAACCAAATAAATAAGAAATAAAATAAAAACGTCCTCCACACTGACCTGTGGCCCGGTGGACCCAGAGGATGAGCCGGCACTGTTCCTGGTGGAGGGGTTCTGCTCCTGCTTCTGCTCCTGGTTCTGCTCCTGGTTCTGCTCCTGGTTCTGCTCCTGGTTCTGCTCCTGGTTCTGCTCCTGGTTCTGTTTCTGCTTCAGCTCCTGGTTCTGCTCCTGGTTCAGCTCCTGGTTCTGCTCCTGGTTCAGCTCCTGGTTCTGTTTCTGCTTCAGCTCCTGCTTCAGCTCCTGGTTCTGCTCCTGGTTCAGCTCCTGGTTCAGCTCCTGGTTCAGCTCCTGGTTCAGCTCCTGGTTCAGCTCCTGGTTCAGCTCCTGGTTCTGTTTCTACTTCAGCTCCTGGTTCAGCTCCTGGTTCAGCTCCTGGTTCAGCTCCTGGTTCTGCTCCTGGTTCTGCTCCTGGTTCTGCTCCTGGTTCTGCTCCTGGTTCTGCTCCTGCTTCAGCTCCTGGTTCTGTTTCTGCTTCAGCTCCTGGTTCTGCTCCTGGTTCAGCTCCTGCTTCACCTCCTGGTTCTGTTCCTGCTCCAGCTCCTGCTTCACCTCCTGGTTCTGTTCCTGCTCCAGCTCCTGCTTCAGCTCCTGGTTCTGCTCCTGCTTCAGCTCCTGCTTCAGCTCCTGGTTCTGCTCCTGGTTCTGCTCCTGGTTCTGCTCCTGGTTCTGCTCCTGGTTCTGTTTCTGCTTCAGCTCCTGGTTCTGCTCCTGGTTCAGCTCCTGGTTCTGCCCACTTTTCTTCTTCTCTTGATAACCTTTCTGCACAGTTTTTAACCATCCAGTCACATTCCATTAAACTCATTATTTTGGTTTTTATTTAAATCCCTGTGAACTTTAAAATGCTTCTTTAAAGACCCACTAAGATCACAGTTCAAAATATTTGTAGCTTTTTGATCACATTCAGAAAAAAAATGTAATAATAACTCTGTAGACCGCCACCCACTGTGTGCAATATCCCATAAATCTCATCTGAGTCAGTGGAACACCATCAACTTAAATCATTTTACTACATTAAGACAATGACCCTGTTTGAGGAAAGGGTCCCAATATCATCCCAAAGACTGAGGTTCAGATTCTCTCTGTTTCTAAACCTGTTCTCATTTCCAGAACTTTTTCATCATGTGCTCAGTCCTTGTTGATTCGTGGATAAAAGAAAATATTAAATATGTAAACGAAAGTGAATAATGAAGCTTTCATGAGACACTTCTGAAGAGGACAGCCAGACTGTCTTTTAATGGGCTTCTGAGTGTAAATCTGAGAAATCAGACACTGATACTGAGGAGAACTGGATTTCTACTGCTCCTGTGATACTTTCCTGGATCACCCACAAGTCTTTATTATAATGCTATGACTCCTCTTCACACAACTTAAACTCTTAATGTAATTAAAGTATTTATATTGACCATAATTAAGTCATTTTAAGATCTAATCATGAAATATGGCATATTGTGTACGTTAAACACATCAAATCACATGTTTTCGCCATACATTTCTATCAAAAAGCCAAATGATACTCAGATAAGTCTGGAAAGAACCATTCTACATTTGACATTGATCATCAAACTTTTTAAATCACAAAAGATTTCAGCAAAACTACAGAAAGAAGTTAAGAAAACTGCAGCTTTAGTGGAAAATGTGACAGGATGGTCAAAAACTGCCCCAAAAGGTTAGAAAAGAGGAAGAAAAGGGCCCAGAAGTATGTTTCACACACAGCTAAAAGGATAAAGCTCCATTTTATTTGGCCATCTGGCCGGCTTATTGAAATCTTGCTGAGGTTGTGTTTCTGGGATCGTTTAAAGCTTTAATGGTTTGCAGAACATTAGCATTAGCATCAACAGGACGTGCTAACTGTGACTAGCAGCCAGGTTATCTGACCATTTTACTCTCTGCTGCATGTTCTGACTGCCCGTGTCCAGGAGCAGGAATCAAACCAATGACACAGAGCACTTTGAAGACATTTCTGCTAACGTCTGACCGCTAAATTCATTCTTTTTTGGACTCACCTTCATGCAGCTTTCTGTTGCTGTTACCAGATGTTCCGAGATGTTCCGAGATGAGCCGAGATGTTCCGAGATGTACCGAGATGAGCCGAGGCTTCGCAGTGTGTGCGGTAACTTCGGATGTATTTTGTGAAGCGGCGCGTGTCGATGACTATGTGGTGACGTCAGAGGCCTTTCGAACCGGCCGTACCATGTGACTGGTTTCGGAAGGGTTTTTTTCTCAATAAACTTTATTGTTCTATGTAAATGTACAAAAAGCATGGCATACAAAACATTGTACACATATTTGTAGTGTTGACTGTAGAAATATCAACATAATCAACACGTTATTCTGTGTATGAGTGTTTTATGTCACAACAACCATCTTTTTTCTTTTTTCCCGTTTGACACGGACGCTTCGGCGTTTGTTTTATCTTCGTGAAGCAGAGTGCTTCAGCACAATGTTCCGGGGTACCAGATGGCGCTGATCACGTGATTGATGACGTCCGAAGCGCAGAACGCATTGTTTGGTGGAACCACGGTTCAGAGGTCTCTCATCGTTTGAACACTTGGGCGCGCTGTTCTCTATAAAAGGAGAATGAATCCCAAACGACGTTTCCCGACCAGTTCTGTTGCCCTGTCAGAATTGAATTGAATTGAATTCATTGCTCTTTTCCATGGCTTCTGGCAAGAAACGTTATTTGGCTTGGGATCACTTCACCTTGGTTTCTCCTAATAAGGTGATACTATTGTACAATATACTATTGTGTGATGTAAGATGTTTGCTTGTTTTTGTTTTTAAAGTGAAAATATAAGCTTTATTATTATAATGGGTATGCATGCTAATATACTTCTCTTCTTAAAATAAGGGGGCATTTAAGAATCTAAGTTATCTAGGACAATACATTCATTTTGGACTTGTTTAAGATTCAAGATTTATTGTGCTAATTGTTTATTTAGCGCATATCCCAAACATAGCGCTTACGGCCATTATTACACAGCTGTGTACCAAACACCTCTCTGTCTGTGTTCTGACAGAAAGGTGTGTTTATTACGCAAAGGGTCTCTGAATTATTTAAAACAACTAAAGTGCACTATTATTCTTAGCTATTGATGATGTCTTTAACTAGAAGTAGGTTTGTCCTTCATTTTAAAAAGTGATTGTTTATCTCTTTCTTGTCTGTCTGTTGAAGGTGCGGTGTTTGATTTGCCCACAAGAACTGGCCTTTGATGACAACACATCCTCCATGATGGGACACCTCCGGTCCATCCATCATGTTGAGACCCCTCGAACAACAAACCAAACCTTCAATCCTCCTTCTGCCGGTAATTATTTGCTGTATGATGTGGATGGGGGGTGCAGACAGTCACATACCTGATAGCTCAGTGATTAGCTTAGTGGCTTTTGCATCCGAAGGTTATGAGTTTAAATCCAGCATTTTACAAGTTTGCCCTGCGTTTATTTTCTTGATATGCAGAATTTTATTTTTGTAGTGTCAAGGAAGCAAAAGCTTGATTCTGCGTTGGTAGATATGATTGTTATGGATGCGCAACCATTTTCCATTGTGGAAGATAAAGGTTTCAGGGTACGGTGGCTAGTAGTTCTATAGCATCTTGACGATTTCTGTGGATTTCCATCATTCCTCCTGAAAACTTGTTGCCTTGTGAGAACAACCACAGACTCCCACAGACTCCCTGTGACACAGCAAACTTCCAACATGGGAAATGTGACATTTGAGCACTTTATATTCTGTAGGCGACTGTTTTCTGTTCTTTGTACTGTGGAGGCTTTACCAGCCATCAGTGAGGTGGAACTGTACTGAAAATACACTGAAGTTAAAGTTACATTTTTAACTCATTTAAAAGGGAAAATATGTCTATTTTAATAATGCTCTTTTTTAATATGGGTCTAAGTTTCTGAGAAAGTCTTTTTTTTTACTTTAAAATGTTGACTGGCACACCTGAACTTCATATTTATTTATGAAAATGAGAATATTTATATCCCCAGGTTGTTTTAATTCTGAAAACTAACATTTGTTACAGTAGTTCACATCATCTGTCCTCATAATTACTTTCATAAAATCCAACAAAGACCAGACTTTATCATGTTCATATTTAAACTGAAACCTGCAGGTTAACAATGTGAGTGACTTAAAGTGTGGAAACAAGTCCACAGAAGTTTTACTTTTAATTATATGTCAATATATGTTGACTATTTGCAAGCAGTCCCCACAGGCAGTGTGCTTGCTGTAGGGACGACCAGGTAAGACATCTGATTCTCACATATAGATGGCACATTTGATGTTGCATTATGCCCAGTATTAATCAGACATGTTTGTTCATGTTCCAGACAGGATAGTGAATGCTTTTGTGCACAGTCCACTGTGTGGTTGTACAGCTCACGACTTAACTGAATATATTCCAACACCTGGCTCGTCTTCTTGCATCCAAATGTAGAACAAAATAGATGTTTGATCTGTAAAATCTGATGTAATGGACAGAATCCATGAGTTGTTTGATTTATTAATTTAACACGTTTATTCTAACCCTCCCCGGGCTCTGGGGAGGATTCATCCCTCCAGACCTGTTGCCACTGATTTTCAGTCCACTTCTTGTGTCATTTGGCACAGCTCAGCCTTTTCTCCCCGTTTCCCCTCCTTATGAACGGCTTCTTGACAGCCACCCTTCCATGGAGCCCATTTCTGATGAGGCTTCATTGAACAGCAGAAGGTCCAGATGCATCTCAGGGAATCACCTTTTTTCTGCAAAAATGCTATTTCATGCATGTCAAACTGTTATTTTATAGATGCAACCAAAGACATGGGAACAGATTCTTCCCATCCCTGAATTTTAGCTTGAGCAGCTACTGATGATGCAGCCCTTTTGGCCACTTGGTACCTGCTTCAGGTCAACCTCCTGAACAACCCAACACAAAAGGCCTTTTTCTTCAGCTTGACTTTTTTCCCTACATGCTAATATTCACAAGCAGGTCCTATGCTACTGTCCTGATAGGCAATGATGACCTTCTGGCCACACCACTACAATTGAGGCTGAGAGGCTCCTTTCAGTTTCCATGACCCAACCTCAATGGTAATGTATAGATTTAATAAAAATACTCAGCTTTGTGTTGAAGATGTCATGAACAGGGTCCTCCACTAGCTGTTTGCCCCCACCACCTGATCCAACTTACTTCTGGGTAGTGAGTAAGTGACAACATTGAGCCAATAAATTTTGTTGCCAAGCCACTTCACTAAAAGTAGCTGCCACATCTTTTGATTTGTGTAGCACAAGCTTCATTACAAGTATTCAGAGTACAAGACCTTTGCAACCACAATAGATAATGTTATGAAGCCATCCTCGGTCATGGACTTGCAGAAAATACTGTCCAGGTTTCACATGGCCCCAGCATCTGATGGGTCTGCCCTTACCCAGAGCTGTAGGGTGAGGACTGCTACAGAGTGGAAAGGTTTCCCCCTCAGCACAATATGCAGCAGTGGAATCTTCTGATAGAGCTCAAGGCCACACCTTTACCCACTGCTGTCAGAGAGCTGCAGTTGGCTTTTCAGCCAGTTTTAGTTGGCAATACATTCCAAGCTGAAGCCGAAGACCTTCACAAGCTCACCTTTGATCAGATACTGTCCTTAAGTTAAGGCCAACACCTTATTTATAGGATTACGTCATGTCAACCTGTCAGGCCCTCAACTATCCCCTCCAACCCACAACTGGATGACCCAGAGACGGCTAGGAGCCATTTGATGGAGCAACAAGGTATTCAAGTTAAAGCCATTTATTCAAGCAGTAGCAGCAGCGATGCCTCTAGAATATGCAGATCTGCAAGACAAAGAAAGTCAGTCACCTACCAGCAGCTACAGAGAGCACACATGCAGAGTAAAATGAGCCTCACCAGAAAGATCCTCAGAAGCCGCTCTGAACTTGAACCTTGTGTTGAGATGTTTTGCCGTGGTCTGGCTCAGATTCTGTTGGGGTGTAGCGGAACTGGCTGAACAGCACACGCTTCTTGTTGTAGCGGGACCGAGATTTGTAAGCGTAGACTTGATCCTCGTCGGCCACAGGAGTGAAGACTGGCTCGTCCTCGCCGCTGGTGTCAGATGAAAGGCTCCAGCTCCCATCTTCAAACTGGTAATTGCTGCCAGGAGCTCCAGACTGACCTCCCTGAGCACCATGCTGCTGTGCTCCAGAACCACTGGTTCCAGCTGGTTTCTGATATGTTGGCTTAGATAGATCTTGTCCATAAACTGAATACATGGGTGAGGAAACGGAGAATTAAGATCAGCCTTCCATTTACACCCCGAGTCAATTTAAACTGCTTTTAGTTGCTGAGCTTTGATTGGGATCAGCTTACCGCTTTGTGCAGGAATGCAGGCGATGCTTCCAATCAGCACACAAGAAATCCACAAAACCCTGCAGAAACAGGGACATCTCATATGAAGTTCTGAGTACATTTAGAGACCAGTGGGGTCCAACCACCACCTCCCCTTAACATGCCCAGTCCTGTTGAGCTTAGCTGCATATTCATAGTGTAATGCTGCGACCAAATGAGGTTCTGCTTGCCTCAGACATTTAAGGCAGCAGAGGTTCAGTGCCACCACTTAGAAGCACTGGGATAGACTAGAAGTTACTCACCTCATTCTGCTGCAATATAATTAAAGCTTGCCTGGGACCTGCTCCTGCCAAACTGCACTAACACAAAGTTCAGAGCCCTGTGACACTAACCTGAAGCTGCAGGAGCTGCTTTCATATGATCCTCAGTGCAGAGGGAACTGATTGCTCAGCGGTAACAGCTGCTGCTGAAAGGTGCAAGGCTGCAGTTAACTGGCAACAATGGACTCACATATGGAGCATCTCAGTGTTATGTCAATAAATAGATAATAATCAGGAACTCTTGTGAGTATTATGTATTTTATTTACATGTATAAATATTAAATTATAAATATAAATGATCAAATATTCTGAACTGCTGATATACATGATAATAATAACAATAACAATGGAAGCTGCTCTCAACACGTGAAATGCCTCTCATAGTTCATTATTAGTAGGCTAATTGATGAATAAACATCCTGCTGCTGAATATGTGTTTAAAAAATAAATAAATCAGAAGGAAACCTGCAGAAGAAAGTCTTCTAACAGCTGTCTCTCTGTGTTTATTGGCATACAGCACGGTTAGTGAGATCCAGATCCATGTGGGCACTCAGGACGGATTTAAATAGCGACTCTGAATGGACGGTAAACCCGCACTGAAGGCCCAGTGAGCCAAAGCACGGCCGCCACTGAAACATATATTTGAAACCTGTCAATATGTTAACTTTGCGTGTTTACCTCTATAACTGGTGTTATATGTAAAACAGAGCACATGGTCAGTTAGCTTTTTAAAAATGTTTATTTTAAAGAAAATGATCAAAACAAGAGTTTTTCTGGAAGAGATTTAAATAAGTTCTGAATATGCATAGAAGAGAGGTTACATTTGAGTCTATTTTCTTTGTTCAAAACTTAAAACAAAAAGCTGAAGTCTGCACACTGAGAAAAACTGCTTTTGAGGATATTTCTGAAATTTCCTCCTAATAACCAACTTGGGTGGGTCACCCCGGTGGAACATTTTATTTGTAGGATGCAGGTTTCATGTTTTCAGCTGGAGATGGATGCTTTTTGTTCTGTATGTTACATATTTTTTATCTTGATCATGGACATTCAGAACGCTTGCATGCACAGGTAAGTCCAGCTTCAGTTCCAGGTGTACTCGTCCATTTAACTGGACCACCATATTGTCCCAGCGTACATGCACGGGATAGACTGTGCAGAAAACCTTCCTGACATTCTGCTGCCTCTAACTTTCTCTGTGGGACATCACGCTGCATGTAAGCACAGCTGAAATCGCTGCCAACATGTTGTCTTTAAGTCACCTGAAGGGTGATTTTCTCACATGAGGCTGCGGTTACAAAATCAGGATTTTATTAGAGCAGAGCGACAGTCTGGACATGCTTTAAGTGACCACGAGTTGACACGTAGTCTTAATGGGCTGATTTTCAGTTTAGCCGTCTGACAGAAGAAACAGAAAAATATGTGGATGAGAGCAGCTTTATTGGGAATTTGGCTGGAAATATACACTCATTCTTTCCTGTTTTTACTAAAAGATGCAGAAATATTAAACTCTGTAACATGTGTTTAGTGCACCAACCCATGCCAGCTCAGTTAGCATATATACAGTTATAGGAATAGTTTACTGAATGTCCCATCTTGTAGACAGCCTCAGTGTTGCATTTCCAGTCCAGTCTGCTGTCCAGGTGAACCCTCAGGTATCTGTAATCCTCAACCACCTCTTCACCGAGGATGGAGACGGTACTCAGCTGACTGCTGCTCCTCCTAAAATCCACAATCATCTCTTTTGTTTGTATTCCAGATGAGGCCATAGTTTATTTTCCTATAGATGTGATAGTTTCATGTAGATGTGCTGAGGTGTGACAGGGAAGCTGTTGGTACATGGAGGATGTGAGGTCTGTAGCAGGAGGCAGCAGCATGCTGAGTTTGTCTGAACTCTTCCATCTGTCTGATCCCACATTATCCCAAAGCCTGTGAGCTTTTCCATTCCTGACCACACATCCCTCACACTGTTCTGCTGCAGATAGTTTCCCACCGACTTGCTCTCTTCCTTTTTTCTTCACACTCCTCCTTAACTCCCTGTTTCCCTCCATGAAGGCCTTCTTCTTTATGCTCAGTGGCTGCAACACAAGTTCACATCAACCAGGCATTTGTTCAGAAAACAGCGTCACAGCTTTGGACTCAGGGGCCCTCATTTATCAAACTTGCGTAAGACGAAAAACGTGCGTAGGTCGTGTGTACGTTCTTTTCTGCGCAAAGGTTGGCATTTATCAAATCCATCGTGAGCGCAGGAAAGATGAAATCGCTCGACAGGTCTGAGGCCGTGTACGCACTTTTCCATCTTGACTTGCGGTGACTGCAATACAGCAGCGTCACTAGTGCGTGCTCAGGAGTCGCAACAAATCCCTAGGTTAAAATGACAGACTTATCACTTCAAAGAAGGCCCATGTTTTATTTGACTTCAACATAAATATAAACATAAACGCAAATTAAATAAATTAAACAAGTACAACTCCGTAATTGGAAGAGTGATGGCTCATTATTCAACCGCGCACCCTCACACCGAACAGGAGAGGCGCAACACTGCGCATACGCGCACGCGTGCCACTGTGGAGAGGTGTATAGGGCTCCTAAAGCTGGATCTGTCTCTCGGCTGCGGGGGGAACCCTATACGCCCGAAAAGGTATGCAATATTATTATTTCATGTGGGGATCTCCATAACATTGCCCAAAAAATGGAGTGCCATTTCCAGATGTACATCCAGAGGACCCCGTACCCAGAGATCCCTACCACCAGCCTGCACAGCCAAGAGCGCTCAGGAGGAGAGAGGAACTTATTCAGCAATTCTGACTTTCGGTAAGCATTCTGTTATTCAAGGAAAAAAGAAAGGAGAACAACGATTTCTTTCAGCATTTATTCTGTGACTTCAGTGTTTCATTTATGTCTTTCAATGTACTGTCGATAGATTGCATGGTGTGTGTTAAAGCCATCATCCACTTTACGATCTCTGTTTGTCTTTCTAGGACCTCTGTGGTTAACACGGCTGGCCGGTGTGACGCTGCAGACCGGGGGGCAGAGGCAGGCAGACGCTTCGGATGTTGACGGGCCGCGTATTCGTTGCGCGGGTCAGGTTGCCCGGATGCCACTTCGGATTCATCTGTGAATGAAAAATATTAGTTTGATTAGGAACCTCATTTGTGTTGAAAATTAAAGCAACTGTTTTATTTAAACGTCTTGGGTGTGCAGTCATTCTTACCATTCTCGAGCTCTAGCATGGGCGCATCAGTGTCAAGTTTCCCTGGCACGCCCGATGAGGACGTAGCTCCGATCACGCCAGCCACCCTCTCCTCCAAGGCACTCAAATCCAAACCTTGATTCCCCACCCCGTTTGTGACATGCTGCGTCGGAGAGCTGCGACCTTCTTTTTCATATCGGACCACTTCTTCCTGATCTTACTGGAGAAAAAGTAAAACATCGCTCAATTTTAGATTTAATTTAATCTGGAGTTTATCACATTTTATTGACCATCACAGTAGGGGAAAATACATAACTCGTCCGGTCTGCGATTTACATCGCCAACGCTGTTGACAGCGTTTCTTTGCCGCCTTTCGTCAATCCATGTCGCAAATTCTAGAGGTGCGGCCTCTCAGCCCCCTTTTGTAGAAGGCGTGGTTAGGATCATTACGATGGATTTCAGCCACCGGATTTATCAACAGCCGCTCGGTTTTACGATGGGATTGGTGTGGTACACATGTTCTGTAAATCTCACTTGAGCCTCTGCGTACGACGAGTTCTCCGCTCATATCTACGATGCTTTCTACGACGGCTTGATAAATGAGGGCCAGGAAGTGTTTCAGATGTCAGCTGTCACTCAGACAAGCTTTCATAGGGCCTGGATAGCTCAGCTGGTAGAGCATCAGACTTTTAATCTGAGGGTCCAGGGTTCAAGTACCTGTTCAGGTGTAGAAATGTAATCTCCTACTTAACCTGTACTTCCGTCTATGCCTGCACTCTGTTTCTACACTGTCACCTCTGACAGAGCCTGGCTGATGCTTTTCCTTCTATGTAGCTTATTGTTAGCTTTGCTGTTAGCTGCATTATATCCTCATTTGTAAGTTATAGAAATATATAAATAATAAATAAATATATAAGTTATCTAAAATACATTGTTGCTCAGTTTTCCTCTGAGCCACAGAGATGGTCAGCTCTCATTGGCCCTCATTTATCAAGCCGTCGTAGAAAGCATCGTAGATATGAGCGGAGAACTCGTCGTACGCAGAGGCTCAAGTGAGATTTACAAAACATGCGTACCACACCAATCCCATCGTAAAACAGAGCGGCTGTTGATAAATCTGGCGGGTGAAATCCATCGTAATGATCCTAACCACGCCTTCTATAAAAGGGCCGCACCTCTAGATTTGCGACATGGATAGACAAAAGACGGCAAAGAAACGCTGTCAACGCTGTTGACAGCTGGGACGGCTGTCAACAGCGTTGGCGATGTAAATCGCAGACCGGACGAGTTATGTATTTTCCCCTACTGTGATGGTCAATAAAATGTGATAAACTCCAGATTAAATGAAATCTAAAATTGAACGATGTTTTACTTTTTCTCCAATAAGATCAGGAAGAAGTGGTCCGATATGAAATTGGCCACAAAAAAGGTCGCAGCTCTCGGACGCAGCATGTCACAAACAGGGGGGGGGGCTCTGATCCAGGTTTGGATTTGAGTGCCTAGGAGGAGAGGGTGGCTGGCCTGATCGGAGCTACGTCTTTTTTCCTTGAATAACAGAATGTGCAGGCTGGTGGGATCTCTGGGTACGGGGTCCTCTGGATGTACATCTGGAAATGGCACTCCATTTTTTTGGGCAATGTATGGAGAACCCCGCATGCAATAATAATATTGCATACCTTTTTGGGCGTATATAGAAGGGTTCCCCCGCAGCCGAGAGACAGATCCACCTGCCCTTTAGGTGCCCTAACCTCTCCACAATGCGCAGTGTTAAAGCGCCTCTCCTGTTCGGTGTGAGGGTGCGTGGTTGAATAATGAGCCATCACCCTTCCAATTACGGAGTTGTACTTGTTTAATTTATTTAATTTGCGTTTATGTTTATATTTATGTTGAAGTCAAATAAAACATGGGCCTTCTTTGAAGTGATAAGTCTGTAATTTTAACCAAGGGATTTGTTGCGACTCATAAGGCACGCACTAGTGACGCTGCTGTTTATGTATGCTATTGCAGTCACCGCAAGTCAAAATGGAAAAGTGCGTACACGGCCTCAGACCTGTCGTGGCGATTTCATCTTTCCTGCGCTCACGATGGATTTGATAAATGCCAACCTTTGCGCAGAAAAGAACGTACACACGACCTACGCACGTTTTTCGTCTTACGCAAGTTTGATAAATGAGGGCCATTGTGTCCAATAACTGCAGCTTCTAAAGTGGATTTCATAGCACTGCTGCATCTCTGACAGTTATCAGATCATTTGGGTGGAAAAACATACATCACAACCCTCTGAATCTGCTTTCAGTCCCACTTGAACAGTGTCTCACAGTTTCAGACACTAAATGTGTCTTTTAGTTTGAATCTCAGCTGACATTACAACAACTGTAGAGGGACTCATATCATTTCACCAGCTGGTGTGATAAACTTACAGAAACACCTCAGGAGCAGCACCTGGGATCTTTTGGGAGAAAAGGGGATTCTCTCCATGCTGATAGAGCTGGTAATAAATGAGTTTATGGATCCTACATATTACACAGTAAAACAATGATAAAGGTGCTTTCTGAGCATTGACATCTTTTTCTTTTATTAGGAAAATGTTCCAAATTTTATCCCATGGAGGGAGCCAATGAAGTAAAGATTGATGCATAAAAGCATTAAAACCTCTCCTGTAAGTTCTCTGTTCAAGTTTTATTTAGGTTCAGCTGCATGTTTCTCTTTGTGGAATCTTTAAGCCCTCATAGATCAGTCTGATCCCAACAGAAGTCTCGCAGGTTTACTTGGTTGCTGTAGTTCACTAAAGCAGGACTCTGAGCAGGGCCCTCCGCTAACAGGCTCCCCTCCTTTAGAGCCAGTGACAGGGTTGGCTTTGGGAGGTGACGTTACTCTGTGCTTTAAACAGCAGGCTTTAATCCACCAAACTTCAGTTGGATTATGATCTACTTTTCAGAGGATTTGTAAATGACTAAATAAATAACACCACTGACTAAACCTTCAACTGAACCTGAACTGTGAGCAAGAGCCACAGGCGCTTGCACACGCAGCGACTGGCAGGGAGAGAGTTTGGCGTCCGATATGTTTTTTTGTTTTAATCGGTTGTATAAGTCTTAATTCAATTCAATTCAATTCATTTTTATTTATATAGCGCCAAATACAACAAATGTCATCTCAAGGCACTTAGATAGTAAGTCCAATTCAAGCCAATTCCTGACGTTTGTCTGAAGTCTGTTTAAAGTTTGTCCACGTCATTTCACCCTGAACTGACGATACAAAACAAAAATGGAACTTTTCTATCTGGTTGTAACTTGGATTCTGGTGTCATGCCTGCTGCTTGCCCGAGACACAATGCAGGCCGCCCAAGCAAGAACTGTGTACAGCAGAGACCAGTTGCTTCAACTTCGCTTTGAGGGCGCGCACAACACACCAGATCCGGTTTTAAACTTACCAGACTGTATAAGAAAAGATCACAAGCCCGAACACTCGGCATGGCAGGGAAAAAAGAGGAAGCGGGGCAAACGCGGAGGTGTTCGTTTACGCCGGAGGAAGCGGTGTCTGAAACGGATCCCCCTCCCCACCATGATTTTAGGAAATGTACAATCCCTTAGGAATAAACTCGATGAGATGCAGGGAAACGTCCAGCTGCAGAAGGATTTTGGGGAATGCTGCGTCTTGGCCTTCACGGAGACCTGGTTGTCTGGGCACGACCAGGACCGAGAACTGTGGATCGACGGTTTTGGATCACCTATCCGGACGGACAGAGATGCTAACATAACGGGGGAGACGCTCGGCGGAGGGGTATGTGTATACCTGAACAGGCGCTACTGTACTTCTGTGACTGTCAGAGAAAACATCAGTTTACCCGACATTGAGCTCCTGTCCGTGTCAATGCGTCCATTCTATCTGCCACGCGAATTTCCGCAAATCTTTCTAACAGTCGTGTACATTCACCCGAAGGCAAATGCCACCATTGCCTGCAATGTTATTTCGGATGTCACGCATAAATTACAATCACTCTCACCCGACGCTCCGAACTTTATCCTAGGTGACTTCAATCATGTGACGCTAAAACATTCCGTGAGAGACTTTTATCAGTATGTCCCCTGTCCAACCAGGCGGGGAAAGACACTGGATCTCTGTTATGGTACAGTGAAGGACGCTTACAAATCGATTCCACTGCCCCCGCTGGGCTCTGCAGACCATAACTGTGTTCAACTCATTCCCAAGTACAGATCTGTCTTGAGAAGGGAACAAGTGCAAATCAAGGAAGTAAAGGAATGGACTGAGGATTCAGTTATGTGCCTTCAGGAATGTTATGACTGCACAGACTGGGACACTTTTACAGACTCCTGTAATGATTTGGATGAACTCACTGATGTGGTGTGTTCATATGTGGCTTTTTGTAGGGATATGATTATCCCATGTAAACAGATCAAGATTTACCCAAACAACAAGCCATGGGTAAATGGGACTATTAAAAGCTGTTTACAGAGAAAAAGGCAGGCTCACAAGCAGGGTACTGCTACTGATCTACATGTAGCCACCAGAGAACTGAAAACTGAGATATCTAAAGCCAAAAAAAGATATAAGTCCAAACTCGAACAAAGAATGGCTGAGAATAACCTTGGCTCTGCCTGGTCCTGTATGAAAACTATAGCTGGTATCCAGAACCAGCGTAAAAGTAACCATATATCCCTTGAAGGTTTTACATCTGATAATGAGCTTGCAAATGCCTTGAATTGTTTTTATAACCGTTTTGATAAGTTTGATTTCAGCCAGGAAATTGGAAAACTCCAGTGCAAACTCAAAGATGGTCAGCACACCAGCATCACATGTAGAGATGTTGAAAATGTCTTCTTCAAGACAAAGGTTAATAAAAGTTATGGACCAGACAATATCTGTGGGCATGTAATTAAGACATGTGCAAAAGAGTTGAGCTCAATATTCCAGCTCATTTTTAATAAATCTCTGCAGACACAACATGTACCCAAGGTATGGAAACACCCTGTTGTGGTCCCTGTCCCGAAATGTGGCAGGCCAAGTACTTTGAACTATTTTAGACCCTTTGCCCTAACCTCAATTGTAATGAAAAATTTTGAAAAATGGATAAGGTCACACATCTTAAGGCACACTGAAAATGCATTGGACCCCATGCAGTTTGCCTACAGGCCGAACAGAGGAGTGGAAGATGCTACCATCACCCTACTCCATCAGCTTCTAAAACATCTAGAAGGAAGTGGGTCACATGCACAAGTTTTATTTATTGACTTTTCATCAGCTTTTAACACCATCCAACCACACATTTTAATAAACCGTCTTCTTACACAATTTTCTTTAAGTTTTAATGTTGTTGGTTGGATTTTAGACTTTTTAATTAATAGGACACAGGAAGTCAGGGTGAATGGAGTCATGTCCAGTCAACTTTGCTCCTCCACAGGCTCGCCACAAGGGTGCGCACTCTCACCCCTCCTGTTCATCCTGTATACAAACATGTGTCAGAGTACTTTTGCTAATAGGACCATAATTAAATATGCAGATGACTCTGTCATTGTAAGCTTGCTACAGAAGAACGAAAGAGGTCATGGACCAATAGTAGAAGATTTTGTACAGTGGTGTGAGGAATCATATCTTCAACTGAACATAGCAAAAACAAAGGATATGCACATTGATTTTGGAAACAATCCTAGGCATGAGGCCACCACTATGAAAGGTCAAATAGTGGAACAAGTTAAATCCTATAAATGCTTAGGGACAATCATCAACGCCAAACTAAATCTCCAGGAGAATTGTGAGGCTATGTGCAAAAAAGGACAACAGCGGTTACACTGTTTGAGGAAGCTTTACCAGTTTAATGTGACAAGACCATGATGATTTTGTTTTATCACTCTTTTATTGAATCAATTATATCTTTTTCTTTAGCATCATGGTTTGGCAATATTCCCCTTACACACAAGAACCGCCAATACCAAATTGTCAAGTGGTCAAGCAAACTAATTGGGGAGACACAGCTGCACCCTTCTTCCCTATACACAAGACAACTACAGCGGATAGCAATGGGTATCCTGGATGATAGCCGACACCCCTTGAATAATGAATTCCAGTACCTCCCCTCTGGACGGAGGCTGGGAGTTCCTGGTTGCAGAACCAACAGATTCTAAAACAGTTTTGTCCCAGCTGCAGTTATTCTGCTAAATAAGATGTAAGACAAATTTCCTGTGGATTATTATGTTTCCAATGCACTTGCAGGTTATGTATTTACTTGTAGCAATGCTTTTGCACTTAAATTGCATTCTAACTGCCATAGTTCTTCAATAACTGCATGAAGCCTTATGGTCATCCCACTGCAGTTCTGCTTCTTGCGTACATATATGTTGTATGTTATATGTCAGCACTGTCCTTGTATTATTTATTCTTGTGTAGCCTATATGTGTTTTTTAGATTCCATGTTTATATGTGTCACGTGTCTTGTAGCTTGTATGTAAGGACACCCATCTCTCTCTTAAACTGCAAAACCAGTTTACCTACGGGTACCAATAAAGTAAACTGAACTGAACTGAACTAAACAGAAGTTTGACTGGTTTGGATACGGTCAGGAGGATCACACTCATTGGACTCATAGAAGATCTGATTTACTTCCTTTACTTCTTCATTTGCTGTTCTGAGTGACACAGAAGACGGGATGGTGAATGAAGAACTGCAGCTAACATTCTTCACAGAGCTGGTGTGGACGGGAGAAGATGATATTCACTGTTGAGGTGAATGGAGACGGTTCTGTGTTGGATGTCATGTAAACATTCCTTTCAACACCCCGACTGATTCATTATGGAACTGCTGCCTGTGCAGAAATCAGAGCAAAGGGTTCAGTGGAACAGTTTTTCTGCACACAAAGGTTCCTAACTGAGTTCAATAACAGGAAAAGGTCAAAAATCATGAATGTAAGGTGATGTGTTTCTGTATTTTATAGGTCAAAGTCCAGAGAGAAGAGGTGTAGGACAGCACATCTGAGTGTCTGGAAGAATAGCTCAGACTGTTTGGTGAATGTTTTCAACCTCAGAGGTTCTGGGATCAAAACTTATGACTCAGTGAAGTTTCAGCTCCAAACACTAAAAAGACAAATTGAAAAACACTCCAGAAACATCTCCAAGTGTGAAGGTGGCTTGGTGAGTTTCACAGAGACCATAGCTTGCCAGTGGTGCAACAGCTGGTTCAAATCCTGCCCGTTATCTTCAGGATAACTTTACATTCAATGGAGCAAACTCCCCATCCTTCCATTTGCTTTACATGGTTTCAGGGGGACTGGAGCCTATCTGCCACAGAAACTCATCAACATTTCAATCCAACAAGTCTGAAACTAAATGAAAAACTGCAGCCCCAGATCAACGTCAGCATGATATAGTCTATGTCAAATGCAAAGGCAGTCCCTGTTTCCCTTTTTGGAACTTCTCCTTTCTCAGGACAAAGTTAAATGTATGAGGACCAAAGCCAACAAATACCTGGGACATCTCAGCAGATCCAGGATCAGCAGCTTGTCCTCTGTGGAGGAAACCTCTGTTAACAAAGCTCAGTGAGACCGCATCAACGTTTCAGTTTAATTTGACTTCCTGAAGGAGAGAAACAGCGCTGGCTGCAGCTCGGAAGATGTCTCAACTTTATGACTGCTTATACATTCAAAGTTGGGGTGTTACACAAAAGTGGACGACCTGCACAGGACAGATAAGTTTTTCAGTCGCTAACTTGACCTCTAAAGCTGCCAGACTTTGCTTCCTGCTTCTGAAGAGTGCAGACGTGTCTCTGCTTCCTCCTGCTGCTTATTGCTTTATTTGCTTTTAAATCATTTTACTTCTTTCAACAAGTCTTGGATATAATTTTATTCTTTTTCTTTTAATGTCAGACAATATTTTCACGCCTTTCAGGTGTGGCGGATAAATACTACAAATTAAATGATACCATCACAGACTCTGTGGTATTTAGTAAATATAATAATAAACTTGAATCCACTGTGTACTTGTATGTAACTTTATTAGCACCGTCCTCCTGACGTAACATCCTCTCTGCCTCCTAACGCTTTCTGGTCGCTATAGTAACGCTGAAACATGTCTTCAAAATGCAGCTTTCTTTTTCTTAGCCTCTTCTTCTGTCTCCTCAGCGGGAAGAAGCTTTCCAAACACGCCTGTTTTTGACTCATTTTGCTCGGTTCGTGGGTTTAATATCAGCGCTAATGTGACTGAGACGAGAGAGCGAGTCAAGAACAGACGGATGGAACGGAGAGAATTCGGTCATTTTTCCAAATAGTATGGCTCTTTGTGGTAACACAGTAAAAAACTGCGGCTCTTAGTCTCTGACCGGTTGGCCACCCCTGCTTTAGGTGTTCTTGTGGGAGGTGTGAGCCAATGCCAGTAGTAGATGAGTCGGTGTGCTGCCGCGAACAGTCTTAAGTGTGCGAGAGGAGAGAGGAGGAGGGAGCAGACGTTCCGGAGCATACGTCATTTTTATGTTGGAACGTTGGCGGGACACTGGCCTGTGGATTTCAGTGGCGTGCGTTCAAATTTCGAAAATAACAGAGAACCGGGCATATTTATCACAAAAATGTATTTCAACTCGATAATAATAGTTATTTCTGACTAAACAAAAAAAAAAGTCGTCTCCAGGTGTCATGAGGTCTTTAATGTTGGCCTGTTGGGAATTTTATATACGTGGCTGAGATGCGATTAATTCTGCCCCACGTGGCTGGCATGGCTCGGGTCACGGTAGACTGGCACAGTCCCAATCGGTAGGCCAGCTCCCTCTGGAATGCCCCGGTTGGAACCCCAGTGTGCACATCACCTCTGGAATGCTCCGGTTGGAACCCCAGTGTGCACATCACCTCTGGAATGCTCCGGTTGGAACCCCAGTGTGCACATCACCTCTGGAATGCCCTGGTTGGAACCCCAGTGTGCACATCACCTCTGGAATGCTCCGGTTGGAACCCCAGTGTGCACATCACCTCTGGAATGCCCCGGTTGGAACCCCAGTGTGCACATCACCTCTGGAATGCCCCGGTTGGAACCCCAGTGTGCACATCACCTGTGGGCACAGGCAGCGCATGCCTCCTCGCTGTGTTGTGCTCCAACGCCGGCCGCAGCTCTGCGTACAGTTCCAGGAGGATTTCCCTCAAAACGGCTGATGAGTCAGTCGCCATCATGTGCCAGCTAATCCTCTCTGTTGTAGTGAACACACGCTCTCTTCGAATTGCACCATTTGCAAAGTCTTCTAATTTAAGCAGCCATTGTTTTTAATGGTATGCATTGCACCACTTTGCGCTGTTTTTATGTCCGCTCGTGTAATTGCAGACACATGGGTGTGTTAATAGTTTATCAGTATTAATTGTTCATGTGTCTCAGGTGTGCACATCACTGTCTGAGCACTAATTGTTTTTACATTTATTTATTATAACAGTGTCCCAACATCACCTTAGGTGTCGCCAAAGAATCAACAGCTGTAGAAAAGTGCGTACGCCAGCCCTGAAGCTGCCGTGAGGCACCGCACATTTCCACGGTCTTTTCGTTCTTGATCTGATCGTTGACGTGAAAACGTGCGCCACTATTTTGTGCGTACGCACGCTTTGTACATGAAGCCCCTGATGTCTATGTATGCACGCCACTGATTCCATGGCTACGTCAGCTGACCCCGCTCTCATGAAACGTAAAATGTCGACCTTCTGGCTCGTTGGTCTAGGGGTATGATTCTCGCTTTGGGTGCGAGAGGTCCCGGGTTCAAATCCCGGACGAGCCCTCTTACTCTAAGAAAAGCTTACGGAAAGCTTGATGGCTAACTTTGGGTACCTTCCTTGATCTCACCCAAATTGTTAATTAAGAGTGCTGATAACAATTGCAAAAATGTCCTGTCTTACTATATTGTTTGGAGCTGTAGCAGCTGGCTCTCCCTTCACTCAACATGAGTGAAGTTATTGAGGACATAGACTGAACATCCCCAACATTAAAGGAGTCTTGGCCCTGTGGTGAAGTGGTGGTTGATTGACGCTGTGACGCTTTGCTTTGCAGTAAGACGTATTGCATCATTTCCTGTTACCTTGCTTGTGCACTGTGGAATTTATTTCTCCTCTTGGACTACTGATAATCATTTTATTTCTACCTATAACTTACACAATTTTGCATAGTTAACTCTATAGCTTACCGTTCTTTTCTAACACACTCCTACAGATCTTTAATCTTTATTCTCACTTTTTAGCGGTGTGTCTGGTTCTCTAGCTTAGCATGGCTACCGGTTCTCTCCCTCCTTCTCCTGCTTTCACCTGCTCCGCGTGTCAGATGTTTAGTTACTCCTCTGCCTCCTGATAATGATAATGGTACATGTAACAAATGTAGTCTTTTTGTAGTTTTGGAGGCGAGGTTATCTGAATTGGAAGCTCGGCTCTGCACTGTTGAAAATCAACCGATAGCGAGCCAAGTCCCTTTTGCCAGTGTGGAGCCACCTAGCGCAGCTAGCTCAATTAGCCTCCCCCTAGCAGAACCTGAGCAGCCAGGATTACATCGTGGCTGGGTGACTGTCAGGAAGAGGCGTAGCTCTAAAGTAAAGCCCGTTGTTCACCATCGACCTGTCCACGCTTCAAATAGATTTTCCCCACTCAGCGACACACCCGCTGAGGACAAAACCCTGGTAACTGGCAGCTCTATAGTCAGAAACGTGGCATTAGAGACACCAGCGGCCATAGTCAAATGCATTCCAGGGGCCAGAGCGGGCGACATAGAATCCTATTTAAAACTGCTGGCTAAGGATAAACATAAATATGGTAAAATAGTTATTCACGTCGGCGTTAATGACGCCCGGTTACGCCAATCGGAGGTCACTAAAATTAATGTTGCATCGGTGTGTAATTTTGCCAAAACAATGTGGGACTCCGTAGTTTTCTCTGGACCCCTGCCAAATCTGACCAGTGATGACATGTTTAGTCGCATGTCGTCCTACAATCGCTGGTTGTCTAGATGGTGTCCAGCAAACAACATGGGCTACAGAGATAATTGGCAATCTTTCTGGAGAAAACCTGGAGAGACGGCATGCATCCCACTTTGGAAGGAGTGGGACTTTCCTGTTCCTGCACCACCGTTGACATAAAAGAAAAACTGCTCTGGATTTAGGCCACACACAAGTTTAATGCAGCAGTCTCTGATAGCATGGAACACACAGGCCTGCTCAGTGGCGGCTCCTGACATTTTTTTTAGGTAGTGCAATTTCCAGTCTGTGAAAGCTGCATCAGAGTGAGCTGTGCAATGCTGAACTGATTGCACTGATGCAAACCTGTTATGCTCCCACACAGGAAATAAAATGTCCAATCATCCAGAAACTCCTTGTCTTCCTTAAATAAACACAACGCAGAGTCGAGGGGTTATTTGGTCTGCCAAATAACCAAAGTGACTGCAATTTCCCCCGTTATGTCCATAAGTACCATAAAAGTCCATAGGACTGAGGTACATTTGTCTAGGTAGCATAATATATTATAATGATTTTAAATCATTTTTTGTTATTTTTTGCATAATTTGCCAATCAGTTAATATTACACCTTAACCATTATTTATTTATTTTTCCAGGATTCTATGAAATAAGTAAACACATAAGCTCTTAATGATAAGATTCATTCAATTTTCATTCTAAAGAATGTAATTAAAATGACAGCATATAAATCCAAGTCAAGTGTTTATTGAAGTTTTGGAAAGTATGACTTAGAAAAGCATGACCAGTTGTCAAACATGGTTAAGTGCAGCTTACTTATGTGAGATTTCTCTCTTTTTTAAATGTAATACTGCACCATTAACAATGAATGTGTCATTATACATTCTGCTATCATTGTCAACATTATATAAAAGATTTAAATCATTACAAGTCAATGACTGAGCACAAAAGGGTAAGTTATACTACCTGGAAAAATAGCAGGGTTGGTGGAGCCCTGGGTTTCATCTTTGCCTCGCAAGGCGAGCCCGAAAATCCCGCAAAATTCTTCCAAACTTCCTTCTCCGCATCAGTACGACGACTAAAGGGCACTTCTGTCAGAAACACTAACGTATTGTTGCACTCGACACTCGCCATCTTCTTCATAGAATGTTTTTTTTTTTTTCTTTATTGAAAACCACAATGTTACAACAACAAGTTGAAAGTTCATGGTCCCGCGCAACAGACATATGACGAAAGCACGTTGTGCGTCGTTTGTGCGAGCACATAAACCCTCATAGAAAATGCATTGGGAGCAGGATTTTTGAAAAAAACCGAGGTCCTATTCATGTCAATGGGAACTTCCTGGTGCAAATTCGACCCTGACAGAAATCGCACAAAATGGGCGTAGCAACACCAGGCGGGACCTTAATCTGATTGGACAATGACATATACAACCAGTTTGCCTACAGCAGATTAGTCCCACTTTAACAACTAGATTAAAAAAAAAAAAAAAAACTCTGTGTTTGGTAGTGCGTCGCACAATTCGCCCCTATGGAGGAGCCGCCACTGGGCCTGCTTCTGCTTCAGGTTCTGATACATCTGCCGCAGCACAGCTGGATCCACAGCTGGGGGTTCTCTGATGGCTCTCATTTCTGTCACAGCAGCAGACTGAGGACAATAGTCGGGCACATGTTCCTGCTCATCGTCTGGCTCTCTTTGCTGCAGCTCATCATCACAACTTCAGATTCAGGAGCCAGATTCCACCATTCATCCATCACATGCTCTCTGCTCTCCTCAAACTCTACAAGTGCATTCTCAATCTCCTCAGTGTGTTTCTCATATTAGTCTCTGTGTGTTTGTATAATGCTTTTCACGCTCTCAGGACGGTTTGAGCCTGGGAGCTGCACCCAGCCAGAGTTGTACAAAGACTCGTAGGTTGGAAGATGGGCACTTGGTATTTCATACTCGGATCGGTGAGGAAGGTACAGTCTCAGTAATCTGGCATAAAACTGCTCGGGCTGTTTCTCCTTGGAACATTGGTAATATCTGATGACAGAGGGCTTATCATTTTTCCGCCTTTGGACAAATCCCAGCTCATTCAGAAGTGGTGAAACACCATCACGCTTTGAGTGGTCTGCACTGACAAACCTGCAGCTAGCAGCAAAATCAGCCGAGCACATCTCCTCATACTCTGGGGTCTCGGGTCTGGCTTTGTATTTGTCACTCAAACTCGTCATCCAGACATTACGAGACTCTGACGGGGTGTCCTCCAAGAATGACATGGGGCGACTCATTTTCACTGGACTGTCATCAGTAGGAATGAACACAACACTGCGTGAGCACTTCTTCATCTTTATTCCACATGCACGAGTCACACACTCCTGAGCACTGATCTCTCTCTTTCTGGAGTGAGCCTGCATGACAGCTCTCATCTCATCACACTCATTAACTCTGTCCATGTTGGAATTCTCCATGACAGTTTGCAGGTACTCTGACAGACCACTTTCCTTCTTTGGGATGTATTTAGTCAGATACTGTACACACGAGTAAGCAGCTGCCCTGCAGTGAACATCATGTGCTGATTGGCTGCTTTATCTGTCAATCACTGACACTGCCCACAGGAACAGGACAGTATATTCAGCAATAAGGTAATACTTTCTGCTGACATGGCAGACTCGCTTTAACTGGAAACACTTGAGATATTTATATTACATTTACATTATATTACAACAACAGATATTTATATATAAATGTATGTTTATCCGTCAAGTGATGACTGTGCACATTTGTGAAAGTTAAGCAGTTATAGAAGTTTGTTGAAATTTTGTTAATAGTACAAACAAAATTGTGTCTTACAATGAAATCAAGTGACAGGTTTAGGATTATTACAACTTCCATCTTTCAAAGTGTTTTTCAGATGAAATCCTGTCAATTTTAGCCCTGTTATATGTGTAACCTGGACCTCTTGTAGCTGTTGTACTGTTATTTAAGAGTCGTAACCTTTCATTTTATCACAATAACATGGTGTGTTAGACTTAAATGTTATAAAATGTAATCTCAGGGTGGCGAACCGAGCTCAATGGGAATATAAGCTGACAGTTAAAACCCGACAACGCCACCCTGGGAATTTCACCCAGGGAACTAACTTAAAAATAAATTAAACAAAAATGTGATATGATGCTGCAGTTGCAATCCCAAAATCAAAGACACTCAGGTCCGTTTTACCCAAAGCAGTAGACGTGTTCCAATATGAAAAATATTTTATTAAAACAGATATGGTTTAAAAACAAGTTAAAAACAATGAGGAAATGGCTGTAATAATAATGCTAAGGCTTACCAGTGGGGGAGGCAGGTTAGGAGGAAGACATCAAGAGTTAGACATAAAATAAACAATGAATCAATTAAGCATCAGCGGCGTCCTCCGTTATCAAACAATGATACGAATTGATCAACCAGAGGCTGCGTAAAATCCAGGTCACAGAAATGAAACTTAAAGGCAAAGCAGCAGCGTTCCTGCAGTTTGGAGCCAGTCTAGAATCCTGGGCATAAATTAAACGTATTACTAAACGATTGCAGTAATTGGACGTTCTGGGATGCAGATGTTACATACCAATCAGGCAGGTGATCCAAGCAAGCGGCAGCGTGAGGCTTATCCACCTTTGGAAACGAGCGCATCTACCTAAGGCAAAACCACCTGCTTCATATACATCCAACCAAGACTGATGACATGTGAGAATCAAACTTACTGGGAGCGTTCCAGACACACGGGGGGGTCACAGAGGGAGACGATCTATCCGAGTGACAACAGTACATGGGCGGATGGCACTCAACACTCGAGTTCAATCGTAAAACATGAATCACCATCTAGCGTTTATAACCAGGATGGTGAGACCTGATTGGTCAATAATCTCAACAAGCCGGAAACTCATGGGCATTTCCTGCCACATCAGTAAGAGACATTATTAAAACTTTAATCAGAGTTCCCCAAAATGACTAATACGGTGCATGATTCTATCATAAGTTCAATGGATACAGTCAAATTTGCATGAGCTATATACTGACCGAGGGATCGGACCTGTCCTGCATAATGTTAATCTCCCCCTTTTGTGTAAATGGCAGAGCAGAGCCTTCCGTTATCAGGCCCCTCTCTGTGGAACCAGCTGCCAGTTTGGCTTCAGGAAGCAGACACCCTCTCTACTTTTAAGATCAGGCTTAAAACTTTCCTTTCTGATGAAGCTTATAGTTAGGGATGGCTCAGCTGAGCCTGAAACATCCCATAGTTCTGCTGCTGTAGGCCCAGCCTGCTGGGGGAGCTCCCATGATGCACCTCTCCTCTCCATGTACATGTGACATCATTGTTGTCATTAACTTGTTCCTCTCTCAGCAGGTGTCCCTGGCCTGGTGTTCCGCTGCTTGTTGTCCCCTCTTTTCTGTCCTCTCAGCCCCAGCTGCTCCAGGCAGATGGCCGCCCTTCCTGGTTCTGGTTCTGATGGAGGTTTCTTCCTGTTAAAACTCAGTTTTTTCTTCCCACACTTCTGTGCGTGCTCGGGATTGAACAGAAGTTACGGTGCATTTTGTAGGATTCCTTAGCTAAGCTACTTCTTTTAATTGTGTCTTTGTTAATAAAACTGAACTGAAATGACAAATAAATGAACATGTGCATCTGTACTGTTATATGTTACGTTAAAACAGAGTACTGAAATATATCTTTATTGAATAGATGAATAAATCTGAAGTCTGATTGTGTCCAGGGTTTCTTCCAGGTGTCCTCCCTCTGTCACCATCTCACATCTGAAATTCCTCTCAGTAGTATTTCAGAGCTGAGCCTTGGTTGGGAGAGTTTTTATCTTCACTTCATCTTCACAGACTATATTACCACAGCAATACAACTGAGCCAAATGCTGGATTTAAATGAATTTTTATTAGATTTTCAAAGAAACGTCATTAATAAAAATAGAACATAAAACAATATTAACTATGTGTAAACTATATACATATATATGAAATGTATTCTGCCAGAGGGCAGGGTCTTTCCACTGCCTCAATGTTAATGATTTTGTTCCCAATATATTTTAAATTTAGAAAGACTTTACCCTTTTCCAGGGCTCCCACAAGTCCTGGGAAATATAAAAGACTTCGGTGCTGGACATGAGGAGCTCCAGCACCCCCCCTGTGCTGCTCTCCATCACGCCCATCACCTCCACTCCAGCTGCCTCATCAGTCACAATCAGCACCTGCCAAAACAAACAGCACCTATGTCCCATAATACCTTGCAGCTAGATATTAAACCCCTTTCTTACTTGTTGTTTATTTCTTTAATCTCTTTCTCAATTGTGTCAGATCACTTGCCATTTTATGTCTGTATAATATTCACTAGATTGCCAACAGTATTCACTCACTCATCCAGATAATTAAATTCAGGGGTTCCCATCACTTCCATGGCCACAGGTGTAGAAATGCAAGCCCCTCGGCATGCAGACTGCTTCTACAAACATCTGTGAAAGAATGGCTCGCTCTCAGGAGCTCAGTGGGTTCCAGCGTGGTGCCATGATAGGATGCCACCTGTGCAACAAGTCCAGTGGAGACATTTCCTCGCTCCTAAATATCCCACAGTCAGCTGTCAGTGGTGTTAGAACAAAGTGGAAGCGACTGGGAACGCCAGCAGCTCAGCCACCAAGTGGTCGGCCACGTAAAATGACAGAGCGGGTTTGGAGGTCTGTAGCAATGGACTCTGCAGAAGGTTGGCGACCTTTCTGCAGAGTCCATTGCTGCAGACCTCCAAACTTCATGTGGCCTTTTACATGTTTAAACCAGAGAAAACAACTCCTTGTATGTGCCTACCGACTTGGCAAATAAAGCTCATTCTGATTCTGATTAGAATGTGTTTTTAGATTAGATGAATTAGAATGCTTTTTACTTCTACATTGCTGTAGGGTGTTGTGTGCAGGAAGTCCCCTCCTGCATCCATGTTGGACTTTAAGTGGGTAATCCTGCACTGGCTGCCGAGGTCCAGCTCCTGGACTGCAGCTTCCCGCCACAGCGTGAGGGAGGCAGAAGCTTTATCCTGTACAGAACACAGTATGAGATGTCAGAACTATAAAGGCACCAGAGATTACTCTGTAATGTGCAGCCTACAAGTGACCACAGTAAACATATAAACAACCAGCGCCGCAGAAAGAGACAGTTAGCACACTCCCATAGACTACTAAGGTACTCACAGAATATGAAAGTTATCTTATTTTATCTTCCCTTATCTAGAAACCACAGAGGCTGTCCCTCCTCTCCAATCCTCCCGTTCTCTGGTCTTACCTGCTGCAGCTTCACCTCACGCAGCGGGACCTCCTCTCTCCCACTGCGGACCTTTTTCACAGCTGAGAGCTAAATAAGAACAAGTTCAATCACTTAGTGATCTAATTAGAACTAAACATGTCATTGCAACAGCTTTTCTGTAATAAAACATTTCAAATACTGGTAGGCATTACTTTGTCTACCTAAAATGTTTGTATCTCTGAATTACAATTAAGCACGGTCATTTATCTGAGTGTATTAGTGTGTTCTTCTGATGAAGACAAATCAACATACCTGAACAACTTTGCCCTCCAGTGTGAGGAGGTCCTTTGTCCCCTTCTCATTCTTTATAGTTGTGTGTAGGGACGGGGGACAGAGGAGGGCTTTCCTGCAAAGGGGTCCATCCTGCAAACCTTGCAGCACCAACCCCGCTCCATGCTGTCAGAGGTGGAGAAGATCATTAGGCTTTCCCTGGCCCTGCCCATATCTGTCACAGCATCTGAGCGCTCTGTCTCAGCCTGAAAACCTGGCTGCGCAGCACCATGACGCAGGAGAGACTAACACATTTGGCCATTATGAACACTCACAGCGACCTTATGGATAAATTGGCTTAAACAATTTATCAAGAACACATCTTCAATTTGGAACTTCATACCGCATTTAATTTTCTCTAAATTAGGAGGCCTAAATTTCTTTTTACTTTGTAATTATAATGTTGAAAAAATCCCCTCAAAACTATCCTACTTTCATAAACAGATGCTTCTTTCTTGGTCATTGATCTGCAAACATAATTTTCCCCCACATAGATACAACATATGGAGCAATATTGGTATGAAGTTCCAAATTTAAAATGGGTTCTTGATAAATTGTTGCCAATTGCCAATTTATTTTGAAAATATTAATACCACCTCAAACCAACTGGGTTATGTGTCGCACACGGAGCAAGACACCTGAGCTCAGCCACTCTGCTGGGAAATAATATGGGCACGGAGCACAAAAAGAGCGAGATGAGGAGGTAACTGGGCTATATAGTCCATCCCACCAGCAGTAAATGGCTATTTACCCTTATTGCGTGTGCAATTAGGGCCGTCATGACTCATAGGGTGCGAAAGCATCTATGCTACTACACCAGCCTTCACCATTTCCCCAAGGAAAGACAGCGCCAGTGCATTATGAACCTCATTTATCCTCCTCTCTGCATCAAACACATTCATGCTGCCTTAACTGAAAACTGTCATTTCCACGTTGCAAATTTGAAAGTCAGGCCAAAATGCCATCGCTGTCAATTTGGGGAAAACGGAAAACTCATGCTACAACATTTCAAATGTGAGACTTTCAAAGTAATTAGGCTTTGGAACTGTTCAAAGGTTTTAAGATAATCACAGGACTATGGTGGGAAACCGCCCAAACTCGCCTTAACCATGGCCTGAACAGGCTAACGTTATGCCTGTTTGGTTCGTTAGCTAGCTAACTAATGCTAACGTTAGCTAGTGAACGCTAACAGTCAGAGCAGTAATTAAAACATATTAACAAACATACTTGCTTGATAACTTACCTTATTTATTCTTCTTCAAAAGAATTTAAAAAAGTGGACTCAGCAGGCTGCCCTCAGTGCCCCGGCCTGTGTGCTGGACTGCTGCGTTGCTGACATAGACCTAATATACTTTGCTGAGCCGGAGAGACTGAATGTTGCACCATGCACACTTCTTCTTCTTTGAATGCGCAGTGGGAGTGAGACTGTGTTGCTACTTATTGTTGAATGAGCCTCACTCTAAATAAAGTCATCTTCACTCTAAACACTAAGTTTTTTGCATTTTTCACCATGCAACTAACTTTTACTTCATAAAAATCAGTCATAAGTGCATATGGTAATTAACCTAGTAAAGTTAAGGAATGTATGTATGTCAGGGCAGCTATTGGACTTTACAGTGAAGATGTATTGTATTTAGATAATCCATGAGCCTAGTCAAGCGGTGAAGTTGTAAAGCAATGAGATTGCTGAGATTTTCTCATGAGAATGAGAAAAAAGTGATCAGAGCTTCATCCTCTGTGGCTGGTTGACTGTTAGAGCTTCCAGCTGCCTCTAACTCCCACACCTCAAAAAACAAATGTCCCTCACAGGGTAGACATCTCAGGTGATGGTCTGACTGGGGTGGTTTATATAATCTATGTGTAGAACTGTTTGTGTTCTACCACCCAGGTATAGACAATAGTGATCCCTCAGCTACTATTTATAACACTCTAATGCACACTCCTTCACAGTGACGGTGCTGCTGTCAACACAAATAATTATTAACTTCCGTCACAGAAATGGATGTTAATGACATGATTTTTATCCACAAGGACAATTCTTTCCAATTCTTCAAAAAAATACAGTTATATTTACTTCTGCGTCCTGCATGTCTTTTGTTGAAACATCTGACAATCACCCTGTGACACACACACACACACACACAGACACGAGGAAGTTAACCAGCTTAGGCTGCTGCTGATTGCTTGGCAGACACCTCTGTTTCTATTGGCTCTCAGTCTCCATGTTTCTGATCCTGGACCTGCTGAGATGTCCCAGGCCATTGTTGGCTTTGATCCTCATACATTTAACTTTGTCCGGAGCGGGCGGGAGTGCAAAGTTGTACCATCTGAAACGGCTGAAGAGTGCTCACTGCAGCGGGTGGGCGGAGGTGCAAAGTGACGCTTTGTAGGCAAAAAAAGAGCACCGCCACAAGTGCGCATTGTGCCAGGAAGGGGGCTCGGACGTGAAACAGTGGAGGGTTATCGCTTCTCGGCCTTTTGGCTAAGACTGCGATCGCCTCCTTTGGGTGGACTATTTTATGCCTTTTTGGCATCAAATTTTCTCGCTTTGGAGGTTTTTTTTTTGCGTTTGATCAAAGTATTCCAAGTCTATTGTAGTTGGAGTTCTTTGTATTTAAATTTTCTTGTATTACCCTTTTTTCCCAGGTATTTACTTTTTGAAAGAGTTTCAGCTGAAACAGGGTCAGTGGCTTCGTTCCGTTTTTTTTTTTTTAGAGGAAGGTAAGTATCCATTTTTAGTACCTTTTAATCCACTTTTTATTCTTTTATTGGGTTTTAGTGTGATATTCATTAGTGTTCTTTTAAGCATTTTATTTAAAAACTGTTTGTGGTCCCTCCATCATGTCGGCAAACTATGCTGGCATGAGGAGGCACCACAGCGCTAGATTTTTGTTTAAAGAAAATGAAGGAAAGCTCATAGAGATGTCCAGATTGGACTTCTCTCGGAAGCTAATCCAAAAAACATTGAACTTTAAGCCAGACGATTTGAATTGCATCCTGTCATTGCCTTTTAACAAAGGTTTCGATGTCAGTTTTCGCACTGCAGCTTTGCTGCAGGAGTTTTGGACAAGATTTGAAAATGTGCAAGCCCAGTTTTCTGCGTTTACTGTTGAGAAACTTACTGACAATACTCTGAAGACAGTAATTGTCAGAATGTTCAATGAAATGGTGAACGCAGAAGATATCTGTATATGGTTGGGAAGATTCTGCACTGTTAAAGGCCAGGCAATGAAGGTGAGGGATGTCGACGGCATCTGGAACTGCGCCTGGAGGGTCCCCATCCAACAATGGCAAGACCCCCAGGGCTTCCAGGGCCTGAGACATCTCCCATCAATGATTGTCTTGGGAGAAAACAGAGGCTACATCCACTACCAGGGACAGCCCAAACTCTGCCGCAAGTGTGGGGAGCACGGGCACCTGGTGGAGGCCTGCACGAAGGTGTTTTGTGGCAAATGTAGAGGAATCGGTCACACCTTCGAAGAGTGTACGAATGGCAGAAAGTGCAATCTCTGTGGAGAATCAAACCACCTCTTCAGAGATTGCCCAAAATCCTTTGCCAACAAATTGAAATCCAAAAAAACGCGGGAAGGAAATGGAGGGCAGACCGAGGCAGTTAACGAGCTACTTGAAACAGCTGGGCTGGAAAATTCAAACTTCCCGCCAAAATCCCTGAATGGTGGACAGCAGTCAGGTGAGGCCGAGGAGGGGGAGGGGCCTGCTACACCCCCACCAATGGAGAGTTCTGGAGAGGAGGAGGAGGTGGTGCAGGCAGAAGGCGGAGCTAGTTCAGAATGTGAAGAAGTCCAATCACAGGATGATAGCGAGGATGCCTCCCTCCCCGATGCCCAGCAAACAAAGAGGCTTGCATCAGAATTGTCCTCTGATTCTCCTATAGTCTCAGAGAAGAGGGGAAGAGCTGGGACTACCTCAGACAGTTCATCTGTGGAGGAGCCCAGAGTCTTCCCCTCCAATTCACCAAATGAGGTCTCTTTTTTTAAATGTAGTTCTGCAATCAACCCCTAGAGACTCAAAGTTTAACAAAACCTTGCAACAGAGGCCAACCCCCAGAGTCCGACCGGGGAATAGAGCTCAACACCCTCGCCTCTCACCTGTAGAAGTGAAGGAAGAGCTCCGTTCACAAGAAATTACATAACTGCTTTTAAGACATTTTAAATGTTTTAACCCTCATTTAGTCTTTTAAGATGTCATACCTGTTGTTTTTAACCATACTCATGACACTCACTCTCTCAACTATTAATGTGAGAAGTGTAAAGTCGAAAGTTAGAGCCCAGAGTGTTTTATCCTTTCTTAGTTCTTTTAAGTCAGATGTTCTTTTAATACAGGAATGCAGCCTACCGTTTTTAAAGCACTACAGACAGTGGGAGGAGATGTGGCCACAGACATCATTGTGGAGTGGATCCAACCAAAACAAAAATGATGGAGTGGCCATTTTGATCAAAAACCCTCAGGTTCTGGTGAAGGGCAGCACTGTGGTGAGAGACGGACGGGCACTTTTAGCACATTTGACTTTTATGGGACAAGATTTTAACCTCTTAAATATTTATGGCTTTAACGAAAAAAATGACCGGTATGACCTTTTAGAAGACCTGCAGTCCCACATGCTAGGTAGGGCACCACTAGTTTTAGGGGGTGATTTTAACTGTATTTTAAGCAGGAGTGACAGAAAAAGAGCAGGGGAATTTTTTAAAGTTGACAAAACATCGGTTTTATTACAGGGCATATGCAAGGATTTTAAACTTCAGGACTGTTTTAGGACCATGCATCCCAGAGAGGAGGGCTTCACCTGGTTCAGTGGTGATGGCACCAGAGCCTCTCGTATAGACTACCTTTTTACACGGGACTGCCCACCAACCGATGCTAGATTGACCCCCGTTTTCTTTTCGGATCACCTGATGTTTTCCTGCACCCTATCACTCTCTTCGGGTGTGACTTCCGGAAGTGGTCTGTGGAAACTAAACTGCTCCCTTTTAAAAGAAAATGAAATAGTTAGTCAGTACCGGGAGCAGTACCACGAGTGGCAGACCCTTCAAGACTTTTACGATACACGTGCACACTGGTGGGAAATGGTGAAGGAAAAGACCCAGACTTTCTTTAGACAGGCAGGTAGGAGAAAAAAGAATAGGGAAAACAGACGCATGATGGGACTGCAGAAGCGACTACAGCGCTATTTTAAATTAAACCAACAAGGGATGGATTTTAATGATGAAATTAAACAAGTGAAAACAGAGATGTCGATTTTAGCAGATATTAAAAGTAAGGGCGTCATTTTAAGAAGCAGGGAACGAGAAATAGAGGAAGGAGAGAAGTGCACAAGGTATTTTTTTTAAGAAAATTGTGAATAAAGGGGGGGCCATTTTAAAGCTAACAAAAGAGAACGGGTGCACAGTTGATTCAATGGAAGAAATTAAACAAGCTGTTGAACAATTTTATTGTGAATTGTACGAACAAAAACCTGTTGAAATGGACACCATGACAGAAGTTTTAAATTTCATAGAAAAAACAGTAAAAGACAGTGTGCTTTTAACCCAAGATTTTACAATTTCAGAGTTAAATAAATGTTTCACAAATTTTAAGAAAGGGAAGTCCCCAGGACAAGATGGACTTCCCTTGGAATTTTATTTGACCTTTTGGGATATTTTAGCACCTGACTTGTTTACTGTTTTTATGGAATTTGAGCAACTTTACCGACTTCCTGACAGTTTTAGAGCAGGGATAGTGACTCTTCTTCACAAAAAAAAAGACAAGACTGACTTGAAGAATTGGAGACCGATTACACTTTTAAACTTTGACTGTAAACTTTTTAGTAAACTTTTAGCCTCACGTATGTCCTTGTTTTTAGAAGACCTGATTCACCCGGATCAAGCCTGTGCCATCCCGGGGAGGAAGATAACCGACAGCCTCGTACTGATCCGAGACACCATCTGTTATGCGAGAGACAGAAACATTCGGCTAGCAGTCCTAAATTTAGACTTTGAGAAAGCCTTTGATCGGGTCTCGCACCAGTACCTTTTCCAGGTACTGCAAAAAATGGGGTTCCCAGAAAGGTTTATAGCTTGGGTGGGTCTGCTGTACCGGGGCATTACCAGCAAATTCCTTGTTAACGGGCATCTGACAAAAGCAGTAAACATCCACTGCGGTGT
The DNA here is from genome assembly GCF_027942865.1 of Odontesthes bonariensis. Taxonomy (NCBI): domain Eukaryota; kingdom Metazoa; phylum Chordata; class Actinopteri; order Atheriniformes; family Atherinopsidae; genus Odontesthes; species Odontesthes bonariensis. The sequence continues at coordinate 37,574,449 of NC_134507.1, read as the reverse complement.
CCGTCAGGGTTGTCCGTTATCTGCCCTCCTCTACATCATCTGTGTGGAACCACTGGCACAGAGCTTGAGAAGGGACCACCGAATCAATGGGGTGAGAGTCCCGGGGAGCGGGGGACTATCGACAAAGTGTGTTTTATATATGGACGACGTGAACATTTTATGTACAGACCTAATATCCATCAATAGGACTCTGGACTTGACTGACTGGTATGGACGGGCCTCTGGGGCAAAACTAAACAGAAACAAGACCCAAGCCCAATTTTACGGGCCATGGACAGCGACTGAGACTGCAGGACTCCCCGTGACTATAACCCAGACAAAACAGAAAATACTGGGGATTAATTTTGACAAGGAAGGGGGAGGGACATCAAACTGGCCAGATGTGGTAGGGAAAGTAAAGCAAAGACTAGGATACTGGGGACTTAGAGGACTGACCATTGAAGGAAAGGTTTTAATCATCAAAGCCGTGATTTTACCTTTGCTTTTACTAATCAGTTCTGTTTTTATCCCACCTAGAAAAGTGCTTTTAGACCTGGACCGAGCCATTTTTTATTTTCTGTGGGGCTCCAAGTGGGAAAGACTGAGGAGAGATGTAATGAAGAAACAAAAAGAGAAAGGAGGAAAAGGAGTGCCTGATTTTTATTTGTTTTTAGGAAGCAGATACACTACACTGCACATCCTACAGGCCACAGACCCATCCGGAAACCCCAAAACTAAAGCAATGACACGATTCTGGATGGGTTCTTACCTCAGAAGACTGAAGATTTTACCCACCGACCTATAAGTGCATGTGTCTTTTAGCCTCCCACCATCCTATGCTTTTATCCAGACGTTCTTAAAGCATTTTAACTTGGAGGCAGAGGAGTTGCATGTTTTAACAAACCACCGCTCTTTGATTTCTGTTGTGCAGGAGCGGGAACCAGTGAGTCCAGTGCGTGGGCTCGCGTTTGGCGAGCCCTCAACAGTTTGGTGCAACGTCAACCATGCCGCTCTCCCAAACAGACTCCGGGACCTGTCGTGGATGGTGGCTCATGAGATCCTCCCAGTCAGGTCCGTTATGCACTCCCGGGGCATGTCAGCGATCTCAACCTGCCCGCGACCTGGTTATGGCGCGCCCGAGTCGGTGAGGCACCTGCTCTGGGAGTGCAGCGCTGCTGCAGACCGGTGGGCAACAGCCGGCTCCTTGCAATTCCCGTACTTGCCAGCAAGGGAGGTCCTCACAGCACAACTCGTGCTCTATGGGGTGAGCCAAACAAAAATAAAAAAGAATGACTTTGCCAAGCAGTGGCTCACCCTAGCCGCCATCAAAGACGCCATGTGGACCTCCAGGAACTTGCTGGTGAGGAAGCGCATGCAGATCCCCCCCGTGGCTGTGATCCGGATGGCCGCAGCGGCGGCTCAAGCGGCCGGAGCTGCAGGCGGCGGGCCTAGGACACATCCACAAAGAAGAATCGCCTCTGTGCCCATTCGGATGAAGGAGCCGGAGCTACACACAAAAACCACGACAGGATCCCGAGAGACCTACTGTTTGGGGGAGCGAAATGAGTTTCCCTGGGTAGGGACTCACTGCGCTCCTGCACAAAAAATGGACTTGGAAGAGAGCATTTTAACTAATGCACTCCTTTTTAAAGAAACTCAATACAAACTGCTACTCGCATGAGAACTACTTCACATGTAGCTTTTACCTTAGACGACATTGACTTTATCTGTAATATCCCATGGTAAACTTGTTTTATTGTTGTTGTTTTAAATGTGGTTATACAGATTACACTTATTTATTGATGTTTTTATTCATAGGTAAAACATATGTCTTAAATATGAAGTTTTTATGAAAATGTGATGTATTAGTGTCAATAAATTTTTTCGAAAGAAAAAATCTGTTCTTATCAGTTTAATATCTGATACGTCCTCTATATGAGGACTACATATTAAATGGATTTTTAGGCACAGGGGTTGAAAAAGGGGCTTGCTCCGTTCACTCCACGCATCGACCCGGTACTGCAGTGCCGCCGGGAACGGTGCACTCTTCCCAACTCTTGTGAAATAACAAAACCAGCGGTACATGGTGGTAGTTTCAGGGAGCCATTGTATTCTGACTTCTAAAATAGAACTATAATCTTTAGAAAAGATGCAGTTTATGAGCATGTCGTGGGACTGAGCTTCCCTGGTTTCCCTGTATGACCATGAACACCAAACTACACACAGAGAACAGAGGAGCTTGACAGACACACACTAAGTTATCTGAGAGTCCCATTTTCAGCTGCAGAGAAAAAACACATCAGGGAAGTCGACGTGCAGGCTGAACATCAGCCTCTCAAGCCAACTCTCTGGTAAAATAGGGGAAACGTATGGTTCCAGCACCTATGTAACACATATTTGTCACGAGGACTGTGGCTTACGGCCACACCGCCCTGAACACGCCCGATCTCGTCCGAACTCGGAAGCCAAGCAGGGTCGGGCCTGGTTAGTACTTGGATGGGAGACCGCTTGGGAATACCAGGTGCTGTAAGCATTTTTCTCTCTTCTCTTCTCTCTGCATGTCTTTTGTTGAAACATCTGATGATCACCCTGTGATCCATCTTGCTGATCCTGGATCTGCTAAGGTGTCCCAGGTCATGGTTGCCTTTGATCCTCATACATTTAACTTTGTCCTGACAAAGGAGCAGTTCCAAAACGTCAAACAGGGACTGCCTTTGCATTTGACGTAGTCAAACTGCATGCGCCTGGAGAAGCCAAAAGGCTTACAGCACCTGGTATTCCCAGGCGGTCTCCCCATCCAAGTACTAACCAGGCCCGACTCTGCTTAGCTTCTGAGATAAAACTCTGGCTTTTAGTCTGCGAAAAGAGAGTGAAAGTGAACTCCACTTTGAGATGGCTCTGGGATTGGGCCGACTGGGAGAATTGCTTGAAAAAAACCTCTACACCCAATGAGCGGTCAGAACAAAGCCTCAACACCCCTAGTCTTTTGCACAGAGTAAAAGACAAAGCAGCCATTGAATAGGGCCCGATTGTTCTTGCCTGGTCGGCCGAGGAGCCAGCGTCTCAACCAAGCAAAGCTCACCGTGGGGAAGGTGGCTATGCCAACTAGCCTGATGCACTGCTCCCGCAGTGTCAAATACTCGTACTCTGGTTTCTCTTCATAACGTACAAGTCTTTCGCCTTTTACTAAAGACTTCCGTGGAGAGCAGCATTAATGAGAAGCCCATTCTGTCTGTGCAGAGGAAATCTTCTTGCTGTGCCAAGTGATTTCTCGGAGTAGAGTCACCTTATTTGTTGAGACCGTGCCCATGTTCAAAGCTGGAGCGCTAAATTGTTGTTTGAATGGTGCTCAGTGGAGCGGGAGTGCAAAGTTGTACCATCTGAAACGGCTGAAGAGTGCTCACTGCAACGCCAGGACAAAAACCAAAGTTGAGTTGCCCAGGGATATTTACGTTATACAGTCAAATCAGGGGAGAGCGCGAACGCAGTCCCCCACTACCAGAAATTATGCAGTCCAGATTCCCACATTTGGGGAATTCGCAAGGGTCAGTACAGCCGGTGTGCAATGGCTGAGCCTCGTCCTGGGTGAACCACCTTCTTGATCATGGTATCTCCCCTGCCAGGTAAGTATGAGTTGGAACTGTCAGAGGCTGACACCTCTTTTCCAGGTGCCTCACTCGGCCGGACGGTGCAGCAAATTCAACTGTCTGCAGTGCCATGCCAGCAGCTAACCTGAATCTGAAAAGCTTGCAGATTAAAACAGTCCGGCTTTTCTTCATCTTTCTGATCAGTTCTTGTTTCAACAACCAAGGAACTTGGAGCACAAATTGATTTAGTTTTTCCACTCTCCCCATCTCTAGAGCCATACCCAACCCACACTGGGAAAATTCTTAGTTGAGGCAAACCCTCACGGCTTAATATCTCCAGTGCAGAAATGCTGCCGTATTCTCATCTCGTTGTTGCCATCACTAAGGCAACGCCCACCTGCCTGGGGTGACTGCACCGTATGACCTCACCTGACAACTGCGCAGCTGCATATCAGCTGTGCAGACCTGCCGCAGCATTCAGCAAACCTTGCAAAACATGGGTTTTAAAGATGGAAAGGTGTCGTTAAAGCAGCAACGCCAGGACAAAAACCAAGGTAGAGTTGCCCAGGGATATTTACGTTATACAGTCAAATCAGGGTAGAGCGCGAACGCAGTCCCCCACTACGAGAATTTATGCAGTCGAGATTCCCACATTTGGAGAATTCGCAAGGGTCAGTACAGCCGGTGTGCAATGGTTGAGCCTTGTCCTGGGTGAACCACCTTCTTGATCATGCCGTCTCCCCTGCCAGGTAAGTATGAGTTGGAACTGTCAGAGGCTGACACCTCTTTTCCAGGTGCCTCACTCGGCCGGACGGTGCAGCAAATTCAACTGTCTGCAGTGCCATGCCAGCAGCTAACCTGAATCTGAAAAGCTTGCAGATTAAAACAGTCCGGCTTTTCTTCATCTTTCTGATCAGTTCTTGTTTCAACAACCAAGGAACTTGGAGCACAAATTGATTTAGTTTTTCCACTCTCCCCATCTCTAGAGCCACACCCACCCACACTTGGAAAGTTCTTAGTTGAGGCAAACCCTCACGGCTTAATATCTCCAGTGTAGAAATGCTGCCGTATTCCCATCTCGTTGTTGCCATCACTAAGGCAACGCCCACCTGCCTGGGGTGACTGCACCGTATGACCTCACCTGACAACTGCGCAGCTGCATATCAGCTGTGCAGACCTGCCGCAGCATTCAGCAAACCTTGCAAAACAAGGGTTTTAAAGATGGAAAGGTGTCGTTAAAGCAGCAACGCCAGGACAAAAACCAAGGTAGAGTTGCCCAGGGATATTTACGTTATACAGTCAAATCAGGGGAGAGCGCGAACGCAGTCCCCCACTACCAGAAATTATGCAGTCGAGATTCCCACATTTGGGGAATTCGCAAGGGTCAGTACAGCCGGTGTGCAATGGCTGAGCCTCGTCCTGGGTGATCCACCTTCTTGATCATTGTATCTCTCCTGCCAGGTAAGTATGAGTTGGAACTGTCAGAGGCTGACACCTCTTTTCCAGGTGCCTCACTCGGCCGGACGGTGCAGCAAATTCAACTGTCTGCAGTGCCAGGCAAGCAGCTAACCTGAATCTGAAAAGCTTGCAGATTAAAACAGTCCGGCTTTTCTTCATCTTTCTTATCAGTTCTTGTTTCAACAACCAAGGAACTTGGAGCACAAATTGATTTAGTTTTTCCACTCTACCCATCTCTAGAGCCACACCCACCCACACTTGGAAAATTTTTAGTTGAGGCAAACCCTCACGGCTTAATATCTCCAGTGCAGAAATGCTGCCGTATTCTCATCTCGTTGTTGCCATCACTAAGGCAACGCCCACCTGCCTGGGGTGACTGCACTGTATGACCTCACCTGACAACTGCGCAGCTGCATATCAGCTGTGCAGACCTGCCGCAGCATTCAGCAAACCTTGCAAAACATGGGTTTTAAAGATGGAAAGGTGTCGTTAAAGCAGCAACGCCAGGACAAAAACTAAGGTAGAGTTGCCCAGGGATATTTACGTTATACAGTCAAATCAGGGGAGAGCGCGAACGCAGTCCCCCACTACCAGAAATTATGCAGTCGAGATTCCCACATTTGGGGAATTCGCAAGGGTCAGTACAGCCGGTGTGCAATGGCTGAGCCTCGTCCTGGGTGAACCACCTTCTTGATCATGGTATCTCCCCTGCCAGGTAAGTATGAGTTGGAACTGTCAGAGGCTGACACCTCTTTTCCAGGTGCCTCACTCGGCCGGACGGTGCAGCAAATTCAACTTTCTGCAGTGCCATGCCAGCAGCTAACCTGAATCTGAAAAGCTTGCAGATTAAAACAGTCCGGCTTTTCTTCATCTTTCTGATCAGTTCTTGTTTCAACAACCAAGGAACTTGGAGCACAAATTGATTTAGTTTTTCCACTCTCCCCATCTCTAGAGCCACACCCACCCACACTGGGAAAATTCTTAGTTGAGGCAAACCCTCACGGCTTAATATCTCCAGTGCAGAAATGCTGCCGTATTCTCATCTCGTTGTTGCCATCACTAAGGCAACGCCCACCTGCCTGGGGTGACTGCACTGTATGACTTCACCTGACAACTGCGCAGCTGCATATCAGCTGTGCAGACCTGCCGCAGCATTCAGCAAACCTTGCAAAACATGGGTTTTAAAGATGGAAAGGTGTCGTTAAAGCAGCAACGCCAGGACAAAAACCAAGGTAGAGTTGCCCAGGGATATTTACGTTATACAGTCAAATCAGGGGAGAGCGCAAACGCAGTCCCCCACTATCAGATATTATGCAGTCGAGATTCCCACATTTGGGGAGTTCGCGGAAGATTTCCGAACTGAAGTGCAAAAGTCTACGTTGCTTGTAGACAGTTACGGCCTGTCATTGGCCTAGAGTCTACGTTAAGTGTAGACTCTAGGCCAATCAGAGAGGAGTCTACATTCTAAATGTAGACTCTAGGCCAATCAGAGAGGCTCTTGGCCAATTCAAGCCAAACCAACTCGCGAAATACCGAGAGGCTGCTACGAAGGTACAGTTTGTTACTACGATCATATTCTAGCGATATACCTCTGTAATTGATAAAAAATGTCCCGCATTTACCTACTATGATTATATTCTAGCGATATACCTCTGTAATTTATCAAGAAGATCACCTGTTTATATGTAATACAAGGTTTTTAGCGTAATGTTAAAGCTGGGTGACCGAAGGGTGTTAGCAACGCTATAAAGTTTATTTTTAGCAAAAAAAATATACAGCATGGCTTTATTTATATCATTTTCCTGTCTTCTTTGTGAATGTCACATCAACAGATAACAGATAACGTTTTTAACGTTGTAACATGGAAGTCGAGTGACACCAGCGGCAGTACAGGTCTGCAGCCAGACCCTCTAGCTCGTCTGCGATCATATTCTGGCGATATACCTCTGTAATTTATTAAGAAGATCACCTGTTTATTTTTAATACAAGGTTTTAAGCGTAATGTTAAAGCTGGGTGACCGTACGCTGTAAATATCTCCGCGTTGCTCCATGGGTGTTTTGTTTAATCAACGCTATAAAGTTTATTTTTAGCAAAAGAAAAAAATACGTCATGGCTATATTTATATCATTTTCCTGTCTACTTTGTGAATGTCACATCAACAGATAATAGATAACGTTTTTAGCGTTGTAAAATGAAAGTCGAGTGACACCAGCGACAGTGCACATGCGCTCTTTCGAGCTGCAACTCTGTCAAGTGCGTCTGTGATTTGGCCCGGAGCCATTATTTATGCAAAAAAAATAAATAAAATATCCACCTCGTTTGGATGAATTTTAATACGTGTTACATTTGCCTGTTGTACATTTTCAATTCTGGTGGCAATGCTATGGCTTTTGCCTCCATTTGTCTAATAATAGTGACTATTGCAATGGTTATAATGATCATGATATTGCTAAAAGTCTGTTGACAATTTCAGGACATGGATACTTTGCTGCCAGCCCTCAACATCCTGAACACCAGCCTGCCGGCAGAGAGGCAGCAATGCGTTCTGGCAGCCTCCAAGGCAGCCAAGGCCCAGCAGGGGAGAGGTCAGGTTTGTCCGAGGGACGATAAACTGAGGGACCCCAAGACTGCCTTTGAGGAGGGTAAACATCTTGGCATTGCATTTATACTATAAATATATAAGTAATGACAATGTGGTGCACCAGAGCTTTTGCTTGCCTGTTCACTGAGGTCATAACATGTCTCGTCTTCAGCAAAGAGGCGCTGCAGCTTACAGAGGCCGACTGAGGCCCAGTACTTGGGGCAGCTGGTCCTGACCTTCGGCCGCTACACCGGCTGGACCTTTAAGTGGCTGGTCGAGAACGACGTGGGCTACGTCAAGTAGTAAGCATTTACAAGAAAACCAAAGCAAGCCAGGAACAGTTTTCCCTTCACTGAAACTAACAGCAATGTGTGTGTGTGTGTGTGTGTGTGTGCATTTCAGTCTTGTCGACCGCCACGTTAAAGAGAGCCGGCAGCCGGAGAAGCGTGGGGCCTTAAACGAGGAGTGGTTGAAGGACAGCCTGCTGCAGTACGTGGAGCTCTTTCCGGCCATCTCCTGCCACCTCGAGAGGAACGTGGACAAGGCCATTTACGGCATGGGCCGTTTCCGGTCGTTCACGTTCCTCGAGATGTGGCAGTGGTACCAGCACCACCAATCTGACCCTCAAGCCGGCAGTGAGCAGGAGCGGAGGATGGCGCAGGAGGCCCACACCTCTGTCAAGCAGTGGCTGCTGATGCGGGAGAGTGACATCACCTCGAAGTCACTCAAACGCTTCAGACAGTATATACTGGATAAAGAGGTAACTACACTGCATTCTGTAACTACACTGCATTCTGTAACTACACTGCAAAACCCAATAATAATGTAATAGCTCACACTCACCTGTAATTCACAGAGCGCCACTCCTCCTCCTGCTGCTGCCGCCGCTGCCACTTCAAGGGCCCCTGCTGCAGCTGCCACCTCCCAGGCGCCATGGTCTGACGACGCTCCGGACGACACTGCTCTGGTGGATGCCCTCGTCACCTTCGAGAGCCATGGGGAGCCCATCTCCGCCAGTCAGCCTCCTCCTGTGTCCGCCGAGGGTCCCAAACAGCCGTCGCCACTCTCCACCAGCGTGCCAGCTTCTCCAAAGAAGTCTACCAGCAAGAAGGAAAGGCGCAGCAAGCAGCAGAAGCCGTCCTCACAGCCCTCCACCAGCACGGCTGCCTTAACACAGCACAAGCAGCTCCTGCTGTCCTCACAGCCCTCCACCAGCACGGCTGCCTCAACACAGCACAAGCAGCTCCTGCTGTCCTCACAGCCCTCCACCAGCAAGGCTGCCTCAGAGCAGTTCCTGCTGTCCTCACAGCCGTCCACCAGCACGGCTGCCTCAACACAGCACAAGCAGCTCCTGCTGTCCTCACAGGCGTCCACCAGTAAGGCTGCCTCAAAGCAGCTCCTGCTGTCCTCACAGCCGTCCACCAGCAAGGCTGCCTCAAAGCAGCTCCTGCTGTCCTCACAGCCGTCCACCAGCACGGCTGCCTCAACACAGCACAAGCAGCTCCTGCTGTCCTCACAGGCGTCCACCAGTAAGGCTGCCTCAAAGCAGCTCCTGCTGTCCTCACAGCCGTCCACCAGCACGGCTGCCTCAACACAGCACAAGCAGCTCCTGCTGTCCTCACAGGCGTCCACCAGTAAGGCTGCCTCAAAGCAGCTCCTGCTGTCCTCACAGGCGTCCACCAGTAAGGCTGCCTCAAAGCAGCTCCTGCTGTCCTCACAGCCGTCCACCAGCAAGGCTGCCTCAAAGCAGCTCTTGCTGTCCTCACAGCCGTCCACCAGCAAGGCTGCCTCTACTGAGTCTCCTGAACAACAGACGCCCGTGCCGTCCTCAGCGCCTGGTCAGGGTCCCCCTGATGCTCGTCCCGAGGAGCCGCCGTCGACCTCACAGCCTGCGTCTGCCACCACCTTGTCACAGAGTGACTCTTCTGTAAGTGTAAAATCACAAAATACACAAGCAATGTTAATGCATTTCACAAAATCACCACATTAGGGAAAATAAATAACTAAATGTTGTGCGTTGTTGTACACCTTGTGTCTTGCAGGTGGAGCTGGAAGGCTGGGTGCGCCTCTGGGAAGACCCCAACGGAATCCCCTCTGCCGACATCCCCTGGCTGAAGGAGGACAGCGAGCGAGGCCTCTTCACACCAGTCCAGGTCTACAAGGACATAAAGGGCGCCATTAGAAGGCGGCGAGTGTTGAAGTCAGACCGGATGTGGTTCTACCCACCCGAGCCACCCGGCTTTGTGAGCGGCGGCATTCCCACTCCACAGGCCTTTTTCCGAGGCCGCTTTTTCTTCTGGCGTCCCGTCGGAGTGTGGCGGTGCTCCCTGAAGTGTCCGCGCGGAGAGAAGTGTGCCGGGGCTGGAGGCAACTCACACCTCTCCAAGTCTGGCTACCACTCCCGGGTAAGGCTCAGTCTCTGCACAGCTGTGCTCAGAGAAATACACACATCACCATGGACTACTTAACCTTGTAGCACCCAAGCATACGAATAATCATTGAAAAAAATCATTTTGGCTCTTCTTGCATCTTTTTGGGTGGAAATAAACCAATATTTTTGGAATTTTTGAAATTGGGCTATTTTTAATCATTTTAGGCAATGTTGCAAATTTGCAACTGTGGGCTTTCCTGATTAATTTTGTTCACACAACCAAGTCATTCTCTGCAGATCGATTGGCAAAAAAGGTATAGTGAACTGCTGCTACCACAATAAAATGTATGTAATAGACCTTTATTGAACATTCTTAATACAAAGTGCGGAACGCAACCATCATAAACTTTCCATTCAACAACAAATCAAAAAAATTTCACAGATCTTTGTTGTGAAAAAGGGAAGCACACATAAAATGCAAAAAATGTAATGTAAATAAATAATGTAAATAAATAAAAAGCTTGTTGCATATCTGCAACCTGTGATTGACCTGTGATTCTCTCTCTCTCTGTTTTAGGTACGTCACATCTGTGATGTGTTGGGCTGGTACACCCTGGCGACAGAGGTGTTGTCGTGCGGGCCGTGTCTCAAGGCTGCCAGAGGTGGAGAGAGCGGACCCATGGGTCGGTGGCTGGCGTGGGACGACGCCATCCTCCGGCAGCTGAGCGAGGCACATCGGGCCAGGTTTCCCGCCATACTGACTGCCAGGCGAGGGGTGGACAAGACCATCATTCGCCTCCTGCGTGACAGAACGGAGGGTAACACGATGGTCAAGGTGTGGCGGCAGGTGCAGGAGAACCACCTGGAGGACTACCACGAGAGGAAGGACCTCTACACCACACTCCTCATGGCCCTGGTGGAACCCAGAGGCATCGTCTCTGCGCTGGGCCACAGGGAGTTCCAGGCACCGCCCCCTCCGAGAGCGGTTCCCTGCGCCCGGCTCCTGCGCCACGCCTTCCTCCTGGCCGAGGCGGACAACGTGCAGGATTACCGGAGCCAGATCCTGTCCACGTTCGGCAAAGTGCTGAAAATGGACTCCACGAAGAAGGCAAGTTAGCCAAAAGTGTGTTGCATACAAGTACTCACAGGGAAACACCACATTATGCAAAGCTAAACTGTATTTGTTTGTTTGTTTTGTTGTAGGTGGTGAAGAAGCTGTCTGGGGAGGGCAAGGGCTCGGCTGAGTGGTTCACCAGCATCGGCAATGAGCTCTCCCAGATCGTCAGCTTTGTGCTTACCTGCGAGGAGTCGGTGGAGAAGCTGGGGCCCATGTGTCGTGGGGTGATGGAGAGGTTTCGCCTCGCAAACCAGCCCGTCCCCCAGATCCTCTACATCGACCGCGGCTGCTGCAAAGCACAGGGTCCGACCGCGGTGGAGATCATGTTCCAGTCCTGGGTGGACGAGGGGATGGTGGTGAGGCTGGACATTTTCCACTGGCTCCACCGCTTTGACGCCGCTCTAAGAACGGAGGCTCACTCCAAATACGGCCCCTTTAAATCCACGCTGGTCGGGGCGGTGCTGGCCTACAACCGCGAGGACCTCCAGCTCCTCATCGCTGCCATCAGGGCCAGAGACCCGGCCACCATGTAGGTGGTGAGTGATGAGGACGTGGTCCGGCGGTACGTCTCCCGGGACCAGCTGAAGCACCATGTCCGGCGGGTCACCCTCGGGGCCCAGGAGACGTTTCGCCTGGTCCACCTCCTCATCGAGGACCTGAAGGGTCCAGCAGGGCTGGATGAGAGCGGCGTCAGCCTCTTCAAGTCCCCTGGTAAGGAAAAAAAAAAAAAAAAAAAAAAAACACCTCACACACGCACGTGCAAAATGACTACAGCTCAACATGTGTGTGTGTGTGTTTACAGCGGCCATTGATGAGATGTGGGCAGCCCAGCAGCGACACCTGGAGTGCATCCAGGACCCCCCAGGCATGGTCATGTATCGTGTCGCCCGCACCACCACCATCAACGGTGTGGACGTCCCATATTACAAGGGCCTGCGTGGGAGCAACAGCCTGGAGGGGTTCCATAAATCTTTGCCCCACATGATTCCAGGTAATCTAAGGGGGAAAAATACCAAAAAAAAAAACACGTTTATCACATGATAACTGAGGTACTGATAATACCTGTTTGTTGTGATGTTCAGGTCCCCACTGTGCGGCGCGGCCTTATCAGGTTTACCTGATAAGCGGCATCGCCAGGTGGAACGCTGACCGCAGCTCAGACGCGGTGTTTGGGGGCGGAGGGCGGCACCACCGGGTGTACTCTACGCCACTCATCGACCGCCTGAACTCCCGCTGCCAGCAGCTGTTGGGCGAGCCAGTGGAGCGCAACTTCCGGGCCCCGGCTGATGTCCAGTCCGATGAGCTGCTCGGGCTGGAGTACCTCTTCAGCCAAAGCACGGGGGAGGCGTTCTCGCTGGAGGGCATCATCAGCGACGGTCCTGGGCCGGAGGAGGAGGTTGTTCAGCCTGGGGAGGTCGACCCAGACGCCGACGAGGCGTACCAGAGCGAGGAGGACCGTACTGATCTGGAGCCCCACATCAGACTGACCAGCAGCGAGACTGCTTCGGTCAACCCTCCTGCCTTTGTGAGTCCAATACATACTGATAGAAGAGAATACAGCGATACATGTGACCCACTGAAAAAACAAGACATCGTATACATTGAAACTTACCTACTTTTCTGTGTGTGTGTGTGTTTTACAGGATGATGTCTGCAGTGTCAGTCCTCTGCCCGGGTTCCAGAAGCTGGAGGCTTTCTGTGCTGCGCTGCTGGAGGTCGGCTTGACAGAGCAGAAGCTGCTCCTCAGCACAGCAGAGCGGAACAGGGTCCTTCATGCCTGGAACGCGGTGGAGGAGCATGACAAGCAGCCACAGCGGTACCACCAGCTCTACCGCACCCACTGGGGCAACACGCTATATTGTCGGACCAAGAGGGACGACCTGGCTGACGCCGCCGTGGTCCAGCGGGTAAAGATGGCTAGGAGGTACGCGCCAGCTCAGCAGGACAACAGCCCGCAGCACAACCGGCTGATGTACGTGCTGGTCAAGCTGCTGTGGCTGCGCAGCCCTCAGGCCTCCCGCTCCAGCCCTGAGAAGGCCAACATTCTCAAGGCCTATGAGAGGATCCAGCACCGGGTCTTGGTAGAGGACCCCGTCCTGTGCAAGGCGGGCATCCCTCTCCCCAAAATTAACACCAAGACGGTGAGAGACTTCATCCGCCAGCAGGAGAGGCTGGTCAACCTCCACGCCACCAGGCAGCCAGCTGTGACCTCAAAGGCCGCGTCTGTGTCTTGTGAGCAGCTGCCTCCTGCACCGCGCCAGCCTGACGTCCTCCCTCCACCCGACTACCCCGTGATGGAGTACGTCCCCACGCCCAGCACAGCCGGCACCAAGGTGTTGAAGGGTCGGACCAACCTGCTGCTGGAGACGCCGCAGCCTCCTCCACAGCTGCTCCGTCTGCCGGTGAGGAGAATCCCCACCACCTCCACCATCACCAGGCCTCCTGCAGTGCTGCCCCTCGTCTCCTGCTCTGCCCCGTCCACCATCACCACGCCTCTGCTGCCCCTCGTCTCCTGCTCTGCCCCGTCCACCATCACCAGGCCCACTGCAGTGCTGCCCCTCGTCTCCTGCTCTGCCCCGTCCACCATCACCACGCCTCTGCTGCCCCTCGTCTCCTCCTCCACACAGCCTGCTGGTCAGGCCTCCATCCCGCAGGTCACGGCGTCTGTGCCCATCAGGCCAGGTGTAAAGCCGCCCTCTGGACAAAGTGCTGTGGTAGGGTTGTCGTGGTCCCGATCGACTCTGTACAAGAGAAAGCTGGCAGACCACCCCACTGAGCTGGGCGTGAAGGTGCAGCGTCTCCCGGCCTGCAAAGTTTGCGGGCACAAAATCCAGGGACACAAAAAATATAAAAAAAAGACATATTGCCCTGAGATCCACCGTTCACCCTCCAAAGGACTGGAAGACATAGTTTTCAAAAACTTTGAACACTTCATGTCCGTTGTGGACGGACTGGAGGAGTGAACGGTCGGCCCCTTGTAAATAGTGTATATAGTTGCTGTGTTCATGCTCTGCGTTCTGTGTGTTGTTCTCTGCACTGTTGCCCTATTTCATTCACTTTATGTGGGGTTGTTCTCTGCACTGTTGCCCTGTTTCATTCACTTTATGTGGGGTTGTTCTCTGTGTTCTGGACGAACAATTGCCCTTAAACATGGCACGTGTTGTTCTCTGCACTGTTGCCCTGTTTCATTCACTTTATGTGGGGTTGTTCTCTGCACTGTTGCCCTGTTTCATTCACTTTATGTGGGGTTGTTCTCTGCACTGTTGCCCTGTTTCATTCACTTTATGTGGGGTTGTTCTCTGCACTGTTGCCCTGTTTCATTCACTTTATGTGGGGTTGTTCTCTGTGTTCTGGACGAACAATTGCCCTTAAACATGGCACGTGTTGTTCTCTGCACTGTTGCCCTGTTTCATTTACTTCATGTGGGGTTGTTCTCTGCACTGTTGCCCTGTTTCATTCACTTTATGTGGGGTTGTTCTCTGCACTGTTGCCCTGTTTCATTCACTTTATGTGGGGTTGTTCTCTGCACTGTTGCCCTGTTTCATTCACTTTATGTGGGGTTGTTCTCTGCACTGTTGCCCTGTTTCATTTACTTCATGTGGGGTTGTTCTCTGCACTGTTGCCCTGTTTCATTCACTTTATGTGGGGTTGTTCTCTGCACTGTTGCCCTGTTTCATTTACTTCATGTGGGGTTGTTCTCTGCACTGTTGCCCTGTTTCATTTACTTCATGTGGGGTTGTTCTCTGCACTGTTGCCCTGTTTCATTTATTTCATGTGGGGTTGTTCTCTGCACTGTTGCCCTGTTTCATTTATTTCATGTGGGGTTGTTCTCTGCACTGTGCCCTTTAAAGTTGCACTTCTGTGATGCTCTGTAAACTGTGCCATTACATTTTGTATTGCTCCACAATGCCATGCAATTCATGGTCCTCTGTGCCCTCTCTGAGTGCCCTTTAACGCAGCACCTTTTGTTGTTCCTCGGCACTGCACACTCTGGTGTCAACATTGCCCTTGGATGCTGTTTGCTGTGGTACTGAATAAAAATGGTCAGTGCTACAGTCACAATGAGTCGTGGAGTGTCTGTCAATTGATTCAACAATAACAGAGCCTAGTTATCAGAAATAAGTGCCATATAAATAAATGGCTTCTAGGGAAGTAGCATAAGAGGCATAGGAGTAAGTGATAATCAACAATACTTTATTGAAAGAAAGGGAGCAAAAAAAAATACATGGCATGAATTTTGAATAGCTTTTTGTTCATACACACACTTGAGATATGGCAAAAGTATGACAATAAATGCATTTAACACTTTATTCTGTTGATTGACATGACAAAACCATGCAAAAGCATGCCAGGAGGGGACTTTTGTGCGCAAATGGATGCAGGGGGCTTATGCTTGGTGCAACTATAAAATTGTGTGCCATTTGTGCTGTAATATCCTGGTCCTTCCTGGTCCATCCTGGTCCACAAGACCTGGGGGAAGGCATATGCAAATTACTCTTGAGGTCAGTGACATCAGAATTCTTAATTGCACCTACATGGACTCTAAGCCAATGGCTCGCAGGGTCAATTGCACTCCTATTCAGCACATCGCCCATTCGCAAGAACCAGCACAGCCGGTGTGCAATGGCTGAGCCTCATCCTGGGAGAACCACCTTCTTGATCATGGTATCTCCCCTGCCAGGTAAGTATGAGTTGGAACTGTCAGAGGCTGACACCTCTTTTCCAGGTGCCTCACTCGGCCGGACGGTGCAGCAAATTCAACTGTCTGCTGTGCCATGCCAGCAGCTAACCTGAATCTGAAAAGCTTGCAGAATAAAACAGTACGGCTTTTCTTCATCTTTCTGATCAGTTCTTGTTTCAACAATCAAGGAACTTGGAGCACAATTTGATTTAGTTTTTCCACTCTCCCCGTCTCTAGAGCCACACCCACCCACAATGGGAAAATTCTTAGTTGAGGCAAACCCTCACGGCTTAATATCTCCAGTGCAGAAATGCTGCCGTATTCTCATCTCGTTGTTGCCATCACTAAGGCAACGCCCACCTGCCTGGGGTGACTGCACTGTATGACCTCACCTGACAACTGCGCAGCTGCATATCAGCTGTGCAGACCTGCTGCAGCATTCAGCAAACCTTGCAAAACATGGGTTTTAAAGATGGAGAGGTGCCCTTAAAGCAGCAACGCCAGGACAAAAACCAAGGTTGAGTTGCCCAGGGATATTTACGTTATACAGTCAAATCAGGGGAGAGCGCGAACGCAGTCCCCCACTACCAGAAATTATGCAGTCGAGATTCCCACATTTAGGGAATTTCGCAAGGGTCAGTACAGCCGGTGTGCAATGGCTGAGCCTCGTCCTGGGTTAACCACCTTCTTGATCATGGTATCTCCCCTGCCAGGTAAGTATGAGTTGGAACTGTCAGAGGCTGACACCTCTTTTCCAGGTGCCTCACTCGGCCGGACGGTGCAGCAAATTCAACTGTCTGCAGTGCCATGCCAGCAGCTAACCTGAATCTGAAAAGCTTGCAGATTAAAACACTCCGGCTTTTCTTCATCTTCCTGATCAGTTCTTGTTTCAACAACCAAGGAACTTTGAGCACAATTTGATTTAGTTTTTCCACTCTACCCATCTCTAGAGCCACACCCACCCACACTGGGAAAATTCTTAGTTGAGGCAAACCCTCACGGCTTAATATCTCCAGTGCAGAAATGCTGCCGTATTCCCATCTCGTTATTGCCATCACTAAGGCAACGCCCACCTGCCTGGGGTGACTGCACTGTATGACCTCACCTGACAACTGCGCAGCTGCATATCAGCTGTGCAGACCTGCCGCAGCATTCAGCAAACCTTGCAAAACATGGGTTTTAAAGATGGAAAGGTGTTGTTAAAGCAGCAACGCCAGGACAAAAACCAAGGTAGAGTTGCCCAGGAATATTCACGTTATACCGTCAAATCAGGGGAGAGCGCGAACGCAGTCCCCCACTACCAGAAATTATGCAGTCGAGATTCCCACATTTGGGGAATTCGCAAGGGTCAGTACAGCCGGTGTGCAATGGCTGAGCCTCGTCCTGGGTGAACCACCTTCTTGATCATGGTATCTCCCCTGCCAGGTAAGTATGAGTTGGAACTGTCAGAGGCTGACACCTCTTTTCCACGTGCCTCACTCGGCCGGACGGTGCAGCAAATTCAACTGTCTGCTGTGCCATGCCAGCAGCTAACCTGAATCTGAAAAGCTTGCAGATTAAAACAGTCCGGCTTTTCTTCATCTTTCTGATCAGTTCTTGTTTCAACAACCAAGGAACTTGGAGCACAAATTTATTTAGTTTTTCCACTCGCCCCATCTCTAGAGCCACACCCACCCACACTGGGAAAATTCTTAGTTGAGGAAAACCCTCACGGCTTAATATCTCCAGTGCAGTCATGCTGCCGTATTCAGCAAAACTTGCCAACATCCACTTCATTGTTCACATGTGCTCTTTTTTTTCATCTTTTTGCTGCCATCTCTAATAGTGATGTGTCGGTCGCGAACGATCCGGCTCTAAGAGCCGGCTCTTTGAAGTGAACGACAGGAACCAGCTCCATAATGGGAGCCATTTTGGGATCCTATTTGGGAGACGTTTTTTTTTCTTTCAGTATCTCGCTGTCTCTCTGCCTCCCTGTCAGTGCCACAGAGCCGACAGTTTTTTTCCCACGTCATTTTTTTTGTCCTTCGGACCGGTGCCTCGCTGTCTCTCCCATCTCCCTCCCCCTCACTCTCACTCTCCCTCTCCTTGCGCGTTTTTCTCTGCTTCTGCCAGTGCTAGACGGGGATATATGGGGAGCCGTTGTGGAGCCGAAAGAGACGGCTCTCCACAGTAAGTCGAGCCATTAGAGCCGCATCTGGAAAAAGACCCGAAAATCCCATCACTAATCTCTAAGATCCCAGAGCAGGTGCCTCACCGACTCGGGCGCGCCACAACCAGGTCGCGGGCAGGTTGAGATCGCTGACATGCCCCAGGAGTGCATAACGGACCTGACTGGCAGGATCTCATGAGCCACCATCCATGACAGGTCCCGGAGTTTGTTTGGAAGAGCGGAATGGTTGACGTTGCACCAAACTGTTTAGTGCTCGCCAAACGCGAGCCCACGCACTGGACTCACTGGTTCCCGCTCCTGCACAACAGAGATCAGAGAGCGGTGGTTTGTTAAAACATGCAACTCCTCTGCCTCCAAGTTAAAATGCTTTTAGAACGTCTGGATAAAAGCATAGGATGGTGGCAGGCTAAAAGACACAGGCACTTTTAGGTAGGTGGGTAAAATCTTCAGTCTTCTGAGGTAAAAACCCATCCAGAATCGTGTCATTGCTTTAGTTTTGGGGTTTCCGGATGGGTCTGTAGCCTGTAGGATATGCAGTGTAGTGTATCTGCTTCCTAAAAACAAATAAAAATCAGGCACTACCTTTCCTCCTTTCTCTGTTTGTTTCTTCATTACATCTCTCCTCAGTCTATCCCACTTGGAGCCCCACAGAAAATAAAAAATGGCTCGGTCCAGGTCTAAAAGCACTTTCCTAGGTGGGATTAAAACAGAACTGATTAGTGTCACAGCCCCTGGGGCTTGTGCTGGGCATGTCTCTCTCCTCCCTCTTTCTTTGTCTCCTCCCTGAGACCAGGAAGCTGATTGGAGTGTGCAGCAGTGATTCCGGCAGCTCGTACACCTGGCCGTCTGTGGGAGTGGTTTTAAGCCGCCTTATTTTGTTAATTCTTCCCTTTTGGTTCCTGGCTGGGTTTGTGAGAACAGCATTGTGTTTTGGGTTTGTTTGGTTTATCCTTTTGTTATGTTTCGCACCATACAACACCTTTGCAGTACATTTATGCTCCATAACACCATTACACTACTGATGACTGATTGCCACATCCCATTGTTTTACTTTTGTTGAATTTGTAGCTTAAGTTCGAATTGTTTAAATAAATTTGATTTCCTTATAACTTACAAGCCGTGTGCTTCCTCCTTTTTGATACGGCTTTTGAGCCAGGTCGTGTCAAATTGGGGGCTTGTCCTTGTTCTATTTGCTAAAGTTTATTGGGTAGTTTCTGAGCTTGGGGTTGTTGGTGGTGGCTTGATTGCTGCGCACCTGAGTGCTGATTACCCGCTGCCCTGCTGGGGGAGGGATTGTTGGAAGTTTGCATGGCTTCAGTGGTTAGGTGAGGAGTTTCTCCTGGTGGTACTATTGTTGGGGGTAGGTTGAAACTCTGACCTGGTTGTTTTGAGGAAGTGCAAGGTTTGGTATTGAAGTTGATTTGGTTCTAGTTTGAAGGTAGTTTGTGTTGTGGTAATTTAGTTTATGCGCGCTGTTTGTTATTGTTTTGGGCTGGTTGTCAGGGTAAATGTTGGTTGGTGTGTCACATTCGACCGTGTGTTCCCTCTGTTAGGCTAAGTGCATTTTCCCTTTGTAATCTGCTCATCTGTCCGTAGTGTGGGGTGACGGCGGTTAGAGCAGTTGTCTCGGGGGCATGTCCATGGTTTTGGTGGTGTTGCCAGATGACTGGTCGCATCACCACACCAGTGGGTTTCAGTGCATAAATACCCGCTGCCAGATCCCCTGAAGACTAGGGTTGAGTTGGTTTAGGTTAGTTTTGGTTAGGCAGTTTAGTTAGTGGGGGGGACACACACTGAGTAGGGGTCAGTGATGACCTTTGGCACACTGGCTACACTTGCTTTGTGACGCAGCACAGGTCTGGTTAGAGCGCCTGAGTGTTTTTCCTTTCACTGCTCTTTTTCTTAATTAGTATTGACCTGGCTTGTATGTTGGGAACTTTTCTAGCTTAGAGATGGCTAGCATTGCTGAGTTTGTGGAAGCTCCGAGTTTAGAGTTATTGAATAGATTCACCAAAAACCAGTTACTCCGAGTAGCAGACCACTACAAGATAGGGATTAATGATAAAAAGTCAAATAAGGAGGTACTGAAGTCTGAGATTAAAGCCTTCTTGAGTGATTTAGGAATCCTGACCCTGACTGAGGAGGAGCCTCATCCGGATCCAGAGGAGAAGTGGCCTGGTGAATCTGGTGATGGTTTGGGCCAGCATTTTAATAAAGGAACTGGTAATTTAACATTTGAGCAGCAGAGGGAGCTGTTTTTTTTAAAGTCCCAAGAGAGAATTGAGGTGGAGAGGTTGCAGATTGAGCAGTCCAGACTTGACATTGAGAAAACTAAACTGGAACTGATAAAACAGGGGAAACTTGCAGCTGGGGAGGCTGGGGTAACTGGTGGTCGGTCAGGGGTTTCAGGGTCGAATGATCAGGACTTTGACATTTTTCGCAATCTGCACCTGGTACCAAAGTTCAATGAAAAAGATTCAGAAACATTCTTTTCTCTTTTTGAATGCGTTGCTGAGGTCCGGAATTGGCCGGAGTCTGTGCGCACATTGATGTTGCAGTGCGTATTTACTGGAAGAGCTCAAGAGGCCTTTGCAAGTTTAAATTCAGAGGATAGTAAGCAGTACACCTTAGTTAAAAAGGCAGTGTTAAGAGCTTTTGAGTTGGTGCCTGAGGCGTACCACAAACGTTTTCGTACGTGGCGGAAAAACGAGAAGCAAACCCACTTGGAATTGGCGGGTGATTTGGCGAGGCATTTTGACCGTTGGGTTGCTGCGCTGGAAGTCAGTGATTATGAGGGGTTGTGTGAACTTATAGTTCTCGAGCAATTTAAGAACACGTTACCTGAACATATTGCTAATTACATCAGTGACCAGAAAGTGAAAACAGTTGCGAACGCTGCGGCATTAGCAGATGAATATGTGCTCAGGCACAGACGTGGGTTTAGTGAGCGGCGTCTGTTTAGCCGGCACCACCTGTCTGGTGGTAATGGTCATGGAAACGGGGCACGTTCCGATTTATATGCAGTGGGTAGCTCAGTTAAAGTTGTTGCTACAGAGGATCATGGTGTTCGTAGCCGTGAGGAAAGAACCTGTAATTACTGTCATAAAAAGGGCTATTTACAAGCTGACTGTTATGCTCTTAAGGCTAAGTCAAACTCTAACCAGTCTGTCTCTCAACCTAGGGCTAGAGGGGTGTCTATGGCTGTCTCAGTGCCACCTTCGCTGCCTTTGGTGGTGAAGGAGGGGTTTCAGGTTGGGACTCATCAAAGTCCGGAACTGGAAAGTTAGACATTTTGTTAGTGATGGTTTTGTGTCTTTGGTGGGGAGTGACAAAAAAGTACCAGTAAAGATATTGCGTGACACTGCTGCTTATGATACTTTTATCAAAGCATCAGTTTTGCCATTCAGCAGTGAGAGTGATACTGGGTCTTGTATTCCTGTGTTGGGTATGGGTTTAAATGTATTTCAAGTTCCCGTGCATAACATCATGTTGTACTCCGATCTTTTCCAGGGACAAGCAGTTGTGGGGGTGCGTCCTGCTTTCCCAGTGGAGGGTGTCAATGTGCTTTTGGGTAATGGCCTGGCTGGTGCCTGTGCGTGGGTTGACGTGCCGCCACAGTTAGAGGTGGACACGGTGCCAGTGGTAAGACAACAGCCTGATGATAGTCAATCAGCATTCCCTGAAGAGTTCACAGCATGTGCTGTAACGCGTGCTATGACAGGGGATAAGTTTAATTCCAGCCTGTGTGAATCAAATAAAAATGTGGGGTCGTTATCTATGTTTTCTTTGTCTGACTATCCCTTGTCAGTTTTGCAGGAAGAGTTGAAGGCGGAGCAAGAGGCTGATTGTTCCCTGCAAGGTTTGTTTGACCAGGTGGTAACCGGTGCCCAGATAGAGAGCAGTGCTCGGGGCTATTTCCTTAAAGACTACCTGTTGGTAAGGAAATGGGTCCCGCATGGTCAGAGTTTTGTGGGTGATCCGATTATCCAAATCGTGTTGCCTGAGAGGTTTTGTGAACCTGTTTTTTTTTTTTTTAAACTAGCTCATGAGGGGTCGGGGCATCTTGGTGTTCGGAAGACATACGACCGGATTCTGAGGCATTTTTTCTGGCCTCGGTTGAAACATGACGTATCGGTACACATAAAAACTTGACACACATGCCAACTAACAAGTAAGCCCAATCAGACTCTAAAACCTGCTCCTCTATTATCAATTCCAGCAGTCAATCAACCTTTTGAGCACGTGATCGTGGACTGTGTCGGCCCCCTCCCTCACTCGAAATCCGGTACTATCTATCTTCTCACTGTAGTGTGCCAAGCCACTAGCTATCCAGCAGCGTACCCGTTGCGTACCATCACTGCTAGGTCGGTGGTGAGAGCGTTGTCACAATTCATCTCTATATTTGGCATTCCAAAAATCATTCAGTGACCAGGGTTCCAATTTCTCCTCACACCTTTTCTCTCAAGTGTTGAAGCAGCTTAACATCAAGCATAACAAAGCATCTGCGTATCATGCACAAAGTCAGGGAGCATTAGAACGTTTCCATCAAACGTTGAAGTCGTTGCTACGTTCTTATTGCATTCAAATGGAAGGTGACTGGGAGGAGGGTTTGCCCTGGTTAATGCTTGCGGCTAGGGAAGTAGTTCAAGAGAGTACAGGGTTTAGCCCAAATGACTTGGTGTTCGGCCATACTGTACAAGGTCCGTTAGCCATTTTGAGGGACCAGTGGATGGGGGAGGACCCTCCCCGGAACCTGTTAGACTATGTGAATGGTTTTCGGCGTAGACTTTATGCAGCTGGCGAACTGGCCAGGGAGAAAATGGAGCATGTGCAGGGAAAAATGAAAAAGCTCTATGATAGACGTACGGAACGGTGGGTTTTCAGTCCTGGTGATCGAGTACTGGCGCTGTTGCCCATCATAGGCTCACCATTTCAAGCCAAATTTACTGGCCCATGCACAGTTTTAAGGAAGCTTTCTGATTTAAATTATTTTATTTCGACTCCAGAGCGGCGCAGGAAAACCACCCAATTGTGTCATGTGAACCTGTTAAAACCATATTATGAGCGTGCGTCAAAATCACCTGGGTATGGTGCACAGGTTATCGCGGCGAATTCTCATCCAGCATGTTTAGCGACTAGAGCATCAGCGGTCACTACACCTTTGTTGGTGAGTGAGGTGGAGGCGGATGGGTTACCAGCTGTGGATCAAGCATTAACACATGGGCGGTTGAAAAACTCTGAGGCTCTCTGTAACCTTGAGGCATTGTTGCAACATCTGCCAGAGTTAGAAAGGGCAGAGTTGGCAGAGTTGATTAGGTCTTTTCCATGTTTGTTTGGTGATACGCCTACTCAGACCCTCCTTATTGAACACGATATTGAGGTGGGAGATGTTCAGCCTATTCGTCAACGTTTTTTTTCGTGTCAATGCTGAAAAACGCAGGTATCTGGATGCCGAAATTAAGTATATGTTGGAGAATGGCATAGCTGAGCCATCCTCCTCAAGCTGGGCATCGCCTTGCATCACGGTACCCAAAGCAGACGGCACACCAAGAATTTGTACTGACATCAGGAAAGTTAATGCTGTCACCAGACCTGACTCGTTCCCACTTCCTCATATGGAAGATTGTGTAGATGAGGTTGGTCATGCTAAGTTTGTAAGTAAGTTAGATCTGACAGGTCCCTTTAATTTAGCGGGCCCATGATATTTCTGTATTTGTGACACCGAACGCTTTGTTTTCTTACAAGGTTATGCCTTTTGGCTTGAGAAATGCGCCAGCGACATTTCAACGCCTTATGACTCGTGTTCTGGGGGACCTGGAGGGTTGCGCTGTCTATTTGGATGACTTGGTGGTGTTTTCTGACACTTGGCCTCAGCATGTCGAGCGCATCAGGGCGCTGTTCGGTCGCTTGGCTGAGGCCTGTCTCACTGTGAACCTCTCAAAATGTGAGTTTGCCAGGGCGACAGTAGCCCCTTTCACACTGCCGAATAACCCGCGTTTAATTCGCGAATTTAACGTGTCCGCTGTTGCGTTCACACTGCCGACCCGGGCTGCCGCGTCAACTCGACTCTCCTTTCGACCCGCGTCGGACCCTAGTCTTTTTGCCGAGCCGAGTTTGGTGTGAACGCAATCGACGCGGGTCGGACGTGGGCGTGGCATGACGTGAGGAGTTTAAAAGACAGAATGGACAGCTGATTCAGAACAACAGCGATAGGTGAGGACAAGTGTTTTACAAGTTTTACAGCTCCTCAGCCCCCGAGCAGAGGACGTTATTTACCACCACATGTCGGGGACGGTGAAGGATGGACCTCTGCTGGAAGGGCTGGAGAGAAAGACGGGAGAGCGCGGTTTCCCACGCAGCAAGACGCACTGTAAAGTAACATCTCCATGAACTGCATATACAATTGCATAAACGATATCTCAACGTGTCCCGCCATCGTTTGTTTGAAAAATTTGATGCAGACAGGTGTATTTAACCCTACCTCCGACGCATGGCTTGTGCCTACGTCATTGTACACGCCCAGCATTTTATGTGTTTCGTGTGACGCTCTGCCACTAGGCAACGCCCCCTGAACTCGGCTTCAGGCGACACGGGTCACCAACACGCCAAGCGTCCACATTGCTCGACGCGGGTCGAAGGTGCAATTTGGACCCGCTAAGATAGCAGGTCGCAGTATGAAAGGGGCTAGTGACTTATCTTGGCCAAGTTGTGGGTCAGGGGTGCGTCCGTCCTGTGGCTGCTAAAGTGAGCCCGGTTGAAAATTATCCGGTACCAACCACGAAAAAGGAACTGTTGTGGTTTCTTGGATTAGTGGGTTACTACAGGTGTTTTTGTCGCAATTTTTCCACTGTTGCATCGCAACTCACTAACCTTTTGAAGGCAAAGGCAGTGTATATATGGACCCCTGAATGTCAACAGGCTTTTGAGAACATTAAAGCCTTGTTATGTACAGCTCCTGTTCTTGAGGCACCACGGTTTGACCGCCCCTTTTCACTGCAGGTAGATGCGAGTCACGTGGGTGCAGGTGCTGTTCTATTGCAAGTTGATGATCTGGGTGTTGATAAGCCAGTGAGTTTTTTTTCCCCAAAAAGTTTAACTCCTACCAACTAAATTATTCAATCATCGAAAAGGAGGCACTAGCTTTGATATGGGCTTTGAAACATTTTGACGTGTATGTACTTTCAGGCACCACACCCGTGGTGGTCTACACGGATCACAATCCAATAACCTTTTTGAACTCCTTGCAGTGTCCAAACCAGAGACTGATACGATGGTCTCTGATGTTGCAGTCTTATGGGTTGGACATCCGATACATAAAAGGATCAGAGAATGTGGTGGCGGATGCCCTCTCTCCGGCCCATTAGAAGTATGGGTTGGCGAGGGACCTGGTGTGTTAGGACAACTTTGATCGGTTGATGTCCCCTTCCAGTTCCGCTTGCGGTGTCTGTTCCTGCCTCCTGTCTTGCTCCTCTTAAATGCTCACAGAAATCCTAGGCAAATCTCTGTTGCTGAGGAGCAAGAGTTTGGTGTGCTGGGGGCAGATGGCAGTGGTTGGACTTTAAACTGCTAATGGGGCAAGTGTTTTTTCTCTGATTTGTTTTTTTTGATAACTTTTCATTGAGCATTTAATAGTGCTGGTTGTGTGTTGTACCTACTAGGTTTTAAACATATTTCGGTTCCCTATATTGAACCTCTTTTAAGGGGGAGGGTGTCACAGCCCCTGGGGCTTGTGCTGGGCATGTCTCTCTCCTCCCTCTTTCTTTGGCTGTGTTCGAA
Organism: Odontesthes bonariensis; assembly: GCF_027942865.1. Taxonomy (NCBI): domain Eukaryota; kingdom Metazoa; phylum Chordata; class Actinopteri; order Atheriniformes; family Atherinopsidae; genus Odontesthes; species Odontesthes bonariensis. The sequence continues at coordinate 37,548,728 of NC_134507.1, read as the reverse complement.
ACCGCCTACTACATACTTGAAAATGGCATACTCATCGATCTGACAGTATGCAGAGCGCTTACACACAGTGCACTTCACTCCTGCCCGAGCCGAAATCAGCCGGCCTGAAAAGCTGATTTCGCTTAAGCTATAAACTCTGTAAATATATAACTTTAGCAACATTTGAAACATTTTCAGGTGAGAAAGTAGTCATTTAGACCCCCAAGGTGTTAAAAATCTGACAAAATACCGGCTATTTACAATTTTGTTCCCATGAATTCGGCACTACAAAAGCTAGCTGCAGTGAGCAACGCACTTCCGGTTATGCCGTTTTGACTGCTCTGGTCCCGTTAACGGAATTTGCCTGTTCAAATGGCGATGGGTCACGTTACGTTGCATCTTGGGTAGTTTGAGTGTGACAAGTAACCTCATGATGAATACTCAACATTTCGGCGAATCTAGTATGTATTTAGTGTACATCCGGGAACTTCAAAAAGTATGACTAGTAGGAATAGTAGGAGAAGTAGGCGGTTTCGAACACAGCCTTTGTCTCCTCCCTCAAACCAGGAATCTGATTGGAGTGTGCAGCAGTGATTGCGGCAGCTCGCACACCTGGCCGTCTGTGGGAGTGGTTTTAAGCCGCCTTATTTTGTTAATTCTTCCCTTTTGGTTCCTGGCTGGGTTTGTGAGAACAGCATTGTGTTTTGGGATTGTTTGCTTTATCCTTTTGTTATTTTTCGCACCATTACCTTCCTCGCTATCATCCTGTGATTGGACTTCTTCACATTCTGAACTAGCTCCGCCTTCTGCCTGCACCACCTCCTTCTCTCCAGAACTCTCCATTGGTGGGGGTGTAGCAGGCCCCTCCCCCTCCTCGGCCTCACCTGACTGCTGTCCACCATTCAGAGGTTTTGGCTGGAAGTTTGAATTTTCCAGCCCAGCTGTTTCAAGTAGCTCGTTAACTGCCTCGTCTGCCCTCCATTGCCTTCCCACGTTTTTAAGGATTTCAATTTGTTGGCAAAGGATTTTGGGCAATCTCTGAAGAGGTGGTTTAATTCTCCACAGAGATTGCACTTTCTGCAATTAGTACACCAGGTGCCTGTGCCCCATATTTGCTGCAGAGTTTGGGCTGTCCCTGGTAGTGGATGTAGCCTCTGTTTTCTCCCAAGACAATCATTGATGGGAGATGTTTCAGGCCCTGGAAGCCCTGGGGGTCTTGCCATTGTTGGATGGGGACCCTCCAGGCGCAGTTCCAGATGCCGTCGACATCCCTCACCTTCATTGCCTGGCCTTTAACAGTGCAGAATCTTCCCAACCATATACAGATATCTTCTGCGTTCACCATTTCATTGAACATTCTGACAATTACTGTCTTCAGAGTATTGTCAGTAAGTTTCTCAACAGTAAACGCAGAAAACTGGGCTTGCACATTACCAAATCTCATCCAAAACTCCTGCAGCAAAGCTGCAGTGCGAAAACTTACATCGAAACCTTTGTTAAAAGGCAATGACAGGATGCAATTCAAATCGTCTGGCTTGAAGTTCAATATGTTTTGAATTAGCTTCCGAGAGAAGTCCAATCTGGACATCTCTAAAAGCTTTCCTTCTTTTTCTTTAAATAAAAATCTAGCGCTGTGGTGCCTCCTCATGCCAGCATAGTTTGTCGACATGATGGAGGGACCACAAACAGTTTTTAAATAAAATGCTTAAAAGAACAATAATAAATATCACACTAAAAGCCCAATAAAAGAGTAAAAAGTGGATAAAAAGGTACTAAAAAGGATACTTACCTTCCTCTAAAAAAAAAAAAAAACAGAACACCCACACCGACCCTGTTTCAGCTGAAACTCGTTCAAAGGCAAAAACCTGGGGAAAAAAAAGGGTAATGCAAGAAAATTTGATTACAAAGAACTCCAACTACAAACGACTTGGAATACTTTGATCGAACGCAAAAAAGAACCTCCAAAGCGAGAAAATTTAATGCCGAAAAGGCATAAAATAGTCGGCCAGAAGGCCGAGAAGCGATAACCCTCCACTGTTTCACGTCCGAGCGCCCTTCCTGGCACAATGCGCACTTGTGGCGGTGCTCTTTTTTTGCCTACAAAGCGTCACTTTGCACCTCCGCCCACCCGCTGCAGTGAGCACTCTTCAGCCTTTTCAGATGGTACAACTTTGCACTCCCGCCCGCTCAGGACAAAGTTAAATGTATGAGGATCAAAGCCAACAATGGCCTGGGACATCTCAACAGGTCCAGGATCAGAAACATGGAGACTGAGAGCCAATAGAAACAGAGATGTCTGCCAAGCAATCAGCAGCAGCCCAAGCTGGTTAACTTCCTCGTGTCTGTGTGTCTGTGGCTGTGTTCGAAACCGCCTACTTCTCCCACTATTCCTACTAGTCATACTTTTTTAAGTTCCCGGATGTACACTAGATGCATACTAGATTCGCCGAAATGTTTAGTATTCATCATGAGGTTACTTGTCACACTCAAACTACCCAAGATGCAACGTAACGTGACTTTGCCCATCGCCATTTGAACGGTCAAATTCCGTTAACAGGACGAGAGCAGTCAAAACGGCATAACCGGAAGTGCGTTGCTCACTGCGGCTAGCTTTAGCGCCGAATTCGTGGGAACAAAATTGTAAATAGCTGGTATTTTGTCAGATTTTCAACACCTTGGGGGTCTAAATGACTATTTTCTCGCCTGAAAATGTTTCAAATGTTGCTAAAGTTATATATTTACAGAGTTTATAGCTTAAGCGAAATCAGCTTTTCAGGCCGGCTGATTTCGGCTCGGGCAGGAGTGAAGTGCACTGTGTGTAAACGCTCTGCATACTGTCAGATCGATGAGTATGCCGTTTGCAAGTATGTAGTAGGTGGTTTCGAACACAGCCAGAGTGTGTGTGTGTGTCACAGGGTGATCGGCAGATTTTAACAAAAGACATGCAGGACGCAGAAGTAAATATAACTGTATTTTTTTGAAGAATTGGAAAGAATTGTCCTTGTGGATAACAATCATGTCATTAACATCCATTTCTGTGACGGAAGTTAATAATTATTTGTGTTGACAGCAGCACCGTCACTGTGAAGGAGAGAGCATGAGAGTGTTATAAACAGTAGCTGATGGATCACTATTGTCTATACCTGGGTGGTAGAACACAAACAGTTCTACACGTAGATTATATAAACCACCCCAGTCAGACCATCATCTGAGATGTCTACCCTGTGAGGGACATTTGTTTTTTGAGGTGTGGGAGTTAGAGGCAGCTGGAAGCTCTAACAGTCAACCAGCCACAGAGGATGAAGCTCTGATCACTTTTCTCATTCTCATGAGAAAATCTCAGCAATCTCATTGCTTTACAACTTCACCGCTTGACTAGGCTCATGGATTATCTATATACAATACATCTTCACTGTAAAGTCCAATATCTGCCCTGACATACATACATTCCTTAACTTTACTAGGTTAATTACCATATGCACTTATGACTGATTTTTATGAAGTGAAAGTTAGTTGCATGGTGAAAAATGCAAAAAACTTAGTGTTTACAGTGAAGATGACTTTATTTAGAGTGAAGCTCATTCAACAATAAGTAGCAACACAGTCTCACTCCCACTGCGCATTCAAAGAAGAAGAAGTGTGCATGGTGCGACATTCAGTCTCTCCCGCTCAGCAAAGTATATTAGGTCTATGTCAGCAACGCAGCAGTCCAGCACACAGGCCGGGGCACTGAGGGCAGCCTGCTGAGTCCACTTTTTTAAATTCTTTTGAAGAAGAATAAATAAGGTAAGTTATCAAGCAAGTATGTTTGTTAATATGTTTTAATTACTGCTCTGACTGTTAGCGTTCACTAGCTAACGTTAGCATTAGTTAGCTAGCTAACGAACCAAACAGGCATAACGTTAGCCTGTTCAGGCCATGGTTAAGGCGAGTTTGGGCGGTTTCCCACCATAGTCCTGTGATTATCTTAAAACCTTTGAACAGTTCCAAAGTCTAATTACTTTGAAAGTCTCACATTTGAAATGTTGTAGCATGAGTTTTCCGTTTTCCCCAAATTGACAGCGATGGCATTTTGGCCTGACTTTCAAATTTGCAACGTGGAAATGACAGTTTTCAGTTAAGGCAGCATGAATGTGTTTGATGCAGAGAGGAGGATAAATGAGGTTCATAATGCACTGGCGCTGTCTTTCCTTGGGGAAATGGTGAAGGCTGGTGTAGTTCAATATAAACACAAGAAACTTGTGCTAAAGAAAATAAAAAATAAAATAAAATAAAGGACCAGACTCAGTGAATAATTCACTACACTCCGTATTATATAGATCAATGAGCAGTGCTGACCAACATATCATTGGGGTCATCAGGTGGGAACCTCCTTTCATCAGTGTTTCGTCTAGTTGGGCCCACGACACCTCCAGGAGGCTAGACAATGACCACTGGCGTCCCAGAGTCACCCCCCTAATGCCAGCCAACACTGCCCCTCACACCACAACGACCATAATCTACCTCAGCCTCTCACCAATTGCACACCAGTTAAAGCGGGGTGGGGATGCAAACCCTGGTTCGGGTAGGGGGAGAAATAAAAGAGGTAAGAAAAGCAGGAATTGGATTCAAACCCTGGTTCGGGTAGGGGGTAATGAAAATATAGAGAGTGCCAGAGGTGGAGGAAGGACAAGAGACACTAGCAGATTCAGCAGACAAACTCACCTAAACAGTCCTATAATCACTAAAATACCAGCAAAAACAAATCCATACAACTCACTCTCACCAACTGCACACCAGTCACAGCGGGGTGGGGATGCAAACCCTGGTTCGGGTAGGGGGAAGAAATAAAAGAGGTAAGAAAAGCAGGAATGGGATTCAAACCCTGGTTCGGGTAGGGGTAGTGAAAATATAGAGGGTGCCAGAGGTGGAGGAAGGACAAGACACACTAGCAGATTCAGCAGACAAACTCACTTAAATAGTCCTATAATCACTAAAATACCAGCAAAAACAAATCCATACAACTCACTCCAAGCCAACTCACCCAAAATGGCCGCCTGGTTTCAAAAGGATCACATGTGCCAAACCCACCACTTAAATAGCTTGAACTTCTTCTTTGCTTTTTCAAAAGTCTGTTTACCCTAAGTGCTCCCCCTGCTGGGCCCCCAGCTGCTATTGCTTCTTCTTATCCAAATCCACTGACTGGATTGTAATGCTTTATCTGAAACCTCCTGCACTATTTTTCTCACACTCTGTCCAGTTACACCCAGCTCCCTCAACAATGAGACAACAGACTTTGCAACAAATCCTCTACATCCTACTTCCACTGGACAAATTCTAACCTTCCATCCTCGCTGCTCTGCTTCTGCCCCCAACTCCACATATCTAAGCTTTTTCCTTTCATATGCTTCCTCTACCAATTCCTCCCAAGGAACAGTCAGCTCTATGAAATAGACTCTCATTCTACTCCTAGACCACAAGACTATATCAGGCCTTAAGTTTGTAGAGGCTATTTCCTGGGGAACAACAAGCTTGTTTCCTAAATCTACCTGCATCTCCCAATCACAAGCATCCTCCAAGCTGCCGTGCCTCCTTATCGTCTTTTTAACTTTCTCCCCCTGTTGAACAAACTGAATTGCAACTCTCTGTACCTTGGACCCTCCTAAGTTTACCTGCCTTCGTTTATCTTCAATACCTGCAGCTAAACTTCTTAATACTTGGTCATGTCGCCATGTATACCGGCCTTGTGACAGACTAACCTTACAACCTGACAAAATATGCTTTAGAGTTGCAGTACCTGAACATAACGAGCTTTCGCATCCTACGAGTCATGACGGCCCTAATTGCACACAGCAATAAGGGTAAATAGCCATTGACTGCTGGTGGGATGGACTATATAGCCCAGTTACCTCCTCATCTCGCTCTTTTTGCGCTCCGTGCCCATATTATTTCCCAGCAGAGTGGCTGAGCTCAGGTGTCTTGCTCCGTGTGCGACACATAACCCAGTTGGTTTGAGGTGGTATTACTATTTTCAAAATAAATTGGCAATTGGCAACAACTTATCAAGAACCCATTTTAAATTTGGAACTTCATACTAATATTGCTCCATATGTAGTATCTATGTGGGGGAAAATTATGTTTGCAGATCAATGACCAAGAAAGAAGCATCTGTTTATGAAAGTAGGATAGTTTTGAGGGGATTTTTTCAACATTATAATTACAAAGTAAAAAGAAATTTAGGCCTCCTAATTTAGAGAAAATTAAATTCGGTATGAAGTTCCAAATTGAAGATGTGTTCTTGATAAATTGTTTAAGCCAATTTATCCGTAAGGTCACTGTGAGTGTTCATAATGGCCAAATGTGTTAGTCTCTCCTGCGTCATGGTGCTGCGCAGCCAGGTTTTCAGGCTGAGAAAGAGCGCTCAGATGCTGTGACAGATATGGGCAGGGCCAGGGAAAGCCTAATGATCTTCTCCACCTCTGACAGCATGGAGCGGGGTTGGTGCTGCAAGGTTTGCAGGATGGACCCCTTTGCAGGAAAGCCCTCCTCTGTCCCCCGTCCCTACACACAACTATAAAGAATGTGAAGGGGACAAAGGGCCTCCTCACACTGGAGGGCAAAGTTGTTCAGGTATGTTGATTTGTCTTCATCAGAAGAACACACTAATACACTCAGATAAATGACCGTGCTTAATTGTAATTCAGAGATACAAACGTTTTAGGTAGACAAAGTAATGCCTACCAGTATTTGAAATGTTTTATTACAGAAAAGCTGTTGCAATGACATGTTTAGGTCTAATTAGATCACTAAGTGATTGAACTTGTTCTTATTTAGCTCTCAGCTGTGAAAAAGGTCCGCAGTGGGAGAGAGGAGGTCCCGCTGCGTGAGGTGAAGCTGCAGCAGGTAAGACCAGAGAACGGGAGGATTGGAGAGGAGGGACAACCTCTGTGGTTTCTAGATAAGGGAAGATAAAATAAGATAACTTTCATATTCTGTGAGTACCTTAGTAGTCTATGGGAGTGTGCTAACTGTCTCTTTCTGCGGCGCTGGTTGTTTCTATGTTTACTGTGGTCACTTGTAGGCTGCACATTACAGAGTAATCTCTGGTGCCTTTATAGTTCTGACATCTCATACTGTGTTCTGTACAGGATAAAGCTTCTGTCTCCCTCACGCTGTGGCGGGAAGCTGCAGTCCAGGAGCTGGACCTCGGCAGCCAGTGCAGGATTACCCACTTAAAGTCCAACATGGATGCAGGAGGGGACTTCCTGCACACAACACCCTACAGCAATGTAGAAGTAAAAAGCATTCTAATTCATCTAATCTAAAAACACATTCTAATCAGAATCAGAATGAGCTTTAATTGCCAAGTCGGTAGGCACATACAAGGAGTTGTTTTCTCTGGTTTAAACATGTAAAAGGCCACATGAAGTTTGGAGGTCTGCAGCAATGGACTCTGCAGAAAGGTCGCCAACCTTCTGCAGAGTCCATTGCTACAGACCTCCAAACCCGCTCTGTCATTTTACGTGGCCGACCACTTGGTGGCTGAGCTGCTGGCGTTCCCAGTCGCTTCCACTTTGTTCTAACACCACTGACAGCTGACTGTGGGACATTTAGGAGCGAGGAAATGTCTCCACTGGACTTGTTGCACAGGTGGCATCCTATCATGGCACCACGCTGGAATCCACTGAGCTCCTGAGAGCGAGCCATTCTTTCACAGATGTTTGTAGAAGCAGTCTGCATGCCGAGGGGCTTGCATTTCTACACCTGTGGCCATGGAAGTGATGGGAACACCTGAATTTAATTATTTGGATGAGTGAGTGAATACTTTTGGCAATCTAGTGTATATTATACAGACATAAAATGGCAAATGATCTGACACAATTGAGAAAGAGATTAAAGAATTAAACAAGGAGTAAGAAAGGGGTTTAATATCTAGCTGCAAGGTATTATGGGACATAAGTGCTGTTTGTTTTGGCAGGTGCTGATTGTGACTGATGCGGCAGCTGGAGTGGAGGTGATGGGCGTGATGGAGAGCAGCACAAGGGGGGTGCTGGAGCTCCTCATGTCCAGCACCAAAGTCTTTTATATTTCCCAGGACTTGTGGGAGCCCTTGAAAAGGGTAAAGTCTTTCTAAATATAAAATATATTGGGAACAAAATCATTAACATTGAGGCAGTGGAAAGACCCTGCCCTCTGGCAGAATAAATTTCATATATATGTATATAGTTTACACATAGTTAATATTGTTTTATGTTCTATTTTTATTAATGACGTTTCTTTGAAAATATAATGAAAATGAATTTAAATCCAGCATTTGGCTCAGTTGTATTGCTGTGGTAATATAGTCTGTGAAGATGAAGTGAAGATAAAAACTCTCCCAACCAAGGCTCAGCTCTGAAATACTACTGAGAGGAATTTCAGATGTGAGATGGTGACAGAGGGAGGACACCTGGAAGAAACCCTGGACAGAATCAGACTTCAGATTTATTCATCTATTCAATAAAGATATATTTCAGTACTCTGTTTTAACGTAACATATAACAGTACAGATGTACATGTTCATTTATTTGTCATTTCAGTTCAGTTTTATTAACACAGACACAATTAAAAGAAGTAGCTTAGCTAAGGAATCCTACAAAATGCACCGTAATTTCTGTTCAATCCCGAGCATGCACAGAAGTGTGGGAAGAAAAAACTGAGTTTTAACAGGAAGAAAGCTCCATCAGAACCAGAACCAGGAAGGGCGGCCATCTGCCTGGAGCAGCTGGGGCTGAGAGGACAGAAAAGAGGGGACAACAAGCAGCGGAACACCAGGCCAGGGACACCTGCTGAGAGAGGAACAAGTTAATGACAACAATGATGGCACATGTACATGGAGAGGAGAGGTGCATCATGGGAGCTCCCCCAGCAGGCTGGGCCTATAGCAGCAGAACTATGGGATGTTTCAGGCTCAGCTGAGCCATCCCTAACTATAAGCTTCATCAGAAAGGAAAGTTTTAAGCCTGATCTTAAAAGTAGAGAGGGTGTCTGCTTCCTGAAGCCAAACTGGCAGCTGGTTCCACAGAGAGGGGCCTGATAACGGAAGGCTCTGCTCTGCCATTTACACAAAAGGGGGAGATTAACATTATGCAGGACAGGTCCGATCCCTCGGTCAGTATATAGCTCATGCAAATTTGACTGTATCCATTGAACTTATGATAGAATCATGCACCGTATTAGTCATTTTGGGGAACTCTGATTAAAGTTTTAATAATATCTCTTGCTGAGATTACATTTTATAACATTTAAGTCCAACACACCATGTTATTGTGATAAAATGAAAGGTTACGACTCTTAAATAACAGTACAACAGCTACAAGACGTCCAGGTTACACATATAACAGGGCTAAAACTGACAGGATTTCAGGTGAAAAACACTTTGAAAGATGGAAGTTGTAATAATCCTAAACCTGTCACTTGATTTCATTGTAAGTCACAAATTTGTTTTGTACTATTAACAAAATTTCAACAAACTTCTATAACTGCTTAACTTTAAAAATTTCACAAAAATGTGCACAGTCGTCACTTGACGGATAAACATACATTTATATTTATATCTAAATATCTGTTGTTGTAATATAATGTAAATGTAATATAAATATCTCAAGTGTTTCCAGTTAAAGCGAGTCTGCCATGTCAGCAGAAAGTATTACCTTATTGCTGAATATACTGTCCTGTTCCTGTGGGCAGTGTCAGTGATTGACAGATAAAGCAGCCAATCAGCACATGATGTTCACTGCAGGGCAGCTGCTTACTCGTGTGTACAGTATCTGACTAAATACATCCCAAAGAAGGAAAGTGGTCTGTCAGAGTACCTGCAAACTGTCATGGAGAATTCCAACATGGACAGAGTTAATGAGTGTGATGAGATGAGAGCTGTCATGCAGGCTTCCTCCAGAAAGAGAGAGATCAGTGCTCAGGAGTGTGTGACTCGTGCATGTGGAATAAAGATGAAGAAGTGCTCACGCAGTGTTGTGTTCATTCCTACTGATGACAGTCCAGTGAAAATGAGTCGCCCCATGTCATTCTTGGAGGACACCCCGTCAGAGTCTCGTAATGTCTGGATGACGAGTTTGAGTGACAAATACAAAGCCAGACCCGAGACCCCAGAGTATGAGGAGATGTGCTCGGCTGATTTTGCTGCTAGCTGCAGGTTTGTCAGTGCAGACCACTCAAAGCGTGATGGTGTTTCACCACTTCTGAATGAGCTGGGATTTGTCCAAAGGCGGAAAAATGATAAGCCCTCTGTCATCAGATATTACCAATGTTCCAAGGAGAAACAGCCCGAGCAGTTTTATGCCAGATTACTGAGACTGTACCTTCCTCACCGATCCGAGTATGAAATACCAAGTGCCCATCTTCCAACCTACGAGTCTTTGTACAACTCTGGCTGGGTGCAGCTCCCAGGCTCAAACCGTCCGGAGAGCGTGAAAAACATTACACAAACACACAGAGACTAATATGAGAAACACACTGAGGAGATTGAGAATGCACTTGTAGAGTTTGAGGAGAGCAGAGAGCATGTGATGGATGAATGGTGGAATCTGGCTCCTGAATCTGAAGTTGTGATGATGAGCTGCAGCAAAGAGAGCCAGACGATGAGCAGGAACATGTGCCCGACTATTGTGACAGAAATGAGAGCCATCAGAGAACCCCCAGCTGTGGATCCAGCTGTGCTGCGGCAGATGTATCAGAACCTGAAGCAGAAGCAGGCCTGTGTGTTCCATGCTATCAGAGACTGCTGCATTAAACTTGTGTGTGGCCTAAATCCAGAGCAGTTTTTCTTTTATGTCAACGGTGGTGCAGGAACAGGAAAGTCCCACCTGATGAAATGCATTTACTCAGAGGCATCTAAGATACTGAGCAAACTGCAGCTACATGCAGAGGAGTTTGCCATATCAAAGCCAACTGTTTTACTCTCTTCTTTCACTGGAACTGCAGCTTTCAGCATCTGTGGCACAACACTGCACTCTCTGCTGAAGCTTCCACGCAGTCTGAAAGCACCAATCCAAGGACTCGCTAACCAACTGGATGAACTCACATCTGAACCTTTTAATGCTCAAATCATCATTATCGCTGAGGTCTCCATGGTTTCAAAGCCTCTTTTTGCTTATGTGGACGCAGGACTGAAACAGATCAAAGGCAATCAGAGAGCGTTTGGTGGAATGTCAGTTTTAGCTGTTGGAGATTTCTATCAGCTGCCGCCTGTGCGCCAGTCTAAACCTCTGTGTGTACACGACCCAGCAGATACTGACCTGTGGCAGGAACACTTTCAGATGATCACTCTGACTGAGATCATGAGACAGAAGGATGATGTTGCCTTTGCAGACGTGCTGAACAGGATTGGGGTGAAACCAAAGGCAGACGAGCTGTCTCAGGCTGACAGAGATTTGTTGTCACAGGCCATCACTGAACCAGCTCTTTGTCCCACTGAGCTTCTGCACATTTTCCCCACCAATAAGTTGGTTGATGAACACAACTCAGCAACACTGGCTTTGTTCCATTCCAACATTATCACGATGGATGCAGATGACTTCCAGAAAGATCCCGAACAGGCAGAATGGCCCGTAAAGACACACCATGTAAGGGAGGCCGAAATGATTTAGCCCACACTCTGAAAGCTGCTGAAGGGGCTCGTGTCATGCTCACCAGAAACTTTGACATTCAGAACGGTCTGGTTAACGGTGCTTCTGCCACACTGATGTGCATAGTGACTTCTGAGGATGATCAACACATCACTAAGCTGGGCCTGAGGATGGATAATCAGACAGGTGTAGCAAGAATCCAGAGTGGAGCTCCAGAATCTGCCAATCTGGTTTACATGGAGAGAGCAGAGGAGAAGCTGCAACAGAACGGAGTGCTACGCAGACAGTTTCCTGTGAGGCTGGCGTTCTCCTGCACTGTCCATAAAACCCAGGGCCTCACAACACATGCAGCCGTGGTGTCCCTGCAGAAAGTCTCTGAAGCAGGTATGGCTTATGTAGCTCTCAGCAGGGGGACGTCTCTCAGTGGGCTGGATTTACTGGATTTGGATGAAAAGAAAATATACGCCAATGCTGAAGTGAGCGCAGCGCTCCAGACCATGAGACAAGCCGATGTGGATCACATGATGCCTCTTCTTCAGGTGAGAGAAACAGTACACAGGCCCGACACTCTGAGCCTTGTTCAGCACAACACAGAGGGACTGCCATCTCACATCGGTGACATCAGGAGACATCATGAGCTGTGCCTGGCAGATGTCCTGTGTCTGACAGAAACTCACCTGCAGGGCTCCTTTGTTGCAGACAGGCTGCATCTGGACGGCTACAACATGTTCAAGCGCAACAGACACACGTCCTACACTCAGTATCCTCAGATGGCCAGCAGAGCAGGTGGCGGGGTTGCTGTCTATGTGAGAAAGCACATTCAGGTGCGTGAGAGACAGTATTTGCATAATGTGACTGATCTGGAGTTTGTGGCTTTGAAGGTTGAGGCTCCAGTCTGTGCAGTGATTGCAGCTGTGTACAGACCTCCTGACTACAGTCTGAGACCGTTCCTGGAGAACCTGGGAAGCCTTTTGGATGGACTGTCACCCTGTTATTGTGTGTGGACACTTCAATGAGAATCAGCTACTCAGGTCAACAAAGCCCGTTCTAGATCTGTTTCAGTCTAAGGGATATGTACAGCTGATCACCTCTGCCACCACAGACAGGAACACGCTGCTTGACCTTATTTTCATTTCCCAGCCACAGCGATGTCTCCACTCAGGTGTCATGAGAACGTATTACAGCTATCACAACCCAGTGTTCTGTGTCCTGTCCACCAGGGAACCATGAAGAGGTCGCTGAGTCTTAAAAATCATGACAAATGTAAACAATTACTGCCTGAAGTTCGTAGTTTTGGTGAAGAGATAATAATGTTTTCTTCAGAAAAGTATAAGAAAAGTTTTATCACAAAATCTGAAGAGCTGAAATATGCTATTGATATTTCACTGAATCGGATAATGACTTTTTCCAAATACTGTATTTTTTCTCAATATCGGACGTTTCTCTTCATAAAATATTATTGACAGCTAATATAATACTTATAATATAACCCTCTTACCTGATTTAAAACACAACTTAATTTCAGAAAAGGGACATTTTTGTCCACTTTTAAAACCACTTAAAAACATCATATATTAATATTTTTTCCACTTTATTTTTCATAAACCTTTTATTCCACTTCAGTTCTAATCATAACTACCAAGTTTTCAATTATTTAAAAGAAAATGAAACCTTTAGATGCCAATTTGAACTTTTTAGCCCAAATTTTCAGCCTTTAGGTGCCAGTATTTTCAAAATATGGAATGCAAAGTGGAATTATTGAGTAGGGATAATTATGGTCTGGGATATAGCTAAAGCGGAACAAGACACATATTCTCTCTGCCTTCTGCTTCTGCACAAGAGAAACAACAAAGAAAGCCGAGTGCTGCTGAGATAACAGCAGCTGAGTCCAGAACTCATTAATACAACATGAATAACAGGAAAGTCTCTGAGGACATTAAACAGCTTTGGCTTGTTGTCAGATTCTGATCCATTCATGAAGCTAAACTGGTGGTTTGGTGCAGCAAACTGGTCCCAGCAGCTGGACATCAGTGGTTGGACTGGTGGACTACCTCAGTGAAGAGTAGAGGACATCTGGCTCTGCTGGAGACTCTGAAAACAAACACACACAGTTCCAGCTGCAGGAAACACAACTCCAGGAGAAAGGATTGAAGCTGATTATCTCTGGGACGTTCAGGATCAGAGGCTCCCGCATACCTGCAGCTCCCCCTTTCATCCAGGCAGGAAAAGTCAAAGGACAGAGGCCAAAATACATCAGATGTTGCTGCATACTTGAAATGAAAGTGTTTCTGCAGCCAAAGACATTTGTACTATATTTGCACTTTATATAACTGGATGAGAATCGATAAGCGACATCGATAATGGAACCGGAATTGGTCAATTTCTAACAATTCCCATCCCAAGTCCTGGGAACCTGGGCCCTCATTTATCATTAGTGCGTAGAATCCCTTCTAAATCCTGTCGTATGAGTGAAATTTAGAATGTGCCCAAGTACAAAAAAAAAAAAATCGGCATTCATCAAACGTTCTTACACAGGTCGTACGCACACAGGTAGGTAATCTGCAATGATAAATACCACACCTGCCAGTTCACCTTGCGCGGCACGAGCAGACTAATTTGCATCATGGAACGCCCCCAATTAACCATATATGGGACCAACATTCCCTTTAAAAGCCACCGGAACTTGCTTGCTTGCGCTTGACATTTCTTTTCTCATGTGTCTATGCATGAAATATCTTTTAACTTATCTAGACTGTTGCCTGTTTTTAAATTCATTTAAATGATTTTATTTGTTTCTCTTTATATTCTTTTACGTATTTTTAATGCTTCTTGCACTCCCTGTTGCAATGCTTTTATTTTATGTAAAGCACTTTGAACTGTTTGTACATGAAATGTGCTATACAAATAAATTTGATTTGATTTGATTTGATTGACTCAGAGCGCGGATCTCGAAAACACATGAGAAGCAATACAGAATCATACGCGGCGGACAGCACAGCTTTATGCCAATTACGCACACAGGCTCCACACCTCCACGCCACGCATCGCATCTGCAATCATAACTCATTAGGGGAAATCACATTTTGCCAATATTTTAGAGACCCCCCCAACATTTCCCAAATCATGTTTTCGGGGGTTTTCGTGTCAGTTTCAGGGGGTCTCGGATCCCCCGAGTCCCCCCGTTGTTCGAACACTGACCATACATATAACCAATGTTGCAAACATGCTGCGCAACACTCACCAATAAGCCATCCATCTTCAACAGCTCCTTCTTGCAAACGAAGGCCCACGGAGCTGTTCTGCAAAATAAAGGAATCGTGCGTCCCCCCTGGCCATCGGGCAACGACATTGAGAAGCAGCATATCACTGTCGCATATAAGCTGTACATTAATGGAGTGCTTCCCCTTCCTATTCACAAAGTTGTATTCGTGCTGTGATTGTGCTTTTAGTGCGACGTGAGTGCAGTCTATTGCTCCTATGACGTTGGGGAACTGCGCGATACCATAAAACCCTCGCTTAATGCTGCCTGGCGTGGACCCCCATAAGGGAATCGAATGTAAGTCGGTGCCAAAGAAATAATCGCATCCAACACTGTGGGCAGAATTCGGCTCATGGACGGCTGAGAAATGCTGCATCGATCTCCTACCTCGCGCTGAAACGTACCTGTAGCCAAAAAGCCCAAAGTGGATAGCAGAGGTCGAGCAATATATGTTTTGGAAATCTGAACCTGCTTAGAAGCCACTCATTACTTTCTGCCAATAAATCTGCACGCTCCCTAAACACGCGCTCCCTCCGTAGCGCACGGTTTTCCAGATCCTGAAGCAATGCAAGATGGGCCATGTTGCATTCTGAATGGCATGTCCTACGTGTGCCTTTTATACCCATATCAATTAAACTAGGCTGATTATTGTCAGGTGTTCTGGTGAAACAATTATTGTTACACTCTGAATGAAATGCAATGAACGCCAGGTGGGTCTAATGCACCGTGCTTTGGAATTGCATAGGCTACGCGGACCCAAATGCCGTCAGACATACTGTAATGCAACAATTGAATGAACATTGTAATATTCCCCCGTGCAGCGATCAACACCATTTGCAGTTTCGTAATTCTACCACTAGGCAATGTGCGTAAGCATGGTCAAAGCTGTGCGTAGATTTAGGCACATTTCTAAGTTCAAGTACATGTTCATAAATCCCACACTTTGCTCAGGAATGATCGCACGCACGCTTTACGCACAGATCTGTTCCTAAGAACGCTTGATAAATGAGGGCCCTGGTGAGTGTGAAAATGATGCACTGATGGTGGATAAAGCAGTGGGACACGTCCAGCAGTGGAGCTGCAGCAGAGCTGGAGTCCGGTTGGGTTATCTGAGCATAGAGGCTGGAAGCAGGGTGAACAGCTGAGCTGCTTCTGTGCAGAGTTGGGAATAAAGAGCAGCTGTACCTCTGGTCCTGTTGGATCTGATGACTGTTTGTCCAGAAGTGAGGTGGTCTGTCCTGACTGCAGAGTAGACTGCAGCTGGATGGCTTTCTGCAACATGAAATGCATCCAGAGTATATCCCTGCAGGTAAAACTTTAACATCACTGCTGCTGGGGAAAACATTAGATTTTCCTCATGCAGCAGGATGAAGAAGACGGGACAAACAGCAACACTTTTGCACAGTTTGCTCCTCTTCTTAACACCTCTGCTGAGAGCAGTAAATAACCAAATATAGATGGTGAGAATCAGCCTGAAAGCGGAGAGTGGACGACCACGAAGCTGCAGCTTCTGTTTCTACAAGAGAACAGCTTTGAGCACAGGGTGGAAAACAGATCTGCTGTCACACTATCAGCAACCACAGCAGAGCTCTGTGCAGAGAGAAGTCTCAGCATCAGAGAACAGACGGGCATCTGCAGGAGGAAGCTGCAGCTGTGCTTTCACATGCACACTTTCTAACTCCACAGGACTATTCTGGCAAAGTTCAGAATACAACTTTAGGCAATACAGTAACATTTGCTTGTTGTGTGGAAATAAACCGTCTAACATGGTCCCAAACCAGCTCAAACTTCATCTCCAAACTAAACATCCGTCACTTCAGAACAAGAACACCAAGTATTTGGTTTGCCTGCATCAACACGCTGAGGAACAGGCAACTTTCATGAGAAAAACCTCTGAGGTTTCTCTGAATGTTTGCTACGTGGAAGCTGAACTCAAAGCAAATAAAAGCAGCCACACAGGAGCAGAGGCGTGAATACTACCTGCCTGCAGAGCCTTTGTAATGAGATGCTCGGGCCTAACGCTGCTTAACAAGCAGCTAAAGTTCCTCCGTCAGAGAACACAGTTTCAGACATATTGATGACGGAGTTTTAGAGCATCTGAATGAACTGAACACTGACATGAAAACCCGCTCACAAGCACGACAATGGATTCTGCCCAAAGATGCACCTCTGGAAACAACACCTGGAACGGGCCAACCTTGACATGTTCCCCCTCTGAAATGACTGAAATGAAGTGTTGCAGCACTTTGGGGGATAATCAGGTCAGGCCTAGAGAAGGAGCTCACCTCCCAGGAAGGTTTACTCCAGGAGCCTCCAGCCCACTGTTGATCCTGTGGTTCAGAGGAACAACGGACCAGATATTCATCAACGCAGTTACTGAAGGGGTCGTGGGAGTTTGAACACACAGTCCACATGTTTTTGTTGACTTAGAGAAGGCGTATAACCACGTCCCCCGAGGGATCCTGTGAGAGGTGCTGAGTGTGACGTCATGAGGGCGAGTAGAAAGCATGATTTACAGACTAAGACGTGCTGTGTGAGTGTGGCTGAATGTGGCATGTAGTGTTGAAGCTCTGAGTGCTCATTAAGATCAGAAAAGTGCTGTACAGGAACAGTCCATTTCTACTTTCTGATAAGGTTCTGTGTGGGCGTGGCCTAAAGCCCATCTCTATCTGACACCACTGTCTCTTAGAGTTCCTCAAACATTTCCTGCTGTCGACTTTAGCAGAAAACACCTGAGCTGAAACAAGGTGGGGCGAGCAGTGGTAAAGCCCTGCTGCCCCCCCCCACAGACCACTCACACCGTTTATTCTTTACACGCTCAGCTGCAGGAGTTTGGATCAAACTGAGCATTTATTTTGCATTCTTTTCACTTAGTTTCTGTCCGCTCTGAGTTGTGTAAAGTTCCTCCTGAAGCAGCTCATCATCATGTGTTTTCCATCCGACCTCAGCCTGAGCTGTTTTAATGTCCCCTCCACTATCAGAAGTTCTCCACAGAGCAGGAACAGTTAAAGGATTTCAGCTGAAGCAGAAAAACACAGCTTCTCTACTTACAGAGCAGCTGCTGAACACTTGTTTCCAGCGTTGTGTCTCTCACTCATTTGGCCAGTTTGAGCTGGTTGTTGAAGCCCCAAATAAAGCCCGCCCTCTTCCTGAGTGGGTCCCTGTGGTTTCTTCTTCTCTTCATACACCAGGGGGCAAAGTTTTTAAAGATACAAGCCATAAACCATTAATTCCAAAAATATGTCCAAAGCTGAATGAACATGTTGTAAATAATCAGATAAGATAAATCATCTACCTTTAACTGATGTATGACTGAGCATCTGGACACACGGCTTGGGCTGCGAGCTGAAAGACAGCTGTGACTCAGAGCATCTGAGGGAACTGAACCCATGATGAGTCCAACCCCAGGCAGCGTCCCATCATCCTGAGCTGCTCCTTGTGAGCAGCGTTGTTGAACTTTAAAAGTCGTCTGGTCGTAGTTTCCACGTTCTCTGAGGCTCAAAGCTTTCAGCCGACAGCCTGAGCTGTTCAAGGGTTGAATCCTAAAGTTTTTCTTTTCATTTTGGCTTGATAAATCCCAGCCTGCTCTGAGCTGAACAACCTGCCCTTCCTTTCCTTTAGCCATCAGCATCCACAGGAGCTGAAGCCCCTCCCTCTGCTTCCAGAAGCTGCTCTGCATCTGCCTGAACCGCCCAATCACAGCTTCAGCCTCCTTTCTGAGCTGCTTCCATTCTTCTGTTGGGATGCTGAACTAAAGACTTTATTTCTTTAGGAGCTTTTATCCCTCATCTTGACAAACTAAAAGCTGTTCAGTACCAGTTTGAGCCATTAAATCAAAGAATGAAACTTTCCACCTTAAAGCTTTTCACTCTTTGCTTTGGCCTCTAAAACCTGGAGACATTAGTCTTCCAACATGTTTCCTGTGAAGCAGCTTTGTTCAACAACTGTCTCTGGTTTGTTCAGCTGCTTGGTGTTCTGTCTCATGCTCTGTATCCCAATAAAGTCTCCGACTTGTTGGTTTCAAACTTTGAAGACTGAAAAAATTGAGTGGAATCTGGAAAAGGCTTGAACTCAGTCCCTATGAATAGAAAATGAAAAGAGAAAGTTTAGGATTCAACCTTTTAGTGTGTAGTTGATCCATGTAGTTGTCTTATCCACCAGTGACCTCACATTTCCCCTGATGATCGAGGTAAGAAATGCTTTAAACTTCCTCCTCCTTTTCCTCCATGTTGTTCCTGCTCTGCATCCTAGACGTCTCCTCTTCAGCACTCCAGATTTGGGGTATTTTTCCAGCCATTTCTTGGGCTTTTGTGAAGCTCAGGCCGTTTCTCAATATACGTTCTTGTCCGTACTTGTGTTCTTGTGAAACGTCATCAGTCGCAGCCCAAGTACTGTCCCAATACACAAGTTCGCATTTCGCTGAGAACGGTGAAAGTTCCCAGATGTGTTCTCGACACGCCCATTTTACCGAGGATGCATCGGTAGCTAACTTGTGCTAACTTGTCAGCGCAAATATCCCACAATGCACTGCGCTCCTACCCGAGCCGAAATCAACAGGCTGAAGCTGATTTCATTTTAGCTCTAAACTCTTTAAATATATCACTTTATCCACGTTTAAAACATTTTGAGGCGAGAAAGTAGCCCTTTAGATCCCGATTTTATCATTAATTTGTCTTAATACCAGCTATTTACAATTTTGTTCGGAAGAATTCTGCACCTCAAACTTGTCAGCGCTTGGATGAAAAAGCCCAGCTGTTTAATCAGAGCAGGCTGCCTCGGGCACGAAGAACGCATCGTCTCAAAACTGAAAACGGAGCATGTGTACTTGTGATCTCCCGAGTTCATTCTTCCGAGGTTGACTAGCAAGAACATTCTCCTCAAGAACATAAGTCTGTTCTTTGCATTCTTGGTATTGAGAAACGGCCTCAGTTACCTGCACCAACAGGTGAACAACTTTCCCGTTGCTACGGTTACGCATCATAACAGATGTGAAAAACTACCAGAGTGACCAGCAGAAGTCCTTCCAGCAGCATCCACACCAGCTCAGAAACATGTTTTAGAAGTTTCTGTTTTCACAGAGAAAATCTGAAGAAGATGCAAAGAATTCTGGAATAATGGTGCTGACCTGGTTCGGTTCCACCTGAACCCAAAACATTTCATCCGGAGCCAAAAGCTTCCATTCAATATGTATCATCAATCTACATTTATAAATAACTAAAGCTGACATATGAGTTTATTATTTTATTTTTTTAACTAAAGAGGAAAACCTCCATTTAACCAGGAGTTACAGCAGATTAAATCTATAAGTTAGTGTAAATATAAATATATATGGCGAAAAACACTAACTTCATGGTCGCACTGGAGGAAACTCAGGTATTCTGCAGAAGCACAGGAGTTCATCCCCTTCAGATCATGAATATCTGACATTGATTCCTGCTTTTAAAAGAATCAATGAGAAATCCCCACCAGTGAAACGACACTGCCACCAGGAGGTCATATTGGAACATTACACTATTGTTTGGATCCAGCACTGTGTTCTTCAACAACCTTCAGTTTTACAGATCATTACGGAGGTGGAAAAAGTGAACACAAACTACTGAAAAACACTGAAGCACAGAAGCAGCGCTCAGTGTGCTTTGGGAGCAGGAACCCCAGAAAGACTTCTGGGGACTGAGGGTATTTTCCTCATTTTTACGTCCCTTCATTCATTTGCCTTTTTCAAGCACTTGTTATTACTTATTTGAATTGGCTGATAAGACAATTCTTCATGCTGCTTCCTGATTTTGATTAGTTTCAGGTGTAGTCTGAGTAAGAGGAGAGAATAATGCAAAACAAGAAACTGCAGCACTGATCAGACACGGCTGGATCTCAACAGGAAACACTCACTGAGAACCAGATCTAACGTGTGACTTCCACTGTGAGTCAGCTCAGTTACAAACTGGGTTTAACTTCTGAGGTTCGTCTCTGACTGAGGGACTGTCTCTGTCACGCTAACAGCCCCCCCGGCTGCCTCGCCATGTTTTGCCACATATACACAACATGACGTGGTTCATTCGGGGGAGGTGACTTCACTGATGACCATCTGCATACAGGAAGACAGTCCTGCGTAACATTCAGTCGCTATAGCGACTGTCTTGCATTTCTGGTGGCTACTTCCTGTTCAGCCAGGACCGTAGCGCCAGTCGCTAACACACAAAAGTCACCGCTGATCACATCTTTAGGCCAAAGTGGGATTTGTCAGTGAGATTCTCCCACTGTGAGCGGCAGAAAGCGTTTTCTAAGAAACTCTTAAGGACATTATAGCTGTGGGGACGTAGTTACCACAAGAACACAATACAACTCCAAGTCTGTGCTGAACATTTTCCACTGAAATGCTCAGGGTACGCCAAACACAGTCAGCTTAAAACTAAAGGGAACAAAAACAGCCTGAAGCAGGTTTAAATCATCAGCGTTTGAGTTTGTAGATACAATCCAATAAAGTATAAGGGTGTCGTGTGCACACTCTGCCACCGGGTGTTCTGGGTAAGTTGTGTAGCCGTCGGGGCAGAAGAAGAAGAAGAAGAAGAAGCGTTGTGGACTAAAACAATGTGAGCAGCGCGACTGAGAGCATCTGAGATTACAGCAGAATGTCTGTTTGGTAAATCTGCTCAGTACCTGATTGTGTGAGTAACTGAGCAGTTGTAGAAGCAACAAACAGATCAGTTCAGTTTTCTCGTGTTAAACGGTTCAATTCAAAGTACCGTTAGCCTGCTTAGCTGCCTTTTCCCTCTGCAACCATGACGTTTGGACTAAAATCCGTTCACACGTCTGAGTCCAACACAACAGACATTTGAAAGAGTTTCACAGCTTGAAGTTGAGCCTCGTGCCCTTTTAGTGTTGGAACAGCCTTAACTTTCAGCTTCAGTCATGAGCATCATACAGCTGTCTGGGAAGTACAGGGAACAACTCCAAACCTTTTTCAGACTGCGTTAAAGATTTCTGGGTCTTTGGGGAAGATGATAAGGGTCAACTTTCCCTCGTAACCAAACACACATTTTCTTCAAAAATATCAGTGTAGCAAAAACAGGAAAAGCATGAGAAAAGTTAACATCTGACCTTTAATGAACTGCAGAACAATAAAATACAGAGGATACATAAGATTTTTAATCTGAACAAATGCAAGGCTTCTGATTGGTAGTTCCTCTTGCTGCTCTCAGGTGAATGTTTGCTTATCTGCCGTGAAAATTGTTGTTGATTTAAGCCAATCATTTCTCTGCAGTGTGACTACGTTGGTGTCTCTTTAGACTACCTAATCCAGTGAAAGCTGCCCCACACTGACCACAGATGAAAGGTTTCTCTCCTGTGTGAATATATTGGTGTGTCGTTAGATTACCTAATCTAGTGAAAGCTGCCCCACACTGGTCACAGCTGAACGGCTTCTCTCCTGTGTGAATACGTTGGTGTCTCTTTAGATTACCTAATCTAGTGAAAGCTGCCCCACACTGACCACAGCTGTATGGCTTCTCTCCTGTGTGAATACTTTGGTGTTTCTTTAGATCAGATAATTGAGTGAAAGCTGCCCCACACTGACCACAGCTGTAAGGCTTCTCTCCTGTGTGTATACGTTGGTGTCTCTTTAGACTACCTAATCCAGTGAAAGCTGCCCCACACTGACCACAGCTGAACGGCTTCTCTCCTGTGTGAATAAGTTGGTGCGTCTTTAGACTACCTAATGTAGTGAAAGCTGCCCCACACTGACCACAGCTGAACGGCTTCTCTCCTGTGTGAATAAGTTGGTGCGTCTTTAGACTACCTAATGTAGTGAAAGCTGCCCCACACTGGTCACAGCTGAAAGGTTTCTCTCCTGTGTGAATAAGTTGGTGTGTCTTTAGATTAGATAATCTAGTGAAAGCTGCCCCACACTGACCACAGCTGAAAGGTTTCTCTCCTGTGTGAATACGTTGGTGTCTCTTTAGATTAGCTAATGCAGTGAAAGCTGCCCCACACTGGTCACAGCTGTATGGCTTCTCTCCAGTATGAAGCCTCTGATGATACCTCAGATTTGATCGTTTGATAACTTTCCCACAGTCCTTACAGCAGTGCCATCTGGATCCCTCTTGGGCTCCATGTTTCTGCAATGACAGAGAGGAAGAAGACTTAGATCCTTTTGAAGTTCACACAAAAGATTTATCTAAGCTAACCTACGCTAACCAACATATTCTAACTGGAGCTGGACAGGCCGAGCCACACAGGTCTCAATATCACAGATCAAACGTGAACGCTGAGGGTGCGTTTATAAGTGCCCTCAGCTATCAGCACTGTGCTCTGATGTGTTCTGCACACGTTCAGCTTTTTAAGCAGTAAACTCTTGCTTTTTGCTCTTTCACTAATTCTTTTTGTCATGATGAAACTGAAAAGGAACTTGAGCTACAATATTTCTAAATGATGGAAGGAACCAGAGTCTTGTCAAAGTTGTTCACTTAAACACCATGTAGAGGTTGGGCTGAAAAAGGTTGATGACTGCTGGTTTAAAGGAATAAAAGTAACAGTGGTGGTAATACATGACATTCTTTACACTTAACCCACTTGATGTGGTTCAACACTTTAAGTACCTCGGGGTAATCTTTGATTCTAATCTTAATTTTAAGCAACACGTTAAAAAAGTCACAAATACAATTAAATTTAACTTATCAAATTTCAAACATGCGAGACCCTTCCTGACTATGGAGTCAGCGAAGACTTCTACGCATGCAGTGATACTTCCTCGTATTTCCTGCTGTTATACAACATGGTCACATACATCAGAGTGCAAAATCTTGGACTTTGATAGCTATCAGCTGTTTTTGGATGTCTGTCTCATCTTTCAGGTTTCCAAAGGATTAGCCCCTCCACTATTACAGGATTTCATAAAGACAGAATCCTCTAGAGTAAACCCCAGAGCACTAGAGGAGACTGATGTGCAATGATGCAGGACTAAGTTTGGCCAAGTGGTGGAGTCCATCAGAGGAACAGTGCTGGAACACACTGCCAACTCGTGTTAGAAACTGGGACAATTCCACCACCTTTAAAAAGACCCTTAAACAGTGGTTGAAAACAGCCAGAGCTGCTCTCATGGGTCACCTCTCCATCTTTTCCCTTTTGTGTACGGACTCTTAACTTTGATGTGAATCTTTCTAAATATTTTCTGTTTGTTTGTTTTTTAGTTTTTGTCATGGTGTATTGTCTGTATGTTTTTATGATACCTGCCTGAGGACAACGGATGAAATTTAGCAACTGTGCTAACTCTGGCATATTTACATGCCTTGCTGATATGTTGATTAATGTGCAGTGTCAGTGTTTCCCACACATAGACTAATTCGTGGCGGTGCGCCACAGATTCAACACCGGCCGCCACATATTGCGTTTCGTTATTATTATTTTTTTTAACGCTGTTTAAAAAATACTCGTATTCGTTAAGCTGCATTTCCTTTCCCTGCTCTCCCTCCGTCTCTGTCAGTCATGCGTCTCTCTCACATAGCCTACACACACACACAGCCCCTCCCCTCCGTGCACACCGCGTGTGTCTCCATCAGCGAGATCATCCCTGGAAGCATCGCTAGCTTCAGCGTTGCGTTAGATTAGCTCGACCGAAAGAAGACGGCTGGCGAAATTCACGAAAGGTTGGTATTACGTGCACCGTCCTTTATAAAATCACACATTAAAAAGTCCTATAAAAATATTTTATATTTTTAATACAATGTTGTCCCGTCCCAACCCGACCCATAGCAAACAAGCGATTACGCCTTCTTTATAAAGTTAACTAGTCGCAAGTTTGCCGTAAAAAAATAAAAAAAGTAGTTGGGTTGTCGAGGTCAGAACACTAGCAGCTGTGAATCAAATAAAGTAGGTTTTTTAAACTCTTACACTGAATGTTTGCTGCTTCAATCCAGATGAGTATTGAAAAATATTTTCCGCGATTGAAAAAGAGACGTGCGTGTTGAGGATGAGGAGCAGCCTGAACCGGAGGTATCAGTCTGAAACAGCTGAACAGTCCGACCAGTGTAATTAGCTATGTTATTCATTTGTTTACAATGAAGATGTGAATATTAATACAATAAAGTTCTGTGTGACCAATTATTAACGAAGGAATTATTTTGAAGAATTTTTATTTCTAAACCCCCCCGTGGCCCACCACCACACATTGCCTTCACATCTGTGGGAAACACTGAGTGTCCTAACCAAATAAATAAGAAATAAAATAAAAACGTCCTCCACACTTACCTGTGGCCCGGTGGACCCAGAGGATGAGCGGGCTCGTTTCCTGGTGGAGGGGTTCTGCTCCTGGTTCAGCTCCTGGTTCAGCTCCTGGTTCAGCTCCTGGTTCTGCTCCTGGTTCAGCTCCTGGTTCAGCTCCTGGTTCTGCTCCTGTTTCTGCTCCTGCTTCAGCTCCTGGTTCTGCTCCTGGTTCTGCTCCTGGTTCTGCTCCTGGTTCTGCTCCTGTTTCTGCTCCTGGTTCTGCTCCTGGTGCTCCATTCTGGTTCTCCGACTGATGGACTCTGCAACAATCAGCACAGACGATAAGATCCAGCTGTGGCGTGCAGCGTGTTAAACCACACCCACTTTTCTTCTTCTCTTGATAACCTTTCTGCACAGTTTTTAACCATCCAGTCACATTCCATTAAACTCATTACTGTGCTTTTTATTTAAATCCCTGTGAACTTTAAAATGCTTCTTTAAAGACCCACTAAGGTCACAGTTCAAAATATTTGTAGCTTTTTGATCAAATTCCGAAAAAAATGTAATAATAACTCTGTAGACCGCCACCCACTGTGTGCAATATCCCATAAATCTCATCTGAGTCAGTGGAACACCATCAACTTAAATCATTTTACTACATTAAGACAATGACCCTGTTTGAGGAAAGGGTCCCAATATCATCCCAAAGACTGAGGCTCAGATTCTCTCCGTTTCTAAACCTGTTCTCATTTCCAGAACCTTTTTATCATGTGCTCAGTCCTTGTTGATTCGTGGATAAAAGAAAATATTGGATATGTAAAGGAAAGTGAATAATGAAGCTTTCATGAGACACTTCTGAAGAGGACAGTCAGACTGTCTTTTAATGGGCTTCTGAGTGTAAATCTGAGAAATCACACACTGATACTGAGGAGAACTGGATTTCTACTGCTCCTGTGATACTTTCCTGGATCACCCACAAGTCTTTATTATAATGCTATGACTCCTCTTCACACAACTGGATGCAGATTACTTGGTGCACATTTACGTCATGCTGTTGGGACGGCAAACCCAAACATGACTGTACAGATTAGACTGAAGGACACAGCAGCGAGGCAAACAACCCCCAGCCCTCCCCCCTCACCAGACCCTTTACTCCACATCACCCAAGGTCTCAAAAGGATGTCTCTATCCCAGCCAGTACTCCAGCGACCACCATCAACCGAGAAACGCAGGGCACCCCCTCCTCCTCCTCTTACATCATCTGTCCTGGCAGAGCAGGACACAAGGGGATGTGCAGGATGTTCAAGGAGCAGCACAACACCCAGAGTTCAAAACAAAGATAGCACTGTTCAAACCAAAGATACCATGCCATGATGTGTTCAGGGTCCCTGCTATAGAAGTCCGACTTCTGACAGCTGTTCTGAGAACAAGCTGGGGCCCAATAGGATTCCTGTATTAGTTAGTAAAACAGTTAACCTGCTGGGTGAATTTATCTAATCTGTTAACGGTACCACGTACAACTCAGAATACAACAGAGACCAGTGTAAACTCCACAAAGCTAGCCTTACTTAATATTAGATCTCTGTCCAATAAGTCACTGTTAGTTAATGACTTCATAATTTCACACAATTTAGATTTTCTTTTTCTGACAGAAACATGGTTAACAGAGAGCACAAGTGCTACTGTTCTTAATGAAGCAGCTCCCCCAAACTTTAGTTTTATGGATAAATGCCGAAATGGGAGGAAAGGTGGGGGGGAGGCTGCCTTATTTAAAGATACATTCCAGTGTAAAGAGATATCATTTGGTGATTTCACTTCTTTTGAGTATCTGAGTTTTATTTTAAAGGGTGTTCGTAAAATCCTGTTCTTAATCATTTACAGATCTCCAGGATACTGTGCAAGTTTTAATGATGATTTTTCTGAATTATTGTCTGTTATTTCGACTGATTTTAACCATTTTATCTTGACCGGGGATTTTAACATTCACATGGATAATATGACGGATGGTACTGCCAAAGAATTTTCTTCTGTGCTGGACATGTTTGGTTTGTGGCAGCATGTAACAGAACCAACCCACCTTCGAGGTCACATTCTGGACCTGGTCATTTCTAAAGGTGTTGATATTTCTTCTGTTGTTGTTACTGATTTGGCCTTGTCTGACCATTTTTGTATTTTATTTGATTTACATATTAATGTTCAAACAACCAGCTTCTCAGTTAAGAAGAGGTATATCAATAGGTGCGTTTATATGGACACGTTTAATCTGATTAAATGCACGTTTAAACCGATTACACGTGTAAAGAGATTAAATATGCGTCATGTAAACAGTCAAATAATCTCCTTAAATATAAACGGGTTAAATATTTAAGCCGATTACAATAGGTGGTTTGGACCGTTCATATAATCCGATTGAAGGAGGAAATTCCCCATATATACTGGTGCACCTGGATAAACCGTTTATTAGAACATGTTTCATGTTACTGCGCAAGTGTAAGGGCGCGCGAGATAACGTTAATAAAGACTGTGTAGTTTTAGTCAGAGCTATAGAGTTAAACGGCAGATAACGGAAGATATCGAAGTTAAAATGACGGCGACGGTGAAGAAGAACAAAAATTGGTCGGGGGAGGAAACGGTGTTTTTATTGAAAACGTTGCAAGAGCAAAATATAATGTCAAAACTGGACGGGAGGAAGATGAGGAACTCGGAAATCTTTAATGATGTCCACACAGCCTTGAAAGAGTTTGACCGGTCCGTTGACCAAATTAAGTCAAGATGGAAAGCCCTGAAGGCCGCCTACTGCAATGCCAAAAGGCAAAATGGTAAAAGCGGATCAAGCCCGGCCAATTTCGCGTACCAGACGGAAATGGACGACATACTGGGAGACAGACCCCTTTCGGACGTCAGCCATGGTGTCAATGTCGGATTTGAGGAGGAGAGAAATGTTACTAGTAAGTAGCCAAATATCTTTTTTCTATGTGTGTAGCACAGAGGCGGCGCTACAGGGTTGCTTGCAGTTGCTATAGCAACCCCAAGAAATTACTCAGCAACCCTAAAGCAACCCCAGACTTTTTGTCAAAACGACCTATTTAAAACAATAATCCACGCTTTGCTTGACATTTTAGTAAAACGGCATTGAACACGTCCAAATAAACCTCTGGCCGATTGGCATAAGAGACGGCATTTTCACAGCAATGAATGAGATGGACAGGTATGCCTGTCAGTGGTGCGTGTGTGCGTGTGTGCTTGCGTGCGCGGACTGGGGCTGTCCTGCCCCTTGGCCTTCTATGCAGTTTTTTTTTAAAGAAAAAAAATCAGAGCACCTCATTTTTTCATGTAACACAAAGCAAAGAAACAGCTCAGACATACTGCAAAATTTGTTAAAACATCGTCCTATCGGATTAAATTGCTGTAACATGTAAACTCGGAAGAAATTTAATCTCTTTATTTGTGGCTCATGTATACAGTTCGGTCGAATTCTAATAAACCGATTACATGTAATCTCTTTAAACGAAACGTGTCCATATAAACGCACCTAATGAGAAAACAAGTGCTCAGTTTAGGGAGGCCATAGTTATGTTACCAACAATGAGCGCAGAGTCGGTTGAAGGAATGCTGGATCATTTTAACTTGAAAATTTTTAATGTAATGGAAGCTGTTGCACCGATAAGAATCAAGAGCACCTTGATCAAACAGAAAACCCCATGGAGAAACACCACTACGGTCAAAAATCTGAAAAGAGAATGCAGGAAAGCTGAACGTAAATGGAGGAAAACAAAGCTTCAGATTCACTATGAGCTATATAAAGAAAGCCTGCGTAGTTATAACAATGAGCTGTGCAAGGCCAGACAGCTGCATTTATCTGAAATCATTAATAAGAATGTCAACAATTCTCGAACTCTGTTTGCTATGGTTGAAAAACTCACAAATCCTCCTAAACAGTCAAACCCAGACCTCCTCGCCACTGAGAAATGCAACGAATTTGCCAACTTTTTTAGCCAAAAAATCAAAACAATTAGACAAAACAAGAAAACTAATCTGTGTCTAAAACCTAGAAATAACTCTGACGTTATGTCACAATTTAATGTTGTTAATTTAAAAATCCTAGAGGAAACAGTTCGGCAGCTGAAATCAACAACTTGTTCTCTGGACATAATATCATCCGACTTTTTAAAAACTGTTTTTACCTCAGTAGAAAGTGATCTCCTACGAATAGTTAACAGCTCACTGGCATCAGGCATTTTTCCCAAGTCACTAAAGACAGCTGCCATTAAGCCACTCCTAAAGAAGAGAACTCTAGATGCCTCTATGATGAACAACTACAGACCTGTCTCTAACCTCTCTTTTATATCCAAGATTATTGAGAAAGTTGTATTTAACCAGCTCAATGACTTTCTGAATGAAAGTGGAAGTCTTGATAACTTTCAATCAGGCTTCAGACGTCATCACAGCACTGAAACAGCTCTGGTCAAAGTGTTAAACGACATTAGGTTGAATACTGATTCTGGTAATGTTTCAGTCCTGGTTCTGTTGGACCTCAGCGCTGCGTTTGATACTGTAGATCACAGAATCCTGTTGCACAGGCTGGAAAACTGGGTTGGACTTTCTGGAGTGGTCCTTAACTGGTTCAGGTCCTACTTAGAAGGCCGGAGTTATTTTGTTACTATTGGCAGCTATGAATCTGAGCGAGTGGCCATGACTTGTGGAGTCCCCCAGGGGTCAATTCTTGGACCTCTTCTGTTTAACTTGTATATGCTCCCTTTGGGTCAGATATTGCAGAATTTTAACATCAATTATCACAGTTATGCAGACGATACACAACTTTATGTGTCTCTGTCACCGGACGACTGCAGCCCAGCTGACGTTCTGTGTCAGTGTCTGGAGGAAGTAAACACCTGGATGAGAGAGAATTTTCTACAATTAAATGAAGACAAAACTGAGATCATTCTGTTTGGTAGCAAAGAGAAGAGGGCCAGCGTTGGTACATATCTTGAGACTCGGGACCTTATAATCACTGACCAAGTTCGTAACCTCGGAGTGTTGATGGACTCAGATCTGACTTTCAGCAGCCACATCAAAGCTGTCACCAAGGCAGCTTTTTACCACCTCAGAAATATCAACAGAATTAAAGGTTTCCTCTCCCAAAAAGACCAGGAGAAACTCATCCATGCGTTCATCTCCAGTAGACTCGATTACTGTAATGCTCTTTTAACTGGACTTCCCAAAAAGAGCATTAACCATCTGCAGCTCATCCAGAACGCTGCTGCTAGAGTTTTAACCCGGACTAAGAGATCTGAACACATCACACCAGTTTTAAAATCTTTACACTGGCTTCCAGTCAGTCATAGAATAGATTTTAAAAGCCTGCTGATGGTTTACAAATCCCAGAATGGTTTAGGCCCAAAATATATCTGTGATATGTTCAGAGAATATAAACCTAGCAGAGCTCTTAGATCCAAGGACTCAGGTCAGCTGGTCCAGTCCAGAGTCCAGACTAAACATGGAGAAGCAGCATTTAGCTGTCATGCTGCAAATAAGTGGAACAAACTGCCAGTGGAGATTAAACTTTCACCAAATGTAGACATTTTTAAATCCAGGTTAAAAACATTTCTTTTCTCATGTGTCTATGCATGAAATATCTTTTAACTTATCTAGACTGTTGCCTGATTTTAAATTCATTTAAATGATTTTATTTGTTTCTCTTTATATTATTTTATGTATTTTTAATGCTTCTTGCACTCCCTGCTGCAATGCTTTTATTTTATGTAAAGCACTTTGAACTGTTTGTACATGAAATGTGCTATACAAATAAATTTGATTTGATTTGATTTGACAACTTAAACTCTTAATGTAATTAAAGTATTTATATTGACCATAATTAAGTCCTATTTTAAGATCTAATCATTAAATATGGCATATTGTGTACGTTAAACACATCGCTGCACACTTCTATCAAAAAGCCAAATGATACTCAGATAAGTCTGGAAAGAACCATTCTACATTTTACATTGATCATCAAACTTTTTAAATCACAAAAGATTTCAGCAAAACTACAGAAAGAAGTCAAGAAAACTGCAGCTTTAGTGGAAAATGTGACAGGATGGTCAAAAACTGTCCCAAAAGGTTAAAAAAGAGGAAGAAAAGGGCCCAGAAGTATGTTTCACACAGCTAAAAGGATAAAGCTCCATCTTATTTGCCGGTTAACGGTTAACGATCGTTAGCATTAGCATTAGCGGGACGTGCTAACTGTGAATAGCAGCTAGGTTACCGTATTTGAACTTTTTACTCTCTGCTGCATGTTCTGACTGCCCGTGTCCAGGAGCAGGAATCAAACCAATGACACAGAGCACTTTGAAGACATTTCTGCTAACGTCTGACCGCTAAATTCATTCTTTTTCTGGACTCACCTGCTTGTAGCTTTCTGTTGCTATGTTCATAGGTATAGAATGGCTAGATGTCTCGTCCACTTTGCTGGGCAACGGAGTGGAACGTCCGCAGATGGCCGCCATCATGTTGATGGTGAAACATTCAAGACATAACTTGCTTAATTTTCAAACGTTTAGGTTATTATAAACATCAAAGTAGTAAGCTAATTATCACACTACAGACGAAGTCCATATTTATTTTTTTTAATAAAAACGTAAATATTTCACGTTTATTTGCCCCTTGTCTCAACTTTATTTATCCCTTGGGATGACTCCCTCAGGGAAATTCAAGTCCCCAGTAGCTCCAAACACGCATATAGGATCTCTATAAATCTAAAATACAGTATAATATAGAATAATCAATATAATATATAATTAATATAGAATAATTTAAAACAAAGTGTTTTAGATTATTCTAGTTAAATAAAATAAGTTATACTATGGTTGAGTTATTGCCCATATTGCACTACACTTGTGTTAATTACACATTGTATGCACATAGTCTGACCATAAATAGATAAGATATAGCATGCGGATGTGGGCCACTTAAGGCAACGATGTAGGCATTCTAGAATGCGCCGCTGAGGGTGGCAGCTCGTTGGAGTAGCTCTGTACCTCACATTGAGATTTTTTCTTTTTTCTAAATTTCATTCCTGTTTTTTTCTTGGAAGAAATTGCATTTTTTGGACAACTGTTCCTTCCTGCCTTGGATGCTGTGCAGCTGGATTAATTTTTCCCAATACTTTTGTATATTTTGTTCTTTTGTTATGATGCATAACCATAGCAACAGGGTGGTTTACAACAGGGAGCAGCTGATTAACATTGGAAAAGCAGAAATAATTCGACAACTGAAGCCAGAAATCCCACTGGAATTGAAAAGGAGGCGTCATGGATGCAGAGCAGGAGCAAAGGGGAGAGAAAGAAAGAAGAAGTTCAAACCACCTCTGCCATCCGTCATCATGGGAAATGTAAGATCGTTAGCTAACAAGTTGGATGAACTTCTAGCCTTGACAAGGACTCAGCAAGAATATCGGGAATGTAGCATTATGTGTTTTACTGAGACATGGCTGCAGGATCATATCCCCGACTCCAGCGTCTCTCTGCCGGGCTTCCTGACTGTACGAGCAGATCGAGATTTAAAGAGTAGCAGGAAAAGGAAAGGGGGTGGATTGGCAGTGCTTGTCAACAACAGATGGTGTCACCCAGGACATGTTACTGTGAAGAGTCGTCTCTGCAGTCCTGACATTGAACTATTGGCAGTAAGTTTTCGTCCATATTATTTGCCAAGAGAGTTCACCAGTGTTGTTTTGGTGGCTGTTTACATTCCACCCTCAGCTGTTGCCGACACTGCATGTGATGTCATCAGTTCCGTTGTTGCTCAGATACAGACACAACACCCCAATTCTTTTGTGGCAATATCTGGTGATTTTAATCATGCCTCACTCTCTGCTACACTGCCAACTTTTCAACAGTTTGTCAGCTGCTCTACCAGAGAAAACAAGACATTGGATTTGTTTTACACAAATGTCAAGGATTCATACATTTCCAAATCAAGACCTCCCCTGGGTAAATCAGATTACAACCTTGTTTTTCTCTGTTCAGCATATAAACCCCTTGTCCATAGGCTACCTGTCACAAAAAGGAATGTTAGAAAGTGGTCACATGAAGCTGAAGAAGCCTTACAGGGTTGTTTTGATGCAACCGATTGGATTTCTCTTTGTAAGCCACATGGAGAGGACATTAATGCCATGACTGAGTGTGTGACTGACTATATAAACTTCTGTGTGGACAACACCATCCCCACCAGAACAGTGAGATGCTTCCCTAATAACAAACCCTGGATCACCAGTGAGCTAAAGGAACTATTGAACAAGAAAAAAAGAGCCTTTAGGGAGCGAGACAGGGAGTTACTGAGGAGTATACAGAAGCAGCTCAAAGTCAAGATCAGAGAGAGCAAGGAGGTGTATAGAAAGAAGCTTGAGAGTAAACTGCAGAGGAACAATATCAGAGATGTGTGGTCAGGAATGAAGAAGATCACAGGCCTCAAGCAGAGGGAGGATCGGATGGATGGAAGTCTGGAGAGAGCAAATGAACTGAACACATTCTTCAACAGGTTCAGTTCAGGAACAAGCTCACCATCCTCCCCTCCTGTTCCCAGCCAAAGAGACATCCCACCCTCCTCTGACCCACAGCTTTCCTGTAACATCTCCACCTCCACCTCAGTCATGGATTCTTCTGCTTCCACTAGTTTGTCTTCAACCCAATCAGGAGATGCTGCTGTCCCCTTTGCCTCCCCCTCCCACTTTTCTGTTTCTAGAAGTCAGGTGAAGAGGCAGTTGGAGAGACTGAACCGGAAAAAGGCTGCAGGTCCAGATGGTGTCAGCCCCCGAGTCCTGAAAGCCTGTGCTGAGCAGCTCTGTGGGATTCTGCAACACCTTTTCAACTTTAGCTTGACCCAAGAGAAGGTACCACTGTTGTGGAAGACATCCTGTCTGGTTCCGGTACCAAAGAAAACTCACCCTTCAGACATCAATGACTACAGACCTGTTGCCCTGACATCCCACATCATGAAGGTCCTGGAGAGACTCCTGTTGACCCACCTGTGTAAGCAAACCAGCACATATCAGGACCCCCTGCAGTTTGCTTATCGCCATGGAGTTGGAGTTGAAGACGCTATCATACACCTGCTTCAACAAACCCACTGTCATCTGGACAAAGCAGGCAGCACTGTGAGGATCATGTTCTTTGATTTCTCCAGTGCATTTAACACAATTCAGCCTGATCTGCTTTGTCTGAAACTCCAGAAGACTCAGGTGGAGGCCTCAACAATCACCTGGATTAATGACTACCTGACAAACAGACCACAGTTTGTCAGACTGAAGAATTGTGTGTCTAACCAGGTGATCAGCAGCACAGGAGCACCACAGGGGACTGTACTCTCACCATTCCTTTTCACTCTGTACACTTCAGACTTCCAGTACAAGTCAGAGTCCTGTCATCTACAGAAATATTCAGATGACTCTGCAGTTGTCGGGTGTATCAGAGATGGACAAGAAGCTGAGTACAGAGAGCTGGTGGACCGCTTTGTGGCATGGTGTGGGAACAATCATCTCATCTTGAATGTCAACAAAACAAAGGAGATGATTGTAGATTTCAGGAGAAACAGGGTCAGATCAAACCCTGTTTCCATTATGGGAGAAGAAGTGAAAGTCAAACCTGGAACCACCATCTGCTTGCAGTATCTTTCTTTACTGATATTTTACCT
Organism: Odontesthes bonariensis; assembly: GCF_027942865.1. NCBI lineage: Eukaryota > Metazoa > Chordata > Actinopteri > Atheriniformes > Atherinopsidae > Odontesthes > Odontesthes bonariensis. The sequence continues at coordinate 37,514,006 of NC_134507.1, read as the reverse complement.
GCGTAGAAGTAAAGGTACTGTTGTAAAATTCCAGTTCATTCAAATTCAGCACATCACATTTATGGACACCTCGGACGAGCTGTGGAACTAAATTGAAAACATACAGAAACAGTACATATATGTATATACTTTGAAGAATATCAATTCCAAATATAATAGATAAAGAAGGAATGTCACCTACTTACAGAATTGTGAGCATATCAATCAATTCCACCTTTGCTAATAAAGACACGAGTTTAACTTCTTTCATGCACCCAAGATACACACAACACTAACTGAAAGAATAAAGTTATATCCTGTCTGTTTTTTGTTTATAACCATCCAAAAAAGACCTAGTAGCGGTCAATTTCTAGTTCATGCTGGCGGCCACAGACTGCAGTGACAACAAAGTGAACAGTAGTTACATTCTAAACAGAAACGTGGACAAAGAAACACTTTTCCAGTTTGCTTCGGCATCTTAGTTACAGAAGCATGACCGAGATGCATGAGTTGCCGTCCTCTCATTTACTTCCACAGGCTGCTTGGTTACCACTGTCTGCTTATCTAATTTTGGTGACTGAAAAGTGGATGAAAAAGATTTTATGATTGAAACATGGTTTACATGAAGAAGAAATAATGAGTAAACTGCTTAGGGGTAAATGTAGTCTCAATTTAGATGAGGACAGATATTTATGCCTGGATGAGGTACGATACTAGATGTATCGTTGAAATCATGTCAAGGGCTCATTAATCCAAAAAAAGTTGCAGTCATGGGAATGTGTTGGTGATGGACAAGAGGCTGAGTACTGTGAACTGGTCGTCCCATACATGGCATGGAAACAATTAGTTTCTCTTGAATGTCCGAGCCAGTGGCTCAAAGAAACTGAACTAACTAATAAAGAAGACTGACTTTGTGCTGGGTACTGCCCTGGAGCTGGTTGTGCACAGGAGAATGTTGCAAAAGCTGCTCAACATAAAGAACAACGCTACACGCTCTCTTCATAGTAATTAAAGAGTCACGTGTGTTCTGTCAGAGGCTTCTTCAGCTTTGCTGCAACATGGAACGATAGGGGTGGTGTTTCCTGCCAACAGCAATAATTCCATGCAATGAAACAACAACATTAGAATTTCACTCTTGTGTTGATAAAATATCATTTCATTCTATTCTATTTCATTCTATTGCATTCCATTCCATTTCAATACAAAACTGGGTAGCCAGGAGGAAACTGCACAAAGGACTGATAGAAAGCTGGAAGTTTGAATACAACTGGGGATGATCAGGTACGTGGATGCAAGCATGCTGATTTCAGAACATGTAAAAAGTGAGGGAAGCGGCACCTGGGGACAGGGGAAGGAGACAAGGACAATGAAGACCTCTTTTAGGTGGAAAATAGCAAGACAGAAGAAAAGAAAAAGAATAAAAGTTCATGACCAAATAGGTGAGATGATAAGCCACCTGTATCCTAACATGGTACGGTCAGAATGATCACAGATTGAATGGCTTTTGTACAAGAAAAGCCACTTTCAGTCACCTTCAGACAGAAATACTAATACGACACGGCAGGGCCGTATTAAGTCAATGTGGTGCCCCTGGGCACTAAACCTCAAGTGCCCCTAGGCTACATTTTCAAACGTATTCATTCAAAATCAGTAACAATTAAAGCAGCATCTAGGGGTGTGTTCAAAATATCGATACGGGGATACATCGTCGTGGGCCTCTTCACGATGCGTGTATCGATACGGAGGCGCCAGTATCGATACTTCACGTGCAACAAATAATTAGTCCCTACCGCTAATCAAATCCATGAAACTGCATGACAGTTGCTCCTTGCTATGCGCATTTCGGCCACACACGGCGGTAGCGCTGTAGAACTAGGCGGCAGCGCTGCTGACAATAGAAGAAGTGTGGCCTCCAGCCGCTTCAGTCAAACAAAAGTAGTCTAATGGAGGAAGGCGGTGGGAAAAAAATATTTTCGGCCCCAGCAAAGTTGAAAGCTCGCGTTTGGGAGAATTTTGGATTTCACAAATGTGAAAAAAACAAAGAGCTGGACATGACACACGCTGTCTGCAAACACTGCAGGCAAAAAGTGAAATACTCTGGGAACACAACGAACCTCCACCTGCACATGACGAGGCATCACCCTAGCATCTCGGAAACTCCGGTAAATGCTACAGCCACAGGGGCACAAGCTAGTCTGAAGGCGGGGTTTCAAGCTAAATTCCCCTTAAGTTCACCAAAGTCGAAGAAAATTACCGAAGCTCTGTTGTCATACATATGCAAAGACTTGCGTCCGTACAGCTCCGTTGAGAACGAAGGCTTCCGGGCGCTAATCGCAGAATGTGAACCTCGCTACACTATGCCGACTCGTCGCTTCATCACTGAAACCGCTGTGCCTCGCCTGTATGATGAGGTAAAACGACACGTTATCGATTCCATTTCAGAAGCAAGCAGAGTAGCCATTACGTGTGACGGGTGGACGTCGAGGGCAACCCAGTCATATGTTACGCTGACATGCCACTTCATTTCTGAAAATTGGGAAATGATTTCATACGTTCTGCAAACCAGAGTGCTTTTCGGGAGCCACAGCGGGCAGAATCTGGGCGAGTTGCTGCTCGAAGTCTTTGAGGAGTGGGGGCTTACATCTAAAGAACCAGTGTTAGTTACTGACAACGCCTCAAATATGGTCATTGCAGCAGAGCATGCCAAACTGCTTCACGTGCGATGCTTCGCGCATACACTGAATTTGGCTGCCCAACGTGCCCTGAAGACCACAGCAGTTGGGAGGCTGTTAGGAAAGATTCGCCACATAGTGACGTTTTTCAGAAAGAGTGCGCTGGCCAGCCAAGTTTTAAAGGAAAAACAAAAGCTCCTCAACCTTCCCACGCACAAACTCATGAATGACGTCCCAACCAGGTGGAACAGCGCGTTCGACATGGTCGAGCGCTTCCTGGAGCAGCAGCCCGCAATCTGTGCCACATTGCTGTCAGCTGAAGTGCGCAAGAATGCCAAGGATCTGTGGACGATGTCAGAAACCGACCTTACCAATGCTGAAGATCTTGCGAAAACCCTGCGCCACCTCAAAATGGCAACACTCGTGATGTCAGAAGAAAAAACGCCCACCGTCTCAATAATTGCCCCGTTACAGGCACAGCTGTGTCAGTGCAATGCTGAGCAACCTGATGACTCTGGCATCGTTAAAGAAGCCAAAAGAGCACTGGCACAAGACCTGGGGAAGAGGTATTCCAACAAATCCTTCCTCCAGATGGCTTCAGCTCTGGACCCCCGCTTCAAAGCACTGCCCTTCCTCACAGAGGGGGAAAGAGATGACATCTTTGCAGCATTGGAACGAGAGGCAGCTGAATTATCAGAGGTTCGTCTTTTTTACATAATAATAATAACAATAATAATTACAATGATAATAATAATGATAATAACAGTATAATTACTTAATTATGATTAAGTCTAATTACTATACCAACAGTAATAAGAACTTTTTTTTTCCTGCTGCTTTTGAAATGAAGTATACTGTCTATCTACTATCACTACTACTAACACACACCAATATATTAAAATGCAATATTAAAATGCAATATTGACGAAGTGATGTAGACCCAAACCACATCTTTGTAATGTTTGTTGGATGTTTTTTTTCTTCTTTTTTTTTGTATTTCAGAGAAAGGCTACTGAGGAGGAGGGTGACCATGAGCCTGCTGCTGAAGGAGAGCATGAAGGTCCAACACAACCTCCACCCTGTAAAAAGAGCTGTGCTCTTTCTGATTTATTTGGAGAGACATTCTCACCAGAGTTAGAGCAGGCCAGTCAAGCCAGTCCCATTACACAGGCAATGATCGAGGTAAACGCATACAGAGCCACTGAACCATTAGCGCTTTCAGCTGACCCACTGACTTGGTGGAGAAATCATGAAGGTGTGTTTCCACTTCTCTCCAAACTGGCAAGAAACACACTCTGTGTGCCTGGAACAAGCGTAGCAGCAGAGCGAATATTCTCAACTGCTGGTGACATAGTTACAGCTGAGAGAAGTGTTATCAAACCAGCCCATGTAGACCAGCTTTTGTTTTTGAACAAAAACTTGAAAATGTACCACAGGAAGTAGGTTGGTATTAATACGAGGAGTACAGCCTTGTTCTTGTGCAGGCTATGTTTTCTATCTTAAAGTTTTATGTTTCTCAAAACTTGAAATATGTTTTGCACTACAGTCTTGTTACAGCCATGTTTCAAGTTAACCATTTTCAAAGGCAGCTGTATTTTTGCAAAATAGCCCTGTTTTTGTCCATGTTTTAAGTTTTAAGTTTATCACAAGCAGAAGCAATCAATATTTTACCCTACAGTCTTGTTAAGGCCATGTTTTAAGTTCATCACAAGCAATCATTATTTTGCCCTGCAGTCTTGTTAAGGCTAGGTTTTAAGTTTTCTTTTACCAAAGGCAGCTTTATTTTGTACTACATGCTTGTTAAAATCAATCTCTTTTTGCACTATGGTCTTATAAGGGCTATGTCTTAAGTTTTCTTGTTTCAAAGGCAGCTATATTTTGTACCACAGGCCTGTTAAGGTCATTTGTCTAAGCTCTCTAAGGTTTTACTTGTATCAAAAGAAATCTCTTCACACTACGGCCTTGTAAAGGCTATGTTTTAAGTTGACTTATTTTTAAGGCAGCTTTATTTCTGCACCACTTCCTTGTAAATGTGTTTATTACATGCACTAATAGAGAGTACTTGTTGGTCTAAAGCAAAATAAAAAAAAACTATATTTGGTTACATATGTCTGTTTCTTTGTACAGCGTCTTCTTAGTTCCTGTGCCTGCCTGCATACTTTGACCCATCATCCAGGGGATGGTATAATTTGAAAGCAGAGTCTCTGTAAAATTCCACATGAGGTGACATATGTTATGATGTACGGTCAAGGAGTTACAGGCTAAAATTTCATCTTATAAGCCTAAAATATCGGGATACGTATCGTATACGTACGTATCGCATGAATCGGGATACGTATCGTATCGCCACCCCTGTATCGGGATGCGTATCGTATCGCGAGGTGGTTGGCGATACCCACCCCTAGCAGCATCCATCTATATACAGTATGTAGGATTATACAAATATCTCCATTTAAAATCAATTCAATATCAATCCAAACAGCATCCATATATTAAAATGTACAGATTCAAAATGTGTATCAATTCAAAGAGCATTTGTCTATATTGAAATATATTATCAATTCAAAGAGCATCCACCTATGCAGCACTAACAACACTCCTATTATCCAGGGGGACGTCATTGCCACAGCCGTCCCAGAGCACCATAAGTTGTCTCCCCAGAATGCCAAACCACGCACACTTAAAAACTTAATCAGGGTGCTTGCTCTTTTTCCAAAACAAAATTCCAGACTTTTTCCAGACTTTTTTAAAACTGAGACTTTTTTTCCCCAAGACCTTAACTTTATGTACTTGTAACTTGTGTGCCTACTGCCTACTTCATTGGTTGAGATTGTACCAACTGTGTTTATTAGAGATGTTCATCTCTAATAAGTATTCAATGAACAAATGCATTATTCATAGTAAATTATGCTTTTACTGATGAAAACATTTCAAAACATGAAAATCACAAGTACATGAATTTCACATCAAACAAGTGTCACAAAAACTATATATTAAAAAAATAAATGGATGGATGAATGTATGTAGAATTCAGTCTCTTCACTCACATCTCATCCCATTAGGCTAATGCAGTACTTGACCAGTTAGTAAAATTATAGTTTTATAGCCTACCTTCCTATTTCTCATTTCACAATGCCTTTGAGCATACTGTAAAATTCTACCATACATTTATTTTCCATACTTTATCAAGACTTTCACACAAAATCCAAGACTTTTCAAGGTCTGGAAAACAGTGCTTCAAAATTCCATACTTATTAAGACTTGCAAGACTTGCGCAAGCACCCTGTTAATCACGGCCACAATGCGTCGCAACACCTCTCTCCAATACTTTGCCGCATCCTCTTTTTGTTGTCTGAGAACAACATCACTCGCGGTGGCTTGCGCTCTTCTCATGGGCTGTGACTCTGTCCGGGTGTTTCCAGTCACTGTACCCCTCGGTGAAAGCATTTTGCTGCCCGGCCAGACATTTACACGAAAAAAAAATACAACATGCCGGTTGAAGGGGAATAGATTAGCCAATCTCAAGACACTGACTGTTTGTTCGGCAGCTGGCATTGGATAAGATCATTTGTAAGAAACCTGGTTTTCTTACCGTCGTGCCGTGCTGATGCTGCATATTTAGCCGCCCGGTTGTGGTAGATGGTGGGACCGTTAGCAATAGCCAGCTGGTTGTCAGCAGATGTCGATGTTTTTATAAAGAAACGATCTAACACTGGAAGATTTTTAATTGCCGCTAAACTTTTCTCTTCGCACAACCACTCAATTGATGTCTATCCATTTTTTTTTTTTTTTTACCGCGTTTTTTAAAAAACATGATGCAGTTCACCACAGGTGGACTGGCTCAACTGACAGGTTGAGGGAGGGGGGTTAATGTTCACATTAGGCCGCTATACTCAGAATTATGATATATCGTTGCTGTTCTTATCACATTAGTTTTAATAATGAATTTTATATGAATATTTATGTCAAGTGTCAAGTGTAACCATTTTAAGTACAAACATTCATGAAAAAAATATTTTTAAAGTTTGTCGTATGGTGCCCCCCCACTGGCTGTGAATGGTTGGTGCCCCTGGGCACTGTGCCGCAGGCCCATATAGTTAATCCGGCCTTGAGTATAACCTGACTGTCATGACACCATTATGACAGCGTATTGAAGATATTCTTTGATCTCAAGTAAAGTGGTCACATTTTGTTGTCTCATGAACATATCATGAAGTATAACCTGACTGTAATGACACCATTATGACAGTGTATTGAAGATATTCTTTGATCTCAAGTGAAGTGGTCGCATTTTGTTGTCTCATGAACATATCATGAAGTATAACCTGACTGTTATGACACCATTATGACAGCGTATTGAAGATATTCTTTGATCTCAAGTAAAGTGGTCACATTTTGATTTGTCATGAACATATCATGAAGTATAACCTGACTGTTATGACACCATTATGACAGTGTATTGAAGATATTCTTTGATCTCAAGTAAAGTGGTCGCATTTTGTTGTCTCATGAACATAACATGAAGTATAACCTGACTGTTATGACACCATTATGACAGCGTATTGAAGATATTCTTTGATCTCAAGTAAAGTGGTCACATTTTGTTGTCTCATGAACATATCATGAAGTATAACCTGACTGTCATGACACCATTATGACAGCGTATTGAAGATATTCTTTGATCTCAAGTAAAGTGGTCACATTTTGTTGTCTCATGAACATAACATGAAGTATAACCTGACTGTTATGACACCATTATGACAGCGTATTGAAGATATTCTTTGATCTCAAGTAAAGTGGTCACATTTTGTTGTCTCATGAACATATCATGAAGTATAACCTGACTGTTATGACACCATTATGACAGCGTATTGAAGATATTCTTTGATCTCAAGTAAAGTGGTCGCATTTTGTTGTCTCATGAACATATCATGAAGTATAACCTGACTGTCATGACACCATTATGACAGCGTATTGAAGATGTTCTTTGATCTCAAGTAAAGTGGTCACATTTTGTTGTCTCATGAACATATCATGAAGTATAACCTGACTGTTATGACACCATTATGACAGCGTATTGAAGATATTCTTTGATCTCAAGTAAAGTGGTCGTATTTTCATTTCTCATGAACATATCATGAAGTATAACCTGACTGTTATGACACCATTATGACAGCGTATTGAAGATATTCTTTGATCTCAAGTAAAGTGGTCACATTTTGTTTTCTCATGAACATATCATGAAGTATAACCTGACTGTTATGACACCATTATGACAGTGTATTGAAGATATTTTTTTTGATCTCAAGTAAAGTGGTCGCATTTTGTTTTCTCATGAACATATCATGAAGTATAACCTGACTGTTATGACACCATTATGACAGCGTATTGAAGATATTCTTTGATCTCAAGTAAAGTGGTCGTATTTTCATTTCTCATGAACATATCATGAAGTATAACCTGACTGTTATGACACCATTATGACAGCGTATTGAAGATATTCTTTGATCTCAAGTAAAGTGGTCACATTTTGTTGTCTCATGAACATATCATGAAGTATAACCTGACTGTTATGACACCATTATGACAGCGTATTGAAGATATTCTTTGATCTCAAGTAAAGTGGTCACATTTTGTTTTCTCATGAACATATCATGAAGTATAACCTGACTGTTATGACACCATTATGACAGCGTATTGAAGATATTCTTTGATCTCAAGTAAAGTGGTCGCATTTTGTTGTCTCATGAACATATCATGAAGTATAACCTGACTGTTATGACACCATTATGACAGCATATTGAAGATATTCTTTGATCTCAAGTAAAGTGGTCACATTTTCATTTCTCATGAACATATCATGAAGTATAACCTGACTGTTATGACACCATTATGACAGCGTATTGAAGATATTCTTTGATCTCAAGTAAAGTGGTCACATTTTGATTTCTCATGAACATATCATGAAGTATAACCTGACTGTTATGACACCATTATGACAGCGTATTGAAGTTATTCTTTGATCTCAAGTAAAGTGGTCACATTTTGATTTCTCATGAACATATCATGAAGTATAACCTGACTGTTATGACACCATTATGACAGTATATTGAAGATATTCCTTGATCTCAAGTAAAATTGACACATTTTGTTACCTGTGTGAAGTTGGCACCCCATATGTTGAAAATATGAATAAAAGCATTTTGGTTCGTTTGTGCATCGTTTGTGCACGATTGTGCAGGAAAAATCAGCGTTTGTGCACAAACCGTCTTGAAGATATTTAACTTTTAAGAGGTTGGTGACCTTAGGTCACTCAGCACCCCATTAACCTCCAAATGACTCGAAAATGGTTGGAATCGTTTGTGCACGTTTGTGCAGGCAAAATTAATGTTTTGTGCACAAATAGTTTTATTATAATTTAACTTTTAATTTTTTGAAAGTAGGTCACTAAGCACCCCATCAACATGTCTTGGCAGTCATTATTTACCAGATGTGTAAAAATGTTGAATATTGTAGCACACTGTTGTGATTATATACCCCTATTTTGCACTATTGTGGCCATCAACATAAGTTAGCATTGGTCAACTGATCAAACATTAGCATTTATGCAATCACAAGGGTTGTCTTCATATTTTCAGAGTGGTAAAGCATGATTAAGTTTAATTTTGGTAAATAGTACTACTCCCTATTTTAAATGTCTAGCTGTATATCACCATGCATATACACCAATGTTCATTCTCCTTGTTTGCAAAGTAATAGCGTAAACTACAACACAAATAAAATGCAACATGCATGCACTTCATACTTTACTGGCACAATGAAAGAAGTGCTTCATGTGTACTGTGCAAAAAATGATGGCCCGGGAAAATAGTGAAATGTATCAATTTGCTACAGGGTGGGAGGGCCTTGGGCAATAAGACTCAGTTTACCTTAAATACAAAAACCATTTCTGCAGCACCAGCCACGCATACAGCCATCTGGCCAAGGTAACTAATTTATATCTATAAACTGTTAGATACTGCTGTCTTAAATGCCTTATATCTCTACATTTTGATGATTGATTTAAAGACAACTATAAATCCAATTCCTAAAAGTTCATGACACTTAGGCCTAAGATGTAAATATAATTTTGTGCAAAGATTTGTGTGAAAGACACATATCAGTGTTAAAACCAAAATTACAGTTTTGATGGAAATACAGGGATTACAAGAAGTTTTATTTTAGTATTGCCAAGGAAAATCACAGAAAGTCATCATTGGCTCTCTGAAAAGTCCCTAGATGATGTCATGATGGTCAAGGCAGTATGGGAATTCGCAGGCTACATGTTTTCTACTTTCAAAAAATTAAAAGTTAAATGATAAAAAAACAATTTGTGCACAAACATTAATTTTGCCTGCACAAACGTGCACAAATGATGCACAAACGATTCCAACCATTTTCGAGTCATTTGGAGGTTAATGGGGTGCTGAGTGACCTAAGGTCACCAACCTCTTAAAAGTTAAATATCTTCAAGACGGTTTGTGCACAAACGCTGATTTTGCCTGCACAATCGTGCACAAAAGATGCACAAACGAACCAAAATGCTTTTATTCATATTTTCAACATATGGGGTGCCAACTTCACACAGGTGTCCAGGAGGCATCCTGACCAGATGCCCGAGCCACCTCATCTGACTCCTCTCGATGCGGAGGAGCAGCGGTTCTACTCCGAGCCCCTCCCGGATGACCGAGCTTCTCACCCTATCTCTAAGGGAGAGCCCAGACACCCTGCGGAGGAAACTCATTTCGGCCGCCTGTATTCGCGATCTCGTTCTTTCGGTCACTACCCACAGCTCGTGACCATAGGTGAGGGTAGGAACATAGATTGACCGGTAAATCGAGAGCTTCGCCTTCTGGCTCAGCTCCTTCTTCACCACGACGGGCCGGTGCAGAGCCCGCATCACTGCAGACGCCGCACCGATCCGCCTGTCAATCTCCTGGGGCCTCATGTACAAAGACTTGCGTGGATTTCCTACTGAAACATGGCGTACGGCCAAACCAAAATGACCTCCAACGTCGGATGTACGAATATGTGCGCACGCATGTATCCAAGCACATTTCGTTTGTACATCCCAATCAACGTGGAATTGAGCGCACATGTCGGAGCACCCAACTCCTCCCTGTCCACGCCCCTACTTAAATACGCAAATCATATTTAAATGAGCCCTGCACCTGCGATTCCCCTCTGTGTACGATCAGAAAATAAAGAAAAAAAACATGAGTAAGACGGGAAAAAAGAAAAATTACACTGAAAGTGAATTGGAAGTGCTACTGTCCGAAGTGGAGGCGCGCAAAAATGTACTCTTTGGTATGCTGTCATCCGGCATAAGCAGCAAACGCAAGAGGAGTGGGTGGGAGAGCCTGAGGCTGTTAATGCTGGGGGGTCTGAGAAGCCTCACAAGCAGAGGTGAAGAAGAAGTGGTCCCACATTAAGGTGGAGGTGAAGCGGAGACTGGCTGCCCACCGTTGCAGTGTGGCCAAAACAGGCGGGTGGGGGGGTGACCGACCCGGTTTGAACAGAGAGTCGGCGCAACTATGGGTGACACTGCTCTCTCATGGGGTGGTGGGAGCTCATGTGGGTCACTCTGATTACCCCCAAGGTAAATACCGATGTTTTTGTGTAACTCACAACAACGTGTTCATACAGTAACGTGCAGAAGTGCGCCGGGGAAAAGGCTGATTGAGATATTTCACACTTTACTCACGGGGTTATTGATATATGCCCACAGAGACGATCAGGGGCTTGTTAGAAAGATCTTAAGCTGAAGTTTAACCAGCAAAAAACAGCAAGAAACTAACTTTAACCACCGACTAATATATATAATATAGCCTAATAATGATGCTGTGAAGACGGGATAGAAACTGGGGGCGCACATACTCAATGCGCGTCACGGGAATAATATTAGGACCATTACAAGAATGAAGTTACACACCAAGAAGCCAACCATCACGCACAGTGCCACCCTGTAGTCTGTTCCCAACGATGCTGTTACTCAGAATGTATGAATCGTGCGTTGAACCAGGCCACCTCGCCACAATGTTGGTTAATTGCATTTATGCATCACATATGATCTGTACATCGATCGAATGAAAATGTTTCCTGTTAACATACAAATTCATCATGTGATGGCGCTTTTATAGCAATGTGTGCGCAGTCGATAGCTCCGATTACAAAACCGGCTCTCGCTGCAAATTGAGCTTTAATGTTGGCCTGTTGGGAATTTGATATACGTGGCTCAGATGCGGATAATTCTGTCCCACACGGCTGGCATGGCTCGGCTGGCATGGCTCGGCTGGCACAGTCCCAATCGGTTGGCCAGCTCCCTCTGGAATGCTCCGGTTGGAACCCCAGTGTGCACATCACCTGTGGGCACAGGCAGCGCATGGCTCCTCGCTGTGTTGCGCTCCAACGCCGGCCGCAGCTCTGCGCACAGTTCCAGGAGGATTTCCCTCAAAACGGCTGATGAGCCAGTCGCCATCATATGCCACAAATCCTCTCTGTTGTAGTGAACACACGCTCTCTTCTAATTGCACCATTTGCAAAGTCTTCTAATACTGCTAAAGCAGCCATTGTTTTTAATGGTATGCATTGCACCACTTTGCGCTGCTTTTATATCCACTCGTGTAAATGGAGACACATGGGTGTATTAATTGTTTATCAGTATTAATTGTTCATGTGTCTCAAATGTGCACATCACTGTCTGACGACAAATTGTTTTCACATTTATTTATTATAACAGTTTCCCAACATCACCTTAGGTGTCGCCAAAGAATCAACAGCTGCAGAAACGTGCGTACGCCAGCCCTGAAGCTGCCGTGAGGCACCGCACATTTCCACGGTCTTTTCGTTCTTGATACATCTGATCGTTGACGTGAAAAGGTGCGTACGCCACTATTTTGTGCGTACGCACGCTTTGTACATGAGGCCCCTGCTCCATTCGTCCCTCACTCTTGAACAAGACCCCGAGATACTTGAACTCCTCCACTTGGGGAAGGATCTCATTCCCGACCCGGAGAGAGCATTCCACCATTTTCCGGCCGAGGACCATGGTCTCAGATTTGGAGGTGCTGATTCTCAGCGAGATCGCGAATTTTCTCTTGGCACGTTGAATTGGTTTTGATAAAAGGGTTGCACATGTGTTCAGGGACACAACTTGCTGGTGAAGGAAATGTGCTGATAGAACAAGAATTATGTATCAAATGCAAAATAAATGTGTCAAAAACGGACTTTAGCTTCAGAGATCGGGCGTGTTCAGGGCGGTGTGGTCCGTACGCAAGAGAAGTGGTCACAAACAAGCTTTTTATAGATGCAGAAACATCTTTTATTGTACTCTGACTTCTAAAGTAGAACTATACTGTTTAAAAAAGACGCAGTTTATGAGGATGTCATCAAATTGAGCTTCCCTGGTTTCTCTGTGTGACAATGAACACAAAACTACACACAGGGAACAGAGGAGCTTGACACACTAAGTTATCTGAGAGTCCCATTTTCAGCTGCAGAGAACAATCACATCAGGGAAGTCGATGTGCTGGCTCAACATCAGCCTCTCAAGCCAACTCTCTGGTAAAATAGAGGAATCTCTTCACCCTACAGCCTGCAGGGGGTGCTGACCTACAATCAAATCACTTCACGGGAAGATTTTTGGAACAAATTCTTTAGAAACTGAAGGTGACAAATCTGTTTCTATGCAGCTGAGCTCTCACATCATGATGACTGACGTGTGGAGAAATCCTGCTCTTCACCACATTTTATTTCACATCCAATAAGGTTTAAAGTTCACATTGTTCAGCTTTAATGCTGCTTCCCGTCATCAAAACCTGGGCATCTGGTGTGCAATTTAATGCAGTAAACACATGCGAGTCCATTCTTCCAGATATACCCAAAACACTCGTGGTATAAAGATATAGACTTCAGACACCCAAATCATGCTCTAAAAGCACAGGTGGGAAAAACAAAAAGTTATTTTAACATAATATGTCCCCTTTAAGACTTTCTCTGAGCATCTCAGGGATTTGCAGGGCTTGTGACTTTATAGAGCATTTTTCAAGCAAAATGTAACTCAATGTTTGATATAGCAATTAAAAAGGACAAACATGGAATGAAACAAAATACAAGGATTGTAAAATGACCACACTAATAAAAGCATTTGCAGAAAACAGTAAAATATTAACTCAGCAATAAAAACAAACCGTGTACAAGACATGAAAAGAGCACATTAAAACAAGGCCAACAGGCCAATTGAGGAATCTATGGAGGCTTAAAATTCAAAAGATAGTTTTTATATTTTCATAGACAAACCAGTCATCAAATCAAATTTATTTTTCTTAAATGGCATCAGCAACACATCCTCTCGCTTAGAGTTGCTCCAACATCTTTCCTGGACCACTTATGAGCAAAAACTGCTGGATAGAAATTTGAAAGCTGGATGAGGAGCTGGGTACTGGGAGAGCACCATTAGTTCTACTAATACTTTGCTCAGTGAGTTAGAGCAGAATAGCAAATGAAAGATTTCACGTTTACTCAGTAAACCATGTACACTTCCAACTGTACAAGGACTGGATAAAGCTTACCCAGGATACCAACTAGGAAATTTGACTTCCCATTTAGAAGTTGTAAATTCAGATGCAGCAACATCAATAGGCATGTTCTGGCACAACTGCAGAACCTGCCATTACAGAGTGGAAAGGCAACAAGTTGCCTATTAAAGCACAATAGTAGAGTGGTACAGGGTAGGGTTGTCAAAGAATATTCTAAATTTGAATAGGTTTTAAAAACAGACAGTCGAAGGTGAAAATTAATATTCGAATGTGGAAAAACATCTGTGCAGCCGCTGTCTGCCTTGAGTCGGCACACTGCATGACGGGGTCAGGGACAGGTCACAGGAGTCGCACTCTGGCACAGCGTCACTGCTGAAAGTTGACTTATGTAAAGATGGCAGAAAGTTCAGGGCCCAACACGACTGCAGGCACAGAGAAAGTGATTTTAACCCCCAAAAATATGAAAAGTCATTTTTGGAAATACTGATTTTGATCTGTTGACAGAAATTGTGGAGCCTCGAGACAAAGTTGTATAGAAGCTACGGTTAGCTTATCATTCGACCACCAGCAACATGATTACATATTGAATATGGAAATAACATCCTAGATGTTGAGTTTTCACACCGACCCACTGACACATTTAACAAGTTAACTGAGGCCTGTAGAGTCTGAGATGTAGCTCTTATTGGTCCTTTAAAGGAGACATGTTTTGCCCTTTTTGGTACAATTTCCCGAGGTCTTACTGAAATGTATGAGACAGGTCAGGAGCTCCTGGTCTTATTGACCAAGTTTCTCCCCCAAAAGTGTATTTTATTTCCTAAACATGATGCTTTTCTAACTTTAACCCAGTACTTTTAATGTTTTACACCTTTCGACCAAGTAGTTTTGGAAAAAAAGGTGAAAAACGAATGAAGGAAACAACGGTCTCACAGCAGTTCAAAGACTGGTGTCAAACACAAGTCCCGTGTTTAGGAGATGGTTGACTGTGTGAGAATACTTCCAGGATTAAAGGACTAACGTGTCAGAGTAATTTAGAAAAGCTGCATTTATCAGCAGCAGAGAATACTGCAGATAACTATCACCTGGAGAATACTTCCAGGATTAAAGAACTTCCTTCCCTGGTTACCTGTCAGATTTTATTACTCATTTTAAAAGCTCTGAATAGTTGGACGGTTGCCTCTGTCTATGATCTGTGAACTCCTTACTCCCCTGATTGCTGCTCACACGGCCCACTGTTTAATATAACTGACCTGTTAATTAGATGGAAATGAATCCCTGCATACTCCTAAAAATCACTTTATTTTGAGGCTTTTTCTTCAAATTAAAACCCAACTTTCATAATTACTCGGGACTCTTTGTAAAATGCAAATAAAACCAGAAAGATATGATCTTAGAACTATTAAAAAGTTATATCTAATTAGAAATAGTGCCAGTTCGGTGCCATCTGTTGGTTTCCTTAGCTAGGAAATAGTTTTTCAATTGCTCTGTATGAATTAATTGGATTCATTCTGAATTGAATTAATTGGATTATAATTACAATGAATTGAACTCCAATCGGCCTGAATTGGACTTTATTACTGAAGTGCCCTGAGATGACATTTGTTGTAATTGTAATAGTTTATTTTGGCAACATTTTAAACAAACTGACATTATTCTGTCTTGGAAAACACTGCTGGTGGAAAACATGATACTGGCTGCTGAAAAACTGGCAGAAGTGGACCTTCCAACGTGACAGTGACAGGAAGTAATCAGCTGAAGTCGTCCAGAGATTAACAGAGAACACAAATCAGCATTCTGGAATCCGGACTTCAGTTCCATCCAGAATCTGTGGTTGGAACCACAGACCAGAAGAGACAGAACAGAAGCCTTCACAAAGCTGTGATGTCATCACTGATCTTGTTTGACATCACAAAGTTTATACAGGCCAGACATTTTCACTGCTTTTTCACAGTTGGTCAGGAGTTTATCTGAAGAAACACGTCCAGTTTTTGAAGCATATTTGAAAGTCACAGCAAACGGTTTTCACATCAGCAACAAGCTGCAGATGTGGCTGTTGTGCTGCTTCTGATTCACAGTCAGTGTGGACAATATGGAAAGTAGAGCTCAGGAGGAGCAGCTGAAGCTTCTGCTTCTTCCATCATTACTTAGAGAGATGACACTGGAATGACACTGAGATGCTTTGGTATTCAGAGCT
This sequence comes from Odontesthes bonariensis, assembly GCF_027942865.1. Classification (NCBI taxonomy): domain Eukaryota; kingdom Metazoa; phylum Chordata; class Actinopteri; order Atheriniformes; family Atherinopsidae; genus Odontesthes; species Odontesthes bonariensis. The sequence continues at coordinate 37,497,585 of NC_134507.1, read as the reverse complement.
TTTATTGATTCTTTAAGGGTGGCAGCTTCAGGACACTTTCTCCAGTCTGACCCTCACTTGGAACACAATCAGACATACTGGGACATGTGGGAAAGGAGCACAGTGTTCATGCTGTACATATCTGAGAACATCCACAGGAAGACACTTTATCATTTACATGTTGATTCTGCCTTTCAAAGTCAGATTCTTACTAGAATCCATGTTATACACTGTATGCTGACACGTAGAAATAATCCCATTCTGCTTGTAAGCAGCTCTTAATAGAAACCAGCATGACTACACTGTTATTACTGTATTATGTTGATGCATGAAAACAGCTGAATGATTGTGCTGTAAACACTGAGAACAAGCTGCAGATGTGGCTGTTGTGTTACTTTTGCTTCACAGTCAGTGTAGACAACATACAAAACAGCTTCAAAGATACTTCCAGGTGAGGCGTGAAGAAAGCAGCTGTGAGCACCGTAACATACAGTCAGGGGCGGACTGGGGCAAAACAGTAGCCCGGGAATTTACTACCTGACTGGCCCACTCAGGGGCCGGGGCAGCAGAGCATGGTGGCGAATGCTGGAGGCGGATGATGGAAGGTGGATGATAGAAGGTGGAACAAATATGTTGATTGTGGGAGACAAAAAAATATGCATGTAAACATTATTGAAGAGATAATGACACATAATTTCATCTGAGGCCTTGATTAGAATGAATATATAATAGTTTTCATAGTTACTTCGAATAGTCTGCAATAGTTGCTTAATAGTGTGAAGACAGCTGCAGGACTGACAAAAAGCTGACCAATCCAAACTCCTCTGGCCGAGGACATAAAACCTGTTGGGCAGGTAATTCTTTTTTTTGCTTTGGGGGGATTTGTTATATTCATGAAATATGTACAGGTAAATGAGACATGAGTCCCACCGTCAGATGCGCGTTCAAGTTTGTGGGGGCGTGGCTTTCCATGGAGCACTGATCCATCCCGCTTAGCGGAGGTGCTACTTTCAAATCTTGCTAGCTCTCCAGGATTACCAACCATGCCTTTAAATGTATTGAACATTCTCCTACATCGTGTTGTTTGATATCTATGTTTCACGCCTAGGCCTAGTCCACACACGATAATGACGTTTTTACAGCCAAACTATCCGAAATGCGTTGTGCTAAAAGTTAGCAAGCTAGAAAATAATTAAGATTAAGATTAAGATTAAGATCCGATTTATTGGTCATGCATACATGCATACACACGAAATTTGTCCTCCGCTTTTAACCCATCCAGGTTGGCACCTGTTGACACACACATGCACATGCACAGGGTCACACACTCAGAGACAGATGCCAACCTGGAGCGGTGGGCAGCCATTCAGCGCCCGTCATCACATTACAGCTGACTAGCATCCTCCTCCCTGTCACGTCATTTTCTGACACTTGGCCACATCTGCTTGTAGTGCGTGCCTTTTCCTTTCTCTCAATTTTTGCGCTCCTCCTTTACGTTTCTTCTCCATTTTTGCACCGCTGATTGATTGATGAATTGACAGATGAAGAGGAGGAGGGGCCTATACCCTGGGCCCTCCAATGTTGATTAGCCAGACACTAGAGGAACTGTTAACATTGGTTATCACATCAAAGGCCAGCCCAACTACATTAAAACTCTACAGGCCCACTGACCCACCGGCCCACCGGGAAAAGTCCCAGTACTCTAAATACATTATTACTGACATGGACAATGATGCATTCAGGTTCAGTTACTGTTGTCCCATTTTTAATCACATATATAAAAAGGATCACTGCTTCTGTTTTCATTTACATCTCATACAGCATTCATACAACCCATGTTTGCCACCATTGCCTGGGCTCTATGAACATGTGCTGCATATTATTTACAGTTCAGATCATAAAGCCGAAAAAGAGAGCAAAACAGCACACGTGATGACTGCTGACTGAGAACAGAGCACCACTGCTTCTGAAATCACAAGAAGCGATGTCATCACTGATTATGACTTCACAGTTTTGCATGACATCACAGTGGAAACATGTCATCAAAGGACATGACATCACTGTAGTTTCTAAAAGCCTGAAAGACAAAGCGCCTGAAAAACAACACGTACTTATACTGTTTAGAAAAGACGCAGTTTATGAGCACGTCGTGGGATTGAGCTTCCCTGGTTTCTCTATATGACAACAAACACAAAACTACACACAGGGAACAGAGGAGCTTGACAGACACTAAGTTATCTGAGAGTCCCATTTTCAGCTGCAGAGAACAATCACATCAGGGAAGTCAATGTGCAGGCTCAACATCAGCCTCTCAATCAGCTTTTTATAGATTCTGAAACAGAATCTGTTATTGCATTCTGACTTCTAAAATAGAACTATACTGTTTAGAGACAACAAGTGGAGGTTCCAGATGGTGATAGAAGATAAACAGCTGTACTCTTAGAAACAGCTCTGCTTACGACTCTGTTTCTTTCAACTGAAGCTTTAGACAGATCATAACTGACCTACAGACTCCTGCATGATAATCACATCCATGCAGCCAAAGACCTGAATCAGTTGCACTGATTTGAAAGACAAAGGGACGGGAATGTTACCATCCATCCCCCATGTTTTCAGACATTAACTCAAGCCCAAAGTTGGACAAACTCCTTCACCACAGCAATGACTCTACATCCTCAGGAGGAACATTAAAAACAACTATTTCTAATAATCTAACAATTTCTATCTAAACTAAAAATAATTTTAGGGATTTTAATCTCATTCTCAATCGTGACAGGAGTGTCATCAGATGAATGAGATCAGCTCAGTCATGAAAACACAGTTTAAACTATATACAGTCTGTGGTTTACACAAACCTCAGTGAAAATAAATACAATTATCATGGGTGCCAATGCCAAAGGCATCAAGGCACACATATTACAATGTGCATACTTATTGTTCTCCCGTTTCCGTCACGAATTTCGGCAAGGAACTACTCCCTCAAAGTTGATCCGACCGGGATAAAAAGCATATCTCCACATGTCCACCAATAGGGACTGGAGTGCTATGACTTTTCTCTCTCATTACTCAAACAGATTCCCGAAAATTGGGAAATACTGTGAATTTTGCCCCATTGGAAATGCATTAGAATTCATATATAATGGGACAAAGGTAGCCCTATTTGGAGGCCTCACAACTCAGCCGTAGTTAATCATAGTGACATCATTCAAAGTTTAAACAGGACAGGAAAGACCCGGCTTTAACTGAACTAAATGGTTTGTTGATATATTTTATAGCTTTGACATAATGGCAGTTTAAGTTTCAGGAAAAATCAGGACTTCTCTCACTCTGCTGTCCTAGGGCCTCACACTCTATCTTGACAAGCTCGAAATTAATACCAAAATAACTTAAATAAACTTATCTCACATCCAAAATGTCTGCTGCACCTAGACAAATTATACTTCAAAATGTAGGTATTTTTGTCCTCTTTCACCCAATGTACCTGTCATTGTGCTTGGCCTCACGGTTTTCTCTCAAATGACCTCCGAGCGGAGAGAACGACCACTCGGGCTGCCATTGACGGCCATTATAGCCAGGTAACCTCATCTCCTTATCAAATCAATGTGAAGGCTGTTTTTAAAACTGGCAATAAAAAAATACCATACATAGGAGCAGAATAAAACTTACACCAGTGGCTTCTGCCGTCCCTTCTGGCACTCTCCTCTTACCCACTCTGATCACACAGCTGATATTCCTTCTGAGGGCACAGCCAAGATGGCTGACCTGTTATAACAGGTTTATGCCAGCCACTGTGTCATGTCTGCTCCCAATACAACATGACTATAACATGACAGCGTCTGTCTCTCAGCGACAGAAGCTCCATTGGCACCCATCAAAATTTCTTCAGAAATGTTCTTGTTCATAATGTCCCTGCTGTTTTTTCTAATGAGTCATATACAAATAGTTCCTCACTTTTAAAGAATAAATGTCAGAACAATAAAATGGTATTTCTTATAAAAACTTTAATTTGCTCTCACAATAAACATGATAACTGATCTCCTGATCCTAGAAATGAATTTCTGAACACCTCATAACAGACTTTATCATTTCTTGGTTGATTTAGAAAACAACAAAAACATTTGATCTCTGAAACAAATCAAATTGTAAGTCCAGAATTATTTTTACATTTGCAAAGTGATGAATTGAAAAGAATCTGTAATAAAGGAAGGTCTGTTGATTTCTATGTTCTGCTCCATGATGTGGAAGAGAAACAACAACAAAAAAATACATCAACACAAGGATCCAACTGATATTTATAGCTCAGAGAAGTTAATATTTTAGAGAATCTATCTCTATTTAGAGAATAGAGAAATATTTCTGTGAATCAAACTTATCATTAGCAGTGATATCCTCCATGGCTGCACAGACACAGGAAAAAGCAGCAAATAAACAACATCAAATAAAGAACAGAACAGCAGTGCAGATACATCACAGCAATGAACTCCCAGCAACAAAATACCTTTAATTCACTTCACAAAACTCAGCTGTGTCTCCAGTATCATAAACATAAACTCCAGCATAGAGTGGCTGAGTGAATGTGGTCTGGACTCTGTGGAGGAGAGTCATGGTTTCAGAGACGCTGTAGAAGGACAGAACACCTGCTCTGTGATCCAGGTACACTCCTACTCTGGAGGACTGAGGACCTGAGATGGAGGTTTTCATGATGTTGAACCAAAATTCACAACTGTTTTGATAACAATCTAATGCCCAAGATTTGTCATTAAATCCAAATCCACCTTCATCCCCTGCTCTGCTGATGTTCTTGTATGCGACTGCTACATCAGCTCCTCCCCCTCTCATCTCCACTTCCCAGTAACAACGTCCAGTCAGACTCTCTCTGCTCAGGACCTGAAACCGATCTCTGAATCTGTCTGGATGACTAGAGTAAGACTGAGGTTGTGTCATTAATGTCACTTTTCTGTTCCCCTCTGACAGTAACAGACATGTGTTTGCTGTGTTTGGATCCAGTGTGATTTCACATGAATATTTTAAGAAGTCAGCTCTGCTCTTTGGTTCTGGTTCTGGTTCTGACAGTAAAACATCCACAACAGTGACTGTCAGTGAGGTGTTTTTCCATTCCTCTCTCAGGATGTCCTGTAGTTTATCTCTGAGCTCTGACACAGCTGCTGTCACATCCTCAAAGTGCCTCAGAGGACGGATATTGATGCTGGGTGAGTGTGTAGACTCACTGAGTGCTGACACTGAGGGGTAGTTGAGTAGAAACTGGCTGTGATCCTCTGTGTGTGAGAGCTGCTTCAGCTCAGCATCTTTCCTCTTCAGCTCAGTGATCTCCTGCTCCAGCTTCTCCTGAAGCTCTTTGACTCGACTCACTTCTGCTTCCTGCTGGGATCTGATCTGCTGCTTCACATCAGAGCTTCTTTTCTGGATGAGACGGATCAGCTCAGTGAAGATCTTCTGGCTGTCCTCCACTGTTTTATCAGCAGACTGATTGATGGCCTCCACCTCCTGCTGAAGCAGCTTCACATCTTTCTCTCTGTTCTGGATTCTCTGCTGGATCTGTTGTCGACTCCCCTCCAGCTCTCTCTGCCTCTCAGTCCTTTCTGCTGCAGCTGACACTGTGTCGTGGCCTTTATGTTCATCCACAGAGCAGAGATAACAGATAGACTTCTGATCAGTACGGCAGAACATCTTCATCACCTCATCATGAACAGAGCAGATGTTCTCCTGGAGCTTCTTGGAGGGCTCCACCAGCTTGTGTTTCCTGAATGGAGCCACATCATAATGAGGCTGAAGGTGTTCCTCACAGTAAGAGGCCAGACAGAATAAACAGGACTTGATGGCTTTCAGCTTTCTTCCAGAGCAGAAATCACAGGCCACATCTTCAGCTCCAGCATAGCAGTGATCAGCAGGAGCAGCTTGGAGTCCAGTCTTCTTCAGCTGCTCCACTAAATCAGCTAACATGGTGCTTTTCTCCAGAATAGGTCTTGGTGTGAAAGTATTCCTGCATTGAGGGCAGCTGTGAATTCCCTTCTTATTCTTTCCATTCCAGTAGTCTTTAATACAGTTCATGCAGTAGCTGTGTCCACAGGGAATAGTCACCGGCTCCTTCAGCACATCCAGACAGATTGAACAAGAGAAGCTTTCCAGGTCCAGTTTAACCATTTTCTTTGCTATTTCCTCCATTTGGCAGAGCAGTGTGTGACTCTCAGAGCAGAAACACCGTCTGTGCTGTCTTACAAAACAAATTCCACCTCCTTTTATTGCAGCTGATCTTCACTAAAGACCTCCTCTACTGTCACACAATGGTTTCACACATCCTCCCACCTTCAGATCAGTTTGGGGAGGGAACAAGGAAGTTTCCTTCACTGAAAGGGACAGTGCTGGTTGCGCCTCAATCCTGCAGTAAAGTCAGGATTGTTCAAGGGCTTGTTGCATTATTCTTATTTGTTTTCCGTTGAAGGGAAAGATTCATTCATTAACCTTCCACTGAAAGTTGAACATGAAGAAAATCTGTTTTCTCTTTGTCTATCAGACCAACATTGTTAGATACGTTTAGCAGGCAGCTGTACAGGAAATGTAAATGTAAATGTTTCTTAGTATTTTCATGCTTTTCATTTATATTTATATAATCAGCTCCGCTCTGCAGAGGTTGAAATTTATAAATCATGATCTTCTGCTGAGACGCTCACCTAAATCTTCTGACTGATGCATTCAAGTGCATGACATGAAACATGAACTGTCGTATGTAGATGTAGATATTACTGATTAAAGGTTCCTTAAGACTGCATCAGACATGTTTGATCATCATCTATCTTTCGAGCTCTGTATACTGACTGCCGTCTTCAGGTTGAGCCTGATAGAAACCCTCTTTGTCTCTTTGTCACTGTGTATAAAAGAAGCTGCATCTTAAGATGGAGTTCCTTTGGTGTTCTGTCCACTCTTGTTCACACTGAAAACACAAACAACATAAACAGCAGAATAATGTGACGGTACTCTGACAACATCAGGGTCCATCTGATGCCAAAAAAAACCTGAACTCCAAACCACTGCAGGGATTTCAGTATATTTATAAGGAGGAGTGGGAGATCATTTCAGAACTTCTATCTTTGATGAGTATCTGAAGCAGAAGATGTTTCACAGCTCAGATGGTTGAGGTTTGAAATGTAACCTGTGTGGGGACAGACAAAGGTGTAGAAGACAAAAAGTGGAGGTTCCAGGTGGTGATAGAAGATAAACAGCTGTACTCTGAGAAACATCTCTGCTAACGACTGTTTCTTTCAACTGAGGCTTCACACAGATCACAAACTGACCTAAAGACTCCTGCATGATGATCACATCCATGCAGCCAAAGACCTGAATCAGTTGCACTGATCTGAAAGACAAAAGGACGCTGATGTCCCCATCCATCCCCCATGTTTTCAGACATTAACTCAACCCCAAAGTTGGAAAAACTCCTTCACGATGAACATTAAAAACAACCATTTCTAACAATCTAACAATTTCTTTCTAAACTATAAATAATTTGAGGGATTTTAATCTCATTCTCAACAGTGACAGTTAAGGAGTGTCATCAGAAGAATGAGATCAGCTCAGTAATGAAAACCCAGTTTAAACTATATAGAATCAGTGGTTTACACAAGCCTCAGTGAAAATAAAGACAATTATTATGGGTGCCAATGCCAAAGTCATCAAGGCACACATATTTCTATTGTGCAAACTTATTATTCTCCTGTTTCCGTCAGGAATTTGGCAAAGAACTAGTCCCGCGCGGTCGGTCCGACCGGGATAAATAGCATATCCCAACGTGTCCACCGATAGGGACTAGTGTGCTATGACTTTTTTCTCTCATTACTCAAACAGATTCCTGGAAAATTGGGAAATACTGTGAATTTTGGCCCATTGGAAATGCATTAAAATTCATATATAATGCAACAAAAGTAGCCTTATTTGGAGGCCTCATAACTCAGCCATAATTTATCATAGAGATATCATTCAAAGTTTAAACAGGCCAAGAAAGACTCAACTTTAATTGAACTAAGGGGTTTGTTGATATATTTTATAGCTTTGACACAATGGCAGTTTAAGTTTTAGGAAAAATCAGGACTCCTCTCACTCTGCTGTCATGGGGTCTCACACTCTATTTTGACAAGCTCAAAATTAATACCTAAACAATTCAAACAAACTTCTCTCACATCCAAAATTTCTGCTGTACCTAGACAAATTATACTTCAAAATGTAGGTATTTTTATCCTCTTTCACCCAATGTCACCTTTATTGTGCTTGGCCTCACAGTTTCCCCTCAAATGACCTCTGAGAGCAGAGTAACGGTAGGCGTCCACTATTCCGGCACGTCAAGCCGTATCCAACGCATTCAATTCATTTTCAATGAAATCCGGCCGATCGTTGTCGCCGTGCTCGCAAAGCATGCTGGGATTCCGGCACGGCGAGCGGCGGACCCGCGGCACGTCAAAAAATTGGGCTCGGCCGGACTTTATGCAAATTTGCCACGGCAGACGGAGTGCGTTGTCCAATGACAGTAGATCATGTGATCTCCTGTGTCGCAGCAGCAGCAGCAGCACAGCAGCTCTCCTCGCTCGCAGATCCGGATCCATGGTACAATATGAAATAATGTTCCATTGCTGACGATTTATACACATTAATTTCCCTCCAAAACTCAAATTTTTAGAGGGAGAAACTTCGGTTGGTTAAAATCACAAGTTATTTACTTTCCCCCGGAGCCATTCTACACGCCCCACACACCCACTGTAGTAGCAACACGGCGACAACTAGGCATCCAATCCGGCGAGTTACGTTGACGTGCCGGAATAGTGGACGCCTAGCCTAAGTATATGACATGAGACATGAACTCTCGTACAGCTGTTGGACTTCAGAAGAGGTAAAAAACTTGCAGAGTTGAGCTGTCTGAAAACTAAATCTGCCTCCTGTTAGATCGATTCTTTCAATGGCAGCTCAATAACAAGCCGGAGGAATCTCAAGTTAAATAAAGTGTTTATTGGTAGTCACATGTCAAGCATATCAGCGCTGGGCTCAGTGGAACAGAGCTCCCGCAGGAAGTCTGTCAGACTGAGCCTCGATTTCCGGGTATCATTTGCATTTATAGCCTCATAGGTTGGATTCACACTCGACCGAGTATGATTGGACATGAGTAGGTTCAACATGCTTCGTCATATTCTCTGGATCAGCCAAAACAATGTGTGTGTGTGAATCTGGCCTTGCTTTCCCAGGCTTTCCCAATTGTTTTGTCTTCCCATTCCTGGATCACTTTAGGTCATCATGGAAAAGTACAGAGACTATTTCATTTATAATGTCTAAGAACAAAGCCAATTTTTACACAAGCTCGAAATTAATACCAAAATAACTCAAATAAACTTCTCTCACATCCAAAATGTCTGCTGCACCTAGACAAAATATACTTCACAATGTAGGTATTTTTGTCCTCTTTCACCAAATATTCCCCTCATTGTGCTTGGCCTCACGGTTTCCTCTCAAATGAACTTTGTTCATCTGTTTTAACAGGTTTATGCCAGCCACTGTGTTATGTCTACTCACAATACAACATGACAATAACATGACAGCCTCTGTCTCTCAGCGGGTAGTAGCTTCATTGGCATCCATCAAAATTTCTACAGAAATTTTGTAGTTCTTTCTATCACTGCCCAGTTTGTGACCATATGTATTTGGCAGAAACTTTTATCCAAAGCAACTTACAGGTAGGGTAAGGGGGTCTTTCCTAAGGACCCCAACTGGAGGTATTACCTTTCATGTAGGGGATTTGAGCCCAGGTCACCTACAATAAAGGAGGGAGGGACTGAATGGCTTTTAACATTGTGTGAGTTACACCATCTTCTTTTGTCTGAACTACATGTATAAGCTTATACGCAGAGGGTCGTTACAGTCACATGTGTCACTGAATACCCACCAATCTGCATGTCGTTAGTGTCTTTATCACCTCCGAATTGTCTACCTGCCTGACAGAGTGAGTTTTGGTCACAGAATCCAAGGTGAGAATGATTGTCAAACTGCCTCTGGAGGAGAGACAATGCTGCATTGTAGGTGCTGGGAAGGTGAAACCTGAGACCCCCTCCTCTGTTCAACAATGTTTTTTCCAGTTTTACATTGATGGCTTCTTTGATTCCTCTCTCAAACTACCTGTCTTCTCTGTCTAGAATGTGGACATTACTGTCCTCCAAAGAGTGTCCCTTCTCCTTGAGATGAAGGTGCACTGCTGAGTCTTGACCTGAAGAGGTGGCTCTCCTGTGTTGTGCCATATGCTTGTGGAGCTGTTGTTTGGTCTCTCCTATAAAGAGGTCTGCACAGTCTTTGCTGCACTGCATACATGACACCACCCAGTTTGTGTTTGGGTGTTTAATCCTTTGGGTGAACCAGTCTCTGTCTGAGGGTGTTCTTGGGTTTACTGAAATTATTTGTATGAACTCAGGTCAATGAGGCCTACAAGGCATTAATACTTGAAAGACACTTTAGGTAATATTTATGTATTACGGATTTAAAATAAACTAGGATGTTCTAGTGGCCAGAACACAGGCACAGTTCAGTGTAATGAACAGAACAGAAGCTTTGACCTCCTCTGCATCCCTGTGAGCAGGAGGAAGGCGCCCTCTTGTGTTAGTTTTCAGATTTCAGCTTTGAAACTGCATGGAGACATGAGAAAGCTTCACTGAGGCTTTGGCAGCTTCAAAAACATGAGGAAAGAGAAGTTTAAATATGTGTAACTTTCAGGGAACTTCTTCCTTTTATTATTATTTTTTGTAAACTTTAACTTAATCAATAAGTGGCAGATTAAACAGCACAGTTACCTCTCCATCTGCAGCCTCCAAAGCCGACTGAAACTGAGGAGTCAGCTGGAAACTCCACCTTACTGTTACCTGCTCCACCCAAACTCGTACCTATGACGACCCTTAAACAATACGTGGAACAGAACAACGAGAGTTCATGTTTCATTTCATGCACTTGAATGCATCAGTCAGAAGATTTAGGTGAGCTTATCAGCAGAAGATCATGATTTATAAATTTCAACCACCGCAGCGCAGGGCTGATTATATAAATATAAATGAAAAGCATGAAAATATTCAGAAACATTTATATTTCCTGTACAGCTGCCTGCTAAACGTATCTAACAATGTTGGTCTGATAGATGCAGAGAAAACAGATTTTCTTCATGTTCAACTTTCAGTGGAAGGTTAATGAATGAATCTTTCCCTTCAACAGAAAATAAATAAGAATAATTTAACAAACCCTTGAACAATCCTGACTTTACTGCAGGATTGAGGTGCAACCAGCACTGTCCCTTTCAGTGAAGGAAACTTCCTTGTTCCCTCCCCAAACTGATCTGAAGGTGGGAGGATGTGTGAAACCATTGTGTGACAGTAGAGGAGCTCTTAACACTCTGGAGTCTAAAACCCACTGGTGGTTTCTTTTGACACATCTCCAAAAACACATCTGTAACTCTGAGTTTTTGTCATTCAAACATATGAGTGACACCATTAAAAACCTTGAAACTTGTAGTTTTCAAATATATATATATATATTAAAATAAATTATATAGCTGGCCCTTTTTAAAGAGAGTGAACAGAAATCTTTGGATTTTCTGTCATCTCAGACTGCAGCAGCCTCCCACGCCACACCTATCGCTATTATTCCCATGTAAAGTACCAGGTGATTGAGTGGCTATTCACAGGGGAGAACACACCCCATTCAGCCAGCATAAACAAAGCCACGCTTCTACTCACTTGTCAACACACCAACTGAGAAACTTGGAGGAGAGACTATGACCAACGCAAGGAAGATGTCGCCTGCTGAAGCTGCACAGCTGATCCAGGAACAACTTGCTCTGGAGAGTGAGTCTGATGACGCCTTGTCAGATCTATCCAGTGACGATGAAGACGATGAAGATGTGCATTTTGAGCTTCGTATTGATCCTGCTGAAGAGTAAGTAGGCTTGTGTGTTTTACTAGCTGTTGTCATGATTTATCAGTTAGCTGTGGAGAATCTAATCAGCTACGGAGGTGCTGTCTAGCGATGGTTTATCTCCTCTGCTAATTATGTGGAACGTGTAAAATGTAGGCATCAGAAAACTTGCATCATAATTGCATGAGAACTTTTGACCATTCCCTTACGCAAAAAATAATGCATTGTGTATCAGGAGTACTGCCGTTCTTTCTGTGGTACAGCAATTGGTATGTATGAATGCCAAGCACTGTATACAAATGCTAATGTGTGTCATAGTTGTTAGGTGAAGATAATGTAGGACCAATTTCTAAACAATGTCTCTTCTATTATTGTATTTACAGCGATGTGGAAAACATCCCACCTGCACCAGCCAGGAAGAGAGCACGGAGCGATGTGGAAAACATCCCACCTGCACCAGCCAGGAAGAGAGCACGGAGCGATGTGGAAAACATCCCACCTGCACCAGCCAGGAGGAGAGCACGGAGCGATGTGGAAAACATCCCACCTGCACCAGCCAGGAGGAGAGCACAAACCAAACAGCGTCAAACCAAACAGCGTGCACATTCATGGAAGACCGAACGTGATGCAGATGCTCCGCCGCCACCACAGCGCTTTCTTCCTGCAAGGGAGCCTGGTGTTCAGCTGAGGGCAGAGGACAACCACACTCCTCTGGACCTCTTCAAGCTGTTTTTTTCAGAGAATGTTGTGCAAACCCTCTGCCGCAACACCAACAAGCAAGCTGCCAGGAAGGTTGCCAGAGGTGCAAAGTACAGATGGGTTGATGTTGGAGTTGCAGAATTCTACCAATTCCTTGGGCTGATGTTCTACACGAGCATGCTCAAGGTGAAACATGTCACTGACTACTGGAGGAGAAACACCATCTTCTCTATCCCTTTTCCAGCACAGACTATGGCAAGGGACAGATACAGAACAATCTTTTGGAATCTGCACATAAGTGACCCAGATGAAGACAGAGAAAATGATGCCAAGAAGGGAACCTCAGCACATGACAAGCTGTTCCGTGTCAAACCACTTATGGACACCATCAGAAATGTCTGCAAAGCATTCTACCACCCCCGCAGGAACATTTCTGTGGGTGAACGCATGGTGGCTTCCAGATGTCATGCTATGAGACAGTATATGAAGGACAAACCAACTAAGTGGGGCTTCAAGTTGTTTGTGCTTGCAGACTCCAGCAATGGATACACTGTCAACTTTTCTGTATACACAGGAAAGAACAATTTTCCCATGGGCCATGGACTCTCTTATGACTCTGTCATGACACTGACTGACAAAGGATATTTGGGATCTGGATACAATGTCTTCATGGACAATTTTTACACGAGCCCAAAGCTTTTCAAGGATTTGCATGATGCCAAGTTTGGTGCTTGCGGAACCTACAGAGAATCCCGGAGGGACTGCCCACGCAGTAGCATCAATGCACTGGCAAAGCATTCACCTAGAGGAGAAATGCGCTGGATAAGAGATGGTCCTGTTGTCTATGTGAAGTGGATGGATACACGAGAGGTGTCTGTCTGCTCCACCATCCACGCAGCCTACACTGGAGATGCAGTGCAGCGAAGAGTGAAGAGCAAACAGGGTGTCTGGTCAAGAAAATCTGTTCCATGCCCCAAACCTGTGATAGAGTACAACAAGCACATGGGTGGTGTGGATTTATCCAACCAGTTGCTCCAGTATTACACAACACAGCATAAAACTGTAAAGTGGTACAAGAAGCTCTTTCTTCACTTCTTGGACATCGCTTCAACAAATGCCTACATTCTCCACAAAGAGCTCATGCAAAGCATGCACAAGAAAAGCATGACCCACAAGCAGTTCATTGAGAAGCTTACTGCAGAGCTGTGTGGTGTATCATTGCATTGCGAGGAACCAAAGGCTCCACCAAAGGAAGATGGTAGGCTACACTTGCCAGTTTGCGGGGCTGGATCATCCACAGATGAGAAGAGAGCCAGTGATGGTCGCAGACGCTGTGTGTACTGCATACAGCAGGGCAAAGTAATGAAAACTCTCTGGAAGTGCACAGTGTGTGCTGTCTACCTCTGCCTTCAACCAGACAGAAACTGTTATGTTTCTTGGCACAGCTGATTGGAACTGAATCTTACTGTAGATCTACTACACAAATGCTTGAGCTGCCCTAGTCCCAGGGCAGACTCTTTGTCATGATGTGTATGTGTGTGTACTCTACTTTACTAGAAAAAAAAAACTAACCCTACTTTGCATCTGCACTGTGTAACTATTTATCTGATTTATACTTTATATTTTCATACTGTGTATTTACATTTTTTGTACTTTGAAGACACTTTGTATACTGCACTGACACAATAGAGTGTGGGGGAAGGCAGCAATGTCCTGCCAGTGACAGACAATTATCACATGGAGAGTGACAGGGGGGTGGGGGCAATCAGGGGTGTTACACACCCATCTAATTAGTATTCAACTAACAGAGACACTGCCTGGAGTTACAATTACTTTTTTACAGTTTGTGTGAAAACAAAAAAACATTTCTGACTGCACTTTTTACTTTTATGCAGCCAACACTTTTGTTTACAAGGTTCAACCTTCAAAAGTCTTGGCTAGATATATTTATAGTGTGTTTTCTTGCACTGTTTGAAGACCTCTACAACTTGTTTTTTTGTACAGTTGTGTTTCCCCTCAATTTAAATAAAACTTGTTTGTATTACATTCACTTCACTCTCATATTGTTTTTTGTTAGGCTTTTCAGAATACAACCATATGTGTCACTTTTGCATAGATGTTTACAGTTAGTTGAAATACTTGAAAATGTCAAGGTGGTGACAACTGCCTCAAAGTCTCTGAAAAGGCCTTAGGCTGCGGCTACACGAAAACGTTTTTCACTGTAAACGATATTTTTTCTTATCGTTTCGCTGTCACGGCCACACGGGGCCGGCGTTCCCACTACCCCAAAACGATAGTTTTTGAGAACGGGTTCCAGAGTGGGAAAGTTTGAAAACGGCCTCGTTTCGTTTCCATTGTTACAGCTAAAACGTTTTTGCGTCAGTCAAACGTTGACGCTGTGAGCCAATTTTAACACTTCTCTATTGTCTCACAGCGTGGCGTGACACAGTGGCGTGTGTACTGCATCGTTTCATCGTTTCATCGTTTTCACCCGTTTTCGTCTGGACCTGAGTCTTTACAGCAGCTCGTTGCCGTGTGGTCGCAAGAATTTTCGTACCCGTTTTCAAAAAAAACCTTGTTTCGTTTTCGTGTAGCCGTAGCCTTAGACTCCATGAGGGTTAAAGATTCAACAAAGAGAAACATGCAGCTGAACCTAAATGAAACTTGAACAGAGAACTTACAGGAGAGGTTTTTAATGCTTTTATGCATCAATCTTTACTTCATTGGCTCCCTCCATGGGATTCAAATTTGGAACATTTTCCTAATAAAAGAAAAAAATGTCAAGGCTCAGAAAGCACCTTTATCATTGTTTTACTGTGTAATATGTAGGATCCATAAACTCATTTATTACCAGCTCTATCAGCATGGAGAGAATCCCCTTTTCTCCCAAAAGATCCCAGGTGCTGCTCCTGAGGTGTTTCTGTAAGTTTATCACACCAGCTGGTGAAATGATATGAGTCCCTCTACAGTTGTTGTAGATATCAGCTGAGATTCAAACTAAAAGACACATTTAGTGTCTGAAACTGTGAGAGACTGTTCAAGTGGGACTGAAAGCAGATTCAGAGGGTTGTGATGTATGTTTTTCCACCCAAATGACCTGATAACTGTCAGAGATGCAGCAGTGCTATGAAATCCACTTTAGAAGCTGCAGTTATTGGACACAATGAGAGCTGACCATCTCTGTGGCTCAGAGGAAAACTGAGCAACAATGTATTTTAGATAACTTATATATTTATTTATTATTTATATATTTCTATAACTTACAAATGAGGATATAACGATGCAGCTAACAGCAAAGCTAACAATAAGCTACATAGAAGGAAAAGCATCAGCCAGGCTCTGTCAGAGGTGACAGTGTAGAAACAGAGTGCAGGCATAGAGGGAAGTACAGGTTAAGTGGGAGATCACATTTCTACACCTGAACAGGGACTTGAACCCTGGACCCTCAGATTAAAAGTCTGATGCTCTACCAACTGAGCTATCCAGGCCCTATGAAAGCTTGTCTGAGTGACAGCTGACATCTGAAACACTTCCTGAGTCCAAAGCTGTGACGCTGTTTTCTGAACAAATGCCTGGTTGATGTGAACTTGTGTTGCAGCCACTGAGCATAAAGAAGAAGGCCTTCATGGAGGGAAACAGGGAGTTAAGGAGGAGTGTGAAGAAAAAAGGAAGAGAGCAAGTCGGTGGGAAACTATCTGCAGCAGAACAGTGTGAGGGCTGTGTGGTCAGGAATGGAAAAGCTCACAGGCTTTGGGATAATGTGGGATCAGACAGATGGAAGAGTTCAGACAAACTCAGCATGCTGCTGCCTCCTGCTACAGACCTCACATCCTCCATGTACCAACAGCTTCCCTGTCACACCTCAGCACATCTACATGAAACTATCACATCTATAGGAAAATAAACTATGGCCTCATCTGGAATACAAACAAAAGAGATGATTGTGGATTTTAGGAGGAGCAGCAGTCAGCTGAACACCGTCTCCATCCTCGGTGAAGAGGTGGTTGAGGATTACAGATACCTGAGGGTTCACCTGGACAGCAGACTGGACTGGAAATGCAACACTGAGGCTGTCTACAAGATGGGACATTCAGTAAACTATTCCTATAACTGTATATATGCTAACTGAGTTGGCATGGGTTGGTGCACTAAACACATGTTACAGAGTTTAATATTTCTGCATCTTTTAGTAAAAACAGTAAAGAATGAGTGTATATTTCCAGCCAAATTCCCAGTAAAGCTGCTCTCATCCACATATTTTTCTGTTTCTTCTGTCAGACGGCTAAACTGAAAATCAGCACATTAAGACTACGTGTCAACTCGTGGTCACTTAAAGCATGTCCAGACTGTCGCTCTGCTCTAATAAAATCCTGATTTTGTAACCGCAGCCTCATGTGAGAAAATCACCCTTCAGGTGACTTAAAGACAACATGTTGGCAGCGATTTCAGCTGTGCTTACATGCAGCGTGATGTCCCACAGAGAAAGTTAGAGGCAGCAGAATGTCAGGAAGGTTTTCTGCACAGTCTATCCCGTGCATGTACGCTGGGACAACATGGTGGTCCAGTTAAATGGACGAGTACACCTGGAACTGAAGCTGGACTTACCTGTGCATGCAAGCGTTCTGAATGTCCTGATCAAGATAAAAATATGTAACATACAGAACAAAAAGCATACATCTCCAGCTGAAAACATGAAACCTGCATCCTACAAATAAAATGTTCCACTGGGGTGACCCACCCAAGTTGGTTATTAGGAGGAAATTTTAAGAAATATCCTCAAAACCAGTTTTTCTCAGTGTGCAGACTTCAGCTTTTTGTTTTAAGTTTTGAACAAAGAAAATAGACTCAAATGTAACCTCTCTTCTATGCATATTCAGAACTTATTTAAATCTCTTCCAGAAAAACTCTTGTTTTGATCGTTTTCTTTAAAATAAAGATTTTTAAAAAGCTAATTGACCATGTGCTCTGTTTTACATATAACACCAGTTATAGAGGTAAACACGCAAAGTTAACATATTGACAGGTTTCAAATATATTTTTCAGTGGCCGTGCTTTGGCTCACTGGGCCTTCAGTGCGGGTTTACCGTCCATTCAGAGTCGCTATTTAAATCCGTCCTGAGTGCCCACATGGATCTGGATCTCACTAACCGTGCTGTATGCCAATAAACACAGAGAGACAGCTGCTAGAAGACTTTCTTCTGCAGGTTTCCTTCTGATTTATTTATTTTTTAAACACATATTCAGCAGCAGGATGTTTATTCATCAATTTGCCTACTAATAATGAACTATGAGAGGCATTTCACGTGTTGAGAGCGACTTCCATTGTTATTGTTATTATTATCACGTATATCAGCAGTTCAGAATATTTGATCATTTATATTTATAATTTAATATTTATATATGTTTTTCCACCCAAATACTCACAAGAGGTCCTGATTATTATCCATTTATTGACATAACACTGAGATGCTCCATATGTTAGTCCATTGTTGCCAGTTAACTGCAGCCTTGCAGCTTTCAGCAGCAGCTGTTACCGCTGAGCAATCAGTTCCCTCTGCACTGAGGATCATATGAAAGCAGCTCCTGCAGCTTCAGGTTAGTGTCACAGGGCTCTGAACTTTGTGTTAGTGCAGTTTGGCAGGAGCAGGTCCCAGGCAAGCTTTAATTATATTGCAGCAGAATGAGGTGAGTAACTTCTAGTCTATCCCAGTGCTTCTAAGTGGTGGCACTGAACCTCTGCTGCCTTAAATGTCTGAGGCAAGCAGAACCTCATTTGGTCGCAGCATTACACTATGAATATGCAGTTAAGCTCAACAGGACTGGGCATGTTAAGGGGAGGTGGTGGTTGGACCCCACTGGTCTCTAAATGTACTCAGAACTTCATATGAGATGTCCCTGTTTCTGCAGGGTTTTGTGGATTTCTTGTGTGCTGATTGGAAGCATCGCCTGCATTCCTGCACAAAGCGGTAAGCTGATCCCAATCAAAGCTCAGCAACTAAAAACAGATTAAATTGACTCGAGGTGTAAATGGAAGGCTGATCTTAATTCTGTTTCCTCACCCATGTATTCAGTTTATGGACAAGATCTATCTAAGCCAACGTATCAGAAACAAACTGGAGCCAGTGGTTCTGGAGCACAGCAGCATGGTGCTCAGGGAGGTCAGTCTGGAGCTCCTGGCAGCAATTATCAGTTTGAAGATGGGAGCTGGAGCCTTTCATCTGACACCAGCGGCGAGGACGAGCCAGTCTTCACTCCTGTGGCCGACGAGGATCAAGTCTACGCTTACAAATCTCGGTCCCGCTACAACAAGAAGCGTGTGCTGTTCAGCCAGTTCCGCTACAGCCCAACAGAATCTGAGCCAGACCACGGCAAAACATCTCAGCACAAGGTTCAAGTTCAGAGCGGCTTCTGAGGATCTTTCTGGTGAGGCTCATTTTACTCTGCATGTGTGCTCTCTGTAGCTGCTGGTAGTTGACTGACTTTCTTTGTCTTGCAGATCTGCATATTCTAGAGGCATCGCTGCTGCTACCGCTTGAATAAATGGCTTTAACTTGAATACCTTGTTGCACCATCAAATGGCTCCTAGCTGTCTCTGGGTCATCCAGTTGTGGGTTGGAGGGGATAGTTGAGGGCCTGACAGGTTGACATGACTTAATCCTATAAATAAGGTGTTGGCATTAACTTAAGGACAGTATCTGCTCAAAGGTGAGCTTGTGAAGGTCTTCAGCTTCAGCTTGGAATGCATTCCCAACTAAAAATGGCTGAAAAGCCAACTGCAGCTCTCTGACAGCAGTGGGTAAAGGTGTGGCCTTGAGCTCTATCAGAAGATTCCACTGCTGCATATTGTGCTGAGGGGGAAACCTTTCCACTCTGTAGCAGTCCTCACCCTACAGCTCTGGGTAAGGGCAGACCCATCAGATGCTGGGGCCATGTGAAACCTGGACAGTATTTTCTGCAAGTCCATGACCGAGGATGGCTTCATAATATCATCTGTGGTTGCAAAGGTCTTGTACTCTGAATACTTGTAATGAAGCTTGTGCTACACAAATCAAAAGCTGTGGCAGCTACTTTTAGTGAAGTGGCTTGGAAACAAAATTTATAGGCTCAATGTTGTCATTTACTCACTACCTGGAAGTAAGTTTGATCAGGTGGTGGGGGCAAACATCTAGTAGAGGACCCTATTCATGACATCTTAAACACAAAGCTGAGTATTTTTATTAAATGTACATTACCATTGAGGTTGGGTCATGGAAACTGAAAGGAGCCTCTCAGCCTCAATTGCAGAGGTGTGGCCAGAAGGTCATCATTGCCTATCAGGACAGTAGCATAGGACCTGCTTGTGAATATTAGCATGTAGGGAAAAATTCAAACTGTAGAAAAAGGCCTTTTGTGTTGGGTTGTTCAGGAGGTTGACCTGAAGCGGGTACCAGGTGGCCAAAAGGGCCGCATCATCAGTAGCTGCTCAAGCTAAAATTCAGGGATGGGAAGAATTTCTCATCTGGCTGCCTATAAGGTTCAGGATCCAGTTTAAAATTCTTATCACATACAAAGCCTTTAATCATCAGGCACCTGGTTACATCTGTGACCTGATCCACCCCTATTACACAACCAGGTCTCTTAGGTCCTCAGACCAGAGCTTATTGACTGTCCCCCGCTCTTGTCTAAAGACAAAGGGTGATCGTGCCTTTGAGGTATTGGCTCCAACTCTTTGGAACTCTCTTCCCCTATGTCTACGGTCTGCAACTTCTTTAGACATTTTCAAAAAGAATCTGAAGACCCACCTATTTAAAATAGCTTTTATCCGTTCTTAAAGTGCCCATCTGCTCTGTAGCCTCATGCTTTTCTGCTATTACTGTGTTTTCTTATGTGTGTGTATATGAAATGTTGACTTGCATCGTATTGTGAAGCACTTTGTGAATTTTATTTTCTGAACGGTGCTATACAAATAAATTTATTATTATCTGTTCCCATTTCTTTGTATCTATAAAATAACAGTTTGACATGCATGAAATGGCATTTTTGCAGAAACCAGGTAATTCCCTGAGATGCATCTGTACCTTCAGCTGTTCAATGAAGCCTCATCAGAAATGGTCTCCATGGAAGGGTGGCTGTCAAGAAGCCGTTCTTAAGGAGGGGAAACAGGGAGAAAAGGCTGAGCTATGAAAAATGGCACAAAAAGTGGACTGAAAATCAGGTCTGATGGAGGGACCAATCCTCCCCAGAACCCAGGGAGGGTTAGAATAAATGTGTTAAATAAATTAATAAATCCAACAACTCTCATTGATTCTGTCCATTACATCAGATTTTACAGATCAAACATCTATTTTGTTCTACATTTGGATGCAAGAAGACGAGCCAGGTGTTGGAATATATTCAGTTAAGTCGTGAGCTGTACAACCACACAGTGGACTGTGCACAAAAGCATTCACTATCCTGTCTGGAACATGAACAAACATGTCTGATTAATACTGGGCATTATGCAACATCAAATGTTCCATCTATATGTGAGAATCAGATGTCTTACCTGGTCGTCCCTACAGCAAGGACACTGCCTGTGGGGACTGCTTGCAAATAGTCGACATATATTGACATATAATTAAAAGAAAAGCTTCTGTGGACTTGTTTCCACACTTTAAGTCACTCACATTGTTAACCTGCATGTTGCAGTTTAAATATGAACATGATAAAGTCTGGTCTTTGTTGGATTTTATGAAAGTAATTCTGAGGACAGATGATGTGAACTACTGTAACAAATGTTAGTTTTCAGAATTAAAACAACCTGGGGATATAAATATTCTCATTTTCATAAATAAATATGAAGTTCAGGTGTGACAGTCAACATTTTACAGTAAAAAAAGACTTTCTCAGAAACTTAGACCCATATTAAAAAAGAGCATTATTCAAATAGATGCATTTTCCCTTTTAAATGAGTTAAAAATGTAACTTTAACTTCAGTGTATTTTCAGTACAGTTCCAGCTCACTGATGGCTGGTAAAGCCTCCACAGTACAAAGAACAGAAAACAGTCGCCTAAAGACTATAAAGTGCTCAAATGTCACATTTCCCATGTTGGAAGTTTGCTGTGTCACAGGGAGTCTGTGGGAGTCTGTGGTTGTTCTCACAAGGCAACAAGTTTTCAGGAGGAATGATGGAAATCCACAGAAATCGTCAAGACAAATTTGAGAAACACTTCCAGATATGAACAAACTGAAGGCACAAGGTGCTTTAAACATTTAACCTCCGTTATGTCCTGTTTAATCAAGTTCATCTGAAATAAATCTAATATCTCCTCCATATCACTTAATAAAAGAGCAGCTCTGCATCATGTTGTCTCACGTTTCTACATCTCAGCTCAGATACTAATCTGAGCTTTAAAGGAGCCATGGCATGAAATTTTCACTTTTTAAGGTTGTTTAACATTAATATGAGTTCCTCTAGCTTGCCTGCGGCCCCCCAGTGGCTAAAAATGACGATAGACCTAAACTATGCAATGGAAATTATTTTCCGCCTTTGGTAATGTGACCATGCAGATGGCCTGATCGGGAAAGCTGCCTCTTATGACGTGGAGCCTCATATGATGTCGAGGTTATTTCCACCCAGAGCCCATATATGGCTATGCCAAAACTGCCTTTCCCCGCCCACAGCTCTTTGGCCAGCTCATTGCGCTGTATATGGATGTAAAAAATCTGTTTAGATCTCCTGCATCAGAACCTCTAAAGAGCCAGTGGACAGATTTAGTTTTTTCTGGGAAAGTGACGACAGAACCGAAGAGATTTGTGTATGTGTGCGCCAAACATTTCACCAACGAATGTTTCCACCACCCTCCACTTTGCCCCGCCTTTCTCCCCCTAATTTGCATTTAAAGCTGCAGACCCTAAACAGCTCATTCTGAGGATCCTAAGGAAAGCTCATTTTCGGGACTGGCTGTAATTCTGCACCAAGGCAGAATTTTTGGGAAAAAAACTCAGATACAGTATAATGGGACCACTAAAGCCTTTAAAAATATATAAAAACCTCCATTTATTTTCATGCCATGGCACCTTTAAACATCTCAGAGGGCGCATAAGGCAGTTAGCGTGACTTTAGTAAGAATCCACCCTCTGCTATGTTCCAAACACATCCATGCTTCTAGATCCTCTGGATGAGAGAGCTGCAGAGCTCCTTATTCCTGCCAAGCAGTCAACATTATTTTAGAGTTATTTCCAGAACTCAGCAGGTTAACTTACTAAGACTCCAGTCTTATGTCACGCTGAGCTCACTTTTTTCCCCTTGAAACCCAACTAGCAGCTCCCACTAGTGAAGTGGACATGTGATGTGTTGGACCCCAATTTCATGACTGTGACGTGTTTGTGACGTATTAGAACCGAGGTTATAACCTGGAGTCCTTCAGACCAAATCTCTGTCACTCCCCTCACACTCCCCAGCCAGAGATTAGGGGCCCACAGTGATCTGCAGGACTTTGGTCCAGATGTTTAACACCGTATCTGACCAAGCGGAATTCACCTTCTTTAAAACATCCCATGTTCATTCCTCACATGTTGCAACAAACCTTTTTAAATGGGATGTCAGAAGTGTTCATTTTCTGAGCTGAATTGAATGCAGCACGATCTGACTGGGTCCCAGGTGAGGTTTATGAGTGTAATTAGAGCAGGTAGAGCACCAATATAAAGTCAGCTGCAGCCTCAGATGAGTTACAGCACAAATCTTCTCTCAACAGCAGTCACTAGATTGCTGTTTTGGACCAGTTTTATCTGAATTGTGTTGCTGCTGTTTTGTCTTGTTCAACATGTTGTTTAAGGTTTTCTTCAGGTGAGTCTTCATGCTTAATGGTTTAGGTTTTTGTTCTCCTATATACTAAAGTTTCTTTCTTTTCTTTTGAAATCCAAACAGGATTTCCTGGCTTTGTGTCCTGCTCTTCAGCATTGGAACATGTTATCCCCCCCAGAAAAGCAAGTATATCAACATTTAGGTGCACTTTATATAAAGGCAGCCAACATTGGAAGTTGTTTAGGAATGAGAGAGAAGAGGGTCTGCAACTATATTAATCATGCAGCACCAAATCTTCCAATATATTAGACTTCAGGTTTTATGACCCACTTGAACTGCAGATACTCCTTTAGCTTTGTTTCTTGTTACTAAACATATTGGCAGTGATACAGAGGCTACTGACAGCATGACCAACCATGCTGTCATACTTTGCTTCAACTAATTTCTTGGCTCAGGTCAAAACAGTGGATCCTCTGGTGGTAGCACGTCTGGCTACGGCAGCGGCGTCTCCTCTGGGTCTGGCTACGGCAGCGGCGTCTCCTCTGGGTCTGGCTACGGCAGCGGCGTCTCCTCTGGGTCTGGCTACGGCAGCGGCGTCTCCTCTGGGTCTGGCTACGGCAGCGGCGTCTCCTCTGGGTCTGGCTACGGCAGCGGCGTCTCCTCTGGGTCTGGCTACGGCAGCGGCGTCACCTCTGGGTCTGGCTACGGCAGCGGCTCCTCTGGCTCTGGCTACGGCAGCGGCTCCTCTGGGTCTAATGCTGGCTTTACTGCGCAGGACGCAGACTTTGCTCGTTTCCTTGCTGCCCTAATGAACTTGAAGATCGACCGTTCTTTCCCACAGTCTGCCTGGACCTCCGACCAGGTCCCTAAGGACACATCTGAGATGCGCGCTGTATACCCTTCATCCCACGTCGTCCAGTCCAGCAATGGCTACCAACGAGCCCGCGACTCCAGTTCGTACGCCAAATACTCCCAGGATGCTTTTGACCACTTTGATGCCAAGACTGGGTCTAAAGGGCAGAAGCTGTACTAAGGTAAAGCTGGACTAGTGTCTGAAGTATTGAGACTCCTGTATCAATACTGACCCCTTCTGTTCTCTGCAGGTGACTCTCATGGACACTTCCATGGAGATTCCAACATGTGGCTGAGCTCTGGCAAAATAAACTTGACCAATAATACGTGGTCTGTGTATTGAATACTTGATCTCAAGGTTTGTTTTCACTTCATAGAAGATTTGAGTCTTCACCACACCCACTGAGGCTGACTCTGCTTTTGAAGGGCAAACTGAATACTTCTGCTTTAAATTCCACCACTACATGTTTCCTTCTCATGGTTGAATTGCATTACAAACCCACACCAAAATAACTTGATGAAGCTCAATACAGTGGCCCTGCTTGCCTTTGTACCATGAAGGTGCCTTGGTTAAATCTGCACTCGCTGGCCTTTTCCAAGCTTTAATTGCATGTGACTCGTTAGCCTACGCTACGTAGCTTTGCCCCTCCTCTGCTTAGCACCACTTGGTGTCTGTGTGCCTCATCAGAGCCATACATCCCTCTTAACCAACTGTCTTGACTTGCTCTCTGTGTGTGCGGCCTTTATTCATCTCACCTGGGACACCAGCTGGAGGGCTTATGACCCTGTACATATTGCTTGAAATACTCTTCACACCCCCATTGCAACTAATTAAAAGTTTTAGTGGCCTCTTGGAACAAACAATCCAGGAAAAACTATCCAATCATACTGAACGGACTGTTAACGATGATGCGTCTAACTGCAATCTGCTCCTCCTTCCCCCTGTGCGCGTACCCTTCTTCGTGAACAAATTACGTATGCCCAGAAGCTTGGCAGGAAGCTAAACTAGAGCCAGCTTGGCTAGCATTATTAAACATATAGTTAGCATACTAAATACAGCAACGATCGACGCTACTTGTCAGAACAGCGCTCGTGCACCTTCGTGCTCATGTACTCTAGAGGCGTGCCTTCGGGGGGAAAGTCTGAAGAAAGGGGTTGGGACTTTTGACCTGTGTATTTTCAAAATGCAGCTTCGCTGGACTCAAAATCCAGGATCTCCTACCCTACCTTTAATACAGGCTCGGTCCTGAATATGACATCATTGCATCTTCCCATGTTGGGATCTTCATCCTACACAAGACTTAAAGGAGACATATTTTACCTCTTTAAACAAGTTAGAATTGGTCTATGGGCTATACAAAACATGTTCATGAAGTTCTTTGCACAAAATCACTCTCACATAAAGAGATTTCACCAGCTCTATTCTTGCCATTTTCAGTCTCTCCCAAATTGAGCCGTTTAAAGGGCTCTGTCACTTTTATGCAAATAAGCTGTTGCTGGACACGCCCCGCCCCTCTCATGAGTAGCCTCCGGCTGCGTGTACTGTTTACCCTTTTGTTTTGAGGGTCCAAAAGGTACACATATGTACCCTTTTTTCTACATGCTGGGGTATAATAGACAGTCTGTGTTAAGCTACTTCAGTATAAGGGTACAAAACTATCCTTCAGAGGGTACTGCCTCAGTGACAAGCCATCGTGCCCCTAAAGGTACAATTCTGTACTTTATTTTCAGAGAGTGTATTTTTAAACTGTTTTTTTTTAATTCTTAGATTGTTTTTAAAGTGTTTATAATTGTATAAACATTTGTATTGCTTTATTATGTCTTGCTACTGGATGCTTGAATTTCCTTTGGGATCAATAAAGTATCTATCTATCTATCTATCTATCTATCTATCTATCTATCTATCTATCTATCTATCTATTCCCTATGAATTAAGGGTTCATTTGTTTTCAGTGCAGAGCTTCTGCAGTCTCCAGCCTGACTCACCTGTGGTGCGTTTCTGGAGACCCAGGTGTCCAGCAGCAGCTCCAGTCTCTGCCGGTGATACCTCTCAACTTATTTCAGGCGGCTGGGCCGGCAGAGGAGAGCGATGAGTGGCCCAGCGCGGAGGAGCGCTCCCCCTCGGCCTGTGGAGCAGCTCACACAGGCTGACCTGTTCGTGGCTGTGAAAACCACCGGGAGGTATCACCGGCAGATCACATCAGGGAAGTCGATGTGCAGGCTCAACATCAGCCTCTCAAGCCAACTCTCTGGTAAAATAGAGGAATCTCTTCACTCTACAATTCAATTCAATTCAATTCATTTTTATTTATATAGCGCCAAATACAACAAATGTCATCTCAAGGCACTTAGATAGTAAGTCCAATTCAAGCCAATTGGAATTCAATTAATTAATAATAATAATAATTCATAAAATAATCAAATTCGTTCATATAGAGCCAATTCAAAAACAGTTTCCTAGCTAAGAAAACCAACAGATTGCACTGAAAACGTTTTGTTTTTCGGTCCAATCTCCCGGCCTGAGCGGCGTGCCTGAGGCGACTGTGGAGAGAAACGACTCCCTTTTAACAGGAAGAAACCTCTGGCAGAACCAGACTCAGGAAGGGTGGCCATCCGCCTCGACCAGCTGGGGTTTGAGAAGACAGAAAGGGGGGGGGGGGGGAAGGGGGCCGCGGCTGCGGCGGCACTGTAACACCATTCAAAGGATATCTGTTGGAACAGGGAAACACGAGTTAATGACCACAATAATATCACATATACATAAAGAGAGTAAAGTGAGGAAAGGTGTGACAGATGAGGCCCCCCAGCAGTCTAGGCCTATAGCAGCTTAACTATGGGATGTTTCAGGATTACCTGAGCCATCCCTATTCAAGGTAAACACAAGAAAGTTGTGCTAACGAAAAAATAAATAAATAAATAAATAAAGGACCAGACTCAGTGAGTAATTCCCTATACTCCCTATATAGATCTGCTCCTCACACCACAACAACCATCTTTTTACAGCCACAAGCTACCTCAGCCTCTCACCAACTGCACACCAGTCACAGCGGGGTGGGGATGCAAACCCTGGTTCGGGTAGGGGGAGAAATAAAAGAGGTAAGATAAGCGGGAATGGGATTCAAACCCTGGTTCGGGTAGGGGGTAATGAAAGTATAGAAGGTGCCAGAGGTGGAGGCAGGACAAGACACACTAGCAGATTCAGCAGACAAACTCACCTAAACAGTCCTATAATCACTAAAAATACCAGCAAAAACAAAGCCATACAACTCACTCTCACCAACTGCACACCAGTCACAGCGGGGTGGGGATGCAAACCCTGGTTCGGGTAGGGGGAGAAATAAAAGAGGTAAGATAAGCGGGAATGGGATTCAAACCCTGGTTCGGGTAGGGGGTAATGAAAGTATAGAGGGTGCCAGAGGTGGAGGCAGAACAAGACACACTAGCAGACACACTATCAGATTCAACAGACCTAACTATAAGCTTTATAAAAAAGGAAAGTTTTAAGCCTGGTCTTAAAAGTGGAAAGGGTGTCTGCTTCCCGGACATTTACTGGCAGCTTATTCCACAATAGAGGGGCCTGATAACTGAAGGCTCTGCCTCCCATTCTACTTTTAGAAACTCTGGGAACCTCAAGTAAACCTGCAGTTTGGGAACGAAGTGCTCTGTTAGGAAAATATCTTACAATGAGATCTTTAAGATATGATGGAGCTCGGTCATTAAGAGCTTTATATGTGAGGAGAAGAATCTTAAATTCTATTCTGAATTTAACAGGGAGCCAATGAAGAGAAGCTAAAACTGGAGCCTGCAGGGGGCGCTGACCTACAATAAAATGACTTCACGGGAAGATTTTTGGAACAAATTCTTTAGAAACTGAAGGTGACAAATCTACGATGATCTTTACAATCACACAGTCTTAAAGTGGAGCTTCTTCTTATGTTTCTATGCAGCTGAGCACTCACATCATGATGACTGACGTGTGGAGAAATCCTGCTCTTCACCACATTTTATTTCACATCCTATAAGGTTTAAAGTTCACATTGTTCAGCTTTGATGCTGCTTCCCGTCATCAAAACCTGGGCATCTGGTGTGCAATTTAATGCAGTAAACACACGCGAGTCCATTCTTCCAGATATACCCAAAACACTCGTGGTATAAAGATATAGACTTCAGACACCCAAATCATGCTCTAAAAGCACAGGTGGGAAAAACAAAAAGTTATTTTAACACATTGAAAACCGGCGGTGTTTACGGAATTATGTCGTAGAATCACAGCGTTCTAAACCATTTTTTGACGTTTTTGTACAGTCACAGCATATTATGTGATAAGGCCACTGAAACATGTTATGGCTCGTTTGAAAGCTGAGACTTTAAACTCTTTGTGGGTCAAAACTGCGTGTCTCTAGGTGCCGCCATTAGCGAGCTATCCTTAGCTAAACCAAGGCGGGTATCCACCAAAATCAACAACTGAGATATCGGGGCTTTTGTGAAACATGCGCTCTTTCAGCCTGTTGCACTTTAGATACTTACATATCCGGGTCAGAGGATTTGCGTCGTGTCCTTGTGTCAAAGCAGTTTACATGTTCATAAAACCACGAAGTAGGTGGAGGGATTCTAAGAATGTATAGATTCAGAATCCATAAAAAAAACGTAAAAACATATTTTTACCATTTGGGAGCCAACGCATGGGCAGTAAAAACGTAGTTTTACGTGACTTGGGAGTCAATGTGTTAACATAATATGTCCCCTTTAAGACTTTCTCTGAGCATCTCAGGGATTTGCAGGGCTTGTGACTTTATAGAGCATTTTTCAAGCAAAATGTAAGTTAATGTTTGATATAGCAATTAAAAAGGACAAACATGGAATGAAACAAAACACAAGGATTGTAAAATGACCACACAAATAAAAGCATTTGCAGAAAACAGTAAAATATTAACTCAGCAATAAAAACAAACCGTGTACAAGACATGAAAAGAGCACATTAAAAGAAGGCTAACAGACCAATTGAGGAATCTATGGAGGATTAAAATTCAAAAGATAGTTTCTATATTTTCATAGACAAACCAGTCTTCAAATCAACTTTATTTTTCTTAAATGGCATCAGCAACACATCCTCTCGCTTAGAGTTGCTCCAACATCTTTCCTGGACCACTTATGAGCAAAAACTGCTGGATAGAAATTTGAAAGCTGGATGAGGAGCTGGGTACTGGGAGAGCACCATTAGTTCTACCAATACTTTGCTCAGTGAGTTAGAGCAGAATAGCAAATGAAAGATTTCACGTTTACTCAGTAAACCATGTACACTTCCAACTGTACAAGGACTGGATAAAGCTTACCCAGGATACCAACTAGGAAATCTGACTTCCCATCTGGAAGTTGTAAATTCAGAGGATCAATAGGCATGTTCTGGCACAACTGCAGAACCTGCCATTACAGAGTGGAAAGGCAACAAGTTGCCTATTAAAGCACAATAGTAGAGTGGTACAGGGTAGGGTTGTCAAAGAATATTCTAAATTTGAATAGGTTTTACAGACAAAGGTGAAAATTAATATTCAAATGTGGAAAAACATCTGTGCAGCCGCTGTCTGCCTTGAGTCGGCACACTGCATGACGGGGTCAGGGACAGGTCAAAGGAGTCACTGCTGAAAGTTGACTTATGTAAAAAAGCTACGGTTAGCTTATCATTCGACCACCAGCAACATGAGGTTACATCTTGAAAATGTGCACCCAAATGAACATGGCATAATATTAAACTCAAATATGTTTAAACTACCTATACAAGTAGTCATGTCTCATTGTAGTTTGTCTTGCTATTGACAATGCTGTCGTCGCCTGGCTGATTGAAAGCCCCCAGATGCGTATATGCGTCAGACATAATGCGCAAATACAGATGTTTTTTCTTTTTTTTTTTTAGAGGGAATATTTGAACATAAGCAATTTTGACAGTCCTAGTATATGATACCCAGAGACAATAGAAATCATGTTCATTAGCCACTGGCTTGCGATTACTTTAGCATTCCATCTGCAGGGAATGGGGGAAAAACCCAGACAAGGTCATCACATGACACTGCTAAAGACAGCACTGGCTGTGGTTTAATTGCAGAATAATATTTAAGGAGTAACCAGCCAGGTATTTCAAGCACAATGTTTGTTTGGCAAGCCTTCAGGTTGGCTACCGTGCACTCAGCAATCTGTGCCCGGAGTTACGTGGTGGCACAAAGTTGTACCGATTTGAAGCATGCACTGCATAGAAGGGGTTGCGTCTGGCTGCCATGTACAGGTGTAGAGAAATGGCTGTAAAGGATGCTGTAGCTGATCGCTATAATCAATTGAGCAAAGGGTTCAACTATTTAACACCTTCATAGCAATTCCTCTCAAGATGCAGAGCTTTGAGAAGCCATGTTTGAAACCAAAAGCAGAATGTCCCAGTCAAATATGACAGGTGATGCCTGCCATTTGCCTTGAACCCAGATGGTGTACACAGGACATCGTTTCCCTTAATCATTCTGAAGCTAGATCATTTGACAAGACTTTATTCAAAGACTAAAAAGAATCTTCTTATAACGTTGGTTTCAGCTTTTCAATCTGAAACAGAACCAGATTAGTTAGAGCACTGCGATGAAGACATTTGCAGGTACCACTCAACATACCCTCTGCACATCATGTTCAGCTCTAGCGGGCACTTGGGAAGAACTTTTTCTGCTGCCCAGAACCATGGCTGTCAGTAATATGCTCCTTCAAGTAGTGGACATCCTGAAAGTAGTCTTTGCCCTTCTCATGCTGCTGGCTGAAGGTGCTGTAGGTTCCAGAGGGGTACAAGCCATACAAAAGCCTGTAGTCAAAGTTAGGAGATCCACCCACACCAAAGCGTGGCACCAGTACGGTTGCGGATCCCGGTCCAGACCCTTGGCGTTCATCCAGGTAGCCGAATTCCTCCGTCTGCTGCTGGTAATTCCCGAGTTCAGCTTCCTTCGTGACACTGGAGGTCTCCCCTGACTGGAGGAGAGGGCCAGGTGGTGACAGAGGGGCTGCAGGGAGAACGTCAGTGAGGCTGAGGGCTTGGGCTGACGCATCCTCAAAGACTGAGGGAGCAATAGCCCACTGGGTTTCTGTGTGGAGACATTTCACAATTAGTCCTTTTCACAGCAGAAGCTCTCATAGCACAGAGTGTTGACATCGCAGTTTCCTAGGATGTAAACTTAAAAGCTCCACTCCAAACATATTTTGGGCCATCTACACTCCAAGCAGAAGATTTACCTTGTGGTCCAGGTTGGGCAGCTCCAGGTTGCAGAGCGCCAGCGTCAGATCCTACGTCAACAGGCACATAAGTGACAGTAGAGTATCCTGTTGCAGGCAGGCCAGAGCTCAAGCTGCTCAATGCTGGACCCGTCTGAACAGCCTGTGGGACACCAGAAGCTTGCACAGCCATTTGCACGGGCACAACGGAGCCAGAGCTGCTGAATCTTGGGTCTGCCTGAAGAGCACCTTGGACAAGGCCAGGAGCTTGGACAAAACCGGGAGCTTGGACAACCAATTGCGTTGGCACAAATGAGCCATAGCCGCTGAGTCTTGGGTCAGCCTGAAGAACAGGTTGACTTTGACCAGAGACCAGCACAGGTGTCGCCATATTAGTGTTACTGGAAGCAGTGTTGGGCACGGTCACCGGGCGGCCAGCGGCTGCTCCCTGGTAAGAGCCAAAATGACCTGCAGCTCTTGTGCCGCTGCTGCTCTGGCCTGCTGATTTTGAACCTGGGTGCATGAGAACAAGTTTAGCAGAAGCTGATTCAAGCAAGCATGTAATGTTTTACCACAACAGATGATAGCACACCTTTAGTGGGAAAACCCCATGTAGCAGCAGTCAACAAGGCAAAGAGGGAAACCCTGAAATTATGTACAACAAAGAGTAAGAATGCAATATTAACCAATGTTTCCAATCAAACAAAAACTGTAAAAGACAGCTTGTGCTTATACCTCAGGAAGAACCCAGCAGCTGTCATGGTGAAAACAAGCTATGAGAGGAAACAGCAAGGGTGAAGGTTTATAAATAATGCCACAGAGCAGCCCAGACCAATCAAAGCTTAACGTGCTAACAACAGACAGCTGCTTGTGAGGGACTATCAGGACAGGTGGATGCTGGAGGCTCATCTGGTTGGTCTGGTATCAGCCTCATTAAGTGAGGTTACATGGCACTGAAAGAATCGGATTAAGGGCTAAATTAAAATAAGACTGATTTATTAAGTTCATGTGTACACCTTAATCTGACAAAAAATTGGTTCGGATCAGGTTATTCGAGATCGGATTAAGACCCCGAGATAACTCGGTTGTGCGTCGCGTTTGTGCAATAAGCAGATCATCACAAACAAAATGTAGAGGGACGTAGCATCATCTCGCCCTTCGTTCGCCATCTTTCTCGAATGCCTGAGTTTGTTGTTGTTGTTGGTTGTGGTGAAGAGGTCAACCGGAGGTGGCTCTATTAGCAATAGTTGAAACGGGTACAGCGCCACCTATCGTACCGGGGTATGACGTGCTTTGTGCCTATGATTCGATTCATTCACCGCCATATATCCAAGGATAATTCCCCTTGCTCAAATAAGGAGCATAACCCAACCATAGCTATAATGGAATTAATCTCATCATATAGACCCACTGAATATCACCTCACCTCCACCCTCCTGTCTGTGCTAAAGGCACTTAGTCACTGCCAAACATTGTACTGTCTATTGCTGTGCACTTATTCTGAGTTTCTCTCGGAATTTCAGTTACATGTAGGAGCTGGAAATAACAGCCTAGATGTTGAGTTTTCACACCGACCCACTCACACATTTAACAAGTAAACTGAGGCCTGTAGAGTCTGAGATGTAGCTCTTATTGGTCCTTTAAAGGAGACATGTTTTGCCCTTTTTGGTACAATTTCCCGAGGTCTTACTGAAATGTGTGAGACAGGCTTTGGTCAAAATTCTTGAGAAAGCCAGATTCTCGTTACCATGGTAACTGCCGAGCAAGCTGCGGGGGAGGAAGAAAGTTGGTCAAAAGAACGTTACTCTGGTAGAATGGAACAACACTATCAGTCTGAACTGGAGTCAAACCCTGAACAAGAAGGAGCTCCCAGAGGTTCCACCATCAAAGCTGCAACAGGATGCTGGGGAAGCGTTAGTTTATGCTTCTTTGTACGTTGGCTAAGGACACACTGTTATGCTGGCTGTTGCTGACACGAGTTTATATCAAATATTGTATTTACATGAGTCACCCGCATAAGCGTAGGAACTGGCGTAGACGTAGACGTGCCTCTACGTGTAGACGTGTTTTCTTTGTTGGGTGTATTGGAAGCAGCAGACACCTGGGATTGATGGTTTCCTGAGCTCGCTGTTACAGCTTCTGGCCTGTTGGCGGGTTCCTCACAACTTTCCTCTTTGCCACTTTCAAAGGGAAATATATAGAAACCCTCACACATACTTTATGCTTTACTGAAGAAAGGGATGATATGTATTAGTTCAAGGTGCTCTGTATTTAGTCTGACCCACAACTGGTCACAACAGGACGATCATCTTCAACATCAGTGCTCAGTGACAGCTGCAGAAGTATGTGTAGAAACCTGATCTGTATTTAGACTGTTTCTGTCCAGTCCAGCTCTCTGAGCTGACAACAAAACTCCCTCTGAGTGCTGCCCACAGAGGGAGTGGGACAGCTTCCTGAATCTGTAACCTTCCTCTTGCCGTGTTGAGCTGCAGAGGCCTGGGGATGATTTTGCAGGAGCTGGACATCCTCTGAGTGAGGAGTCCCAGCAGCAGCAGAGACCTCTGACTGCTCCTCTAACAACAGCAGATTTTCTGTGTTGGCTGTGTTGGAAGCAGCAGAGACATGGGATTGATGGTTTCCTGAGCTCGCTGTTACAGCTTCTGGCCTGTTGGCGGGTTCCTCACAACTTTCCTCTTTGCCACTTTCAAAGGGAAATATGTAGAAACCCTCAGACTCATTTTCCAGAATCTCTTCATCTACTGTGTCACCCCACAGAAGTGCAGGAGAGGATATTCTGCTTTGACTCGTTTTGCTTGTTGTTTTTTAGCGTTTGTCTAAATGACTTTTTAAGTACGTGTTGTTTTTCAGGCGCTTTGTCTTTCAGGCTTTTAGAAACTACAGTGATGTCATGTCCTCTGATGACATGTTTCCACTGTGATGTCATGCAAAACTGTGAGGATACCCTCTCTTTTTCAGCTTTATGATCTGAACTGTAAATAATATGCAGCACATGTTCATAGAGCCCAGGCAATAGTGGTAAACATGGGTTGTATGAATGGTGTTTGAGATGTAAATGAAAACAGAAGCAGGGATCCTTTATATATATGTGATTAAAAATGGGACAACAGTAACTGAACCTGAATGCATCATTGTCCAGGTCAGTAATAATGTATTTATTGTATGCAAGGGCGGACTGGTCATCGGGAGTACCGGGACTTTTCCCGGTGGGCCGGTGCGAAATAGAGTTTTAATGTAATTGGGCTGGCCTTTGATGTGATAACCAATGTTAACAGTTCCTCTAGTGTCTGGCTAATCAACATTGGAGGGCCCAGGGTATAGGCCCCTCCTCCACTACATCTGTCAATTCATCAATTGGAAGCTCGGCTCTTTACTGTTGAAAATCAACCGATAGTGAGCCAGGTCCCTTTTGCCAGTGTGGAGCCACCTAGCGTGGCTAGCTCAATTAGCCTACCCCTAGCAGAGTAAAAAAATGCTCCAGAAAAAGAACCCCTACCCAACCTTTAAGCCGTAATTAATACTTAGTACTGTGCAGTGTTCGCCGTATGTTATTTGAAAAAATTGGTTATTGTTACCATATTGTCATAAGCTACTATGCGAGTGCGAGCCGCCAATTAAAGGTTGAGGAGCCGCATAATGAGTAGCTCTGCTTTAGCTTATCCCTGCTGCCAATTGAAAGAGAGTCAGGGTACACCCTGGACAGCTCTCCAGTCCACTCAGCAAAAGGTCTAATAATTTCCACACTTCCATTCACTGGGACTCTGCTAGAACTGTTTGGAGACCTTTTCTAGAGAGCCGTATCAGAGCCTAGTGTGGGAGAGTACTTTGAAAGTGATCTGAAACTAAGTTAGAAAATATTTTGGAAATTGATCATGTAGCTTTGCGCTCGATGGAATTCGAAAATGCATCTTCCACATGTGGTAGAATCAGGAAAACAAAAGCAGAGGAGATATTTAAGTCTTGTGTAGGATGAAAACCAACATGGGAAGATGTGCAATGCCACGTTAAGGACCGAGTCTGTATGAAGCAGTGGCCTCACACACGGAAGGCAAGTCGAGACAAAGTTGGTTAAGAGGGATGTATGGCTCTGTTGAGGCACACAGAAGACACCAAGCAGAGGAGGGACAAAGCTACGTAGCATAAGCTTATGAGTCACATGCAATTAAAGCTTGGAAAAGGCCAGCGAGTGCAGATTTAACTGAGGCACCTTCATTGTGCAAGGGCAAGCAGGGCCACTGTATTGAGCTTCATCAAGTTATTTTGGTCTGGGTTTGTGTAATGCAATTCAACCATGAGAAGGAAACATGTAGTGGTAGAATTTAAAGCAGAAGTATTCAGTTTGCCCTTCAAAAGCCTCAGTGGGTGTGGTGAAGACTCAAATCCTCTATGAAGTGAAAACAAACCTTGAGATCAAGTATTCAATACACAGACCACGTATTAGTGGTCATGTTTATTTTGCCAGAGCTCAGCCACATGTTGGAATCTCCATGGAAGTGTCCATGAGAGTCACCTGCAGAAAACAGAAGGGGTCAGTATTGATACAGGCGTCTCAATACTTCAGACACTAGTCCAGCTTTACCTCAGTACAACTTCTGCCCTTTAGACCCAGTCTTGGCATCAAAGTGGTCAAAAGCATCCTGGGAGTATTTGGCGTACGAACTGGAGTCGCGGGCTCGTTGGTAGCCATTGCTGGACTGGACGACGTGGGATGAAGGGTATACAGTGCGCATCTCAGATGTGTCCTTAGGGACCTGGTCGGAGGTCCAGGCAGACTGTGGGAAAGAACGGTCGATCTTCAAGTTCATTAGGGCAGCAAGGAAACGAGCAAAGTCTGCGTCCTGCGCAGTAAAGCCAGCATTAGACCCAGAGGAGCCGCCGCTGCCGTAGCCAGACCCAGAGGAGACGCTGCTGCCGTAGCCAGAGCCAGAGGAGCCGCTGCTGCCGTAGCCAGAGCCAGAGGAGCCGCTGCTGCCGTAGCCAGAGCCAGAGGAGCCGCTGCTGCCGTAGCCAGAGGAGCCGCTGCTGCCGTAGCCAGACCCAGAGGAGCCGCTGCTGCCGTAGCCAGACCCAGAGGAGCCGCTGCTGCCGTAGCCAGACCCAGACGAGACGCTGCCGTAGCCAGACCCAGACGTGCTACTACCAGAGCCAGAGGATCCACTGTTTTGACCTGAGCCCAGAAATTAGTTGAAGCAAAGTATGACAGCATGGTTAGTCATGCTCTCAGTAGCCTCTGTATCACTGCCAATATGTTTAGTAACAAGAAACAAAGCTAAAGGAGTATCTGCAGTTCAAGTGGGTCATTAAACCTGAAGTCTAATATATTGGAAGATTTGGTGCTGCATGATTAATACAGTTGCAGACCCTCTTCCCTCTCATTCCTACCAACATCATGGGTTGAGCATGTCCAGACTAAACAACTTCCCATGTTGGCTGCCTTTATATAAACTGCACCTAAATGTTGATATACTTGCTTTTCTGGGGGGGATAACATGTTCCAATGCTGAAGAGCAGGACACAAAGCCAGGAAATCCTGTTTGGATTTCAAAAGTAAAGAAAGAAACTTTAGTATATAGGAGAACAAAAACCTAAACCATTAAACATGAAGACTCACCTGAAGAAAACCTTAAACAACATGTTGAACAAGACAAAACAGCAGCAACACAATTCCGATAAAACTGGTCCAAAACAGCAATCTAGTGACTGCTGTTGAGAGAAGATTTGTGCTGTAACTCATCTGAGGCTGCAGCTGACTTTATATTGGTGCTCTACTTGCTCTAATTACACTCATAAACCTCACCTGGGACCCAGTCAGATCGTGCTGCATTCAATTCAGCTCGGAAAATGAACACTTCTGACATCCCATTTAAAAAGGTTTGTTGCAACATGTGAGGAATGAACATGGGATGTTTTAAAGAAGGTGAATTCCGCTTGGTCAGATACGGTGTTAAACATCTGGACCAAAGTCCTGCAGATCACTGTGGGCCCCTAATCTCTGGCTGGGGAGTGTGAGGGGAGTGACAGAGATTTGCTCTGAAGGACTCCAGGTTATAACCTCGGTTCTAATACGTCACAAACACGTCACAGTCATGAAATTGGGGTCCAACACATCACATGTCCACTTCACTAGTGGGAGCTGCTAGTTGGGTTTCAAAGGGAAAAAAGTGAGCTCAGCGTGACATAAGACTGGAGTCTTAGTAAGTTAACCTGCTGAGTTCTGGAAATAACTCTAAAATAATGTTGACTCCTTGGCAGGAATAAGGAGCTCTGCAGCTCTCTCATCCAGAGGATCTAGAAGCATGGATGTGTTTGGAACATAGCAGAGGGTGGATTCTTACTAAAGTCACGCTAACTGCCTTATGCACACTCTGAGATGTTTAAAGCTCAGATTAATATCTGAGCTGAGATGTAGAAACGTGAGACAACATGATGCAGAGCTGCTCTTTTATTCAGTGATATGGAGGAGATCTTAGATTTATTTCAGATGAACTTGATTAAACAGGACATAACGGAGGTTAAATGTTTAAAGCACCTTGTGCCATCATTTTGTTCATATCTGGAAGTGTTTCTCAAATTTGTCTTGACGATTTCTGTGGCTTTCCATCATTCCTCCTGAAAACTTGTTGCCTTGTGAGAACAACCACAGACTCCCACAGACTCCCTGTGACACAGCAAACTTCCAACATGGGAAATGTGACATTTGAGCACTTTATAGTCTGTAGGCGACTGTTTTCTGTTCTTTGTACTGTGGAGGCTTTACCAGCCATCAGTGAGGTGGAACTGTACTGAAAATACACTGAAGTTAAAGTTACATTTTTAACTCATTTAAAGGGAAAATGCGTCTATTTGAATAATGCTCCTTTTTAATATGGGTCTAAGTTTCTGAGAAAGTCTTTTTTACTGTAAAATGTTGACTGTCACACCTGAACTTCATATTTATTTATGAAAATGAGAATATTTATATCCCCAGGTTGTTTTAATTCTGAAAACTAACATTTGTTACAGTAGTTCACATCATCTGTCCTCAGAATTACCTTCATAAAATCCAACAAAGACCAGACTTTATTATGTTCATAAACTGCAACCTGCAGGTTAACAATGTGAGTGACTTAAAGTGTGGAAACAAGTCCACAGAAGTTTTTCTTTTAATTATATGTCGACTATGTGCAAGTAGTCCCCACAGGCAGTGTCCTTGCTGCAGGGACGACCAGGTAAGACATCTGATTCTCACATATAGATGGAACATTTGCTGTTGCATTATGCCCAGTATTAATCAGACATGTCTGTTCATGTTCCAGACAGGATAGTGACTGCTTTTGTGCACAGTCCACTGTGTGGTTGTACAGCTCACGACTTAAGGTGGGGTATGAAATGTTTTCTGGAGCATTTTTTATCATATTGTCTGAAAACCTCCTCACGACCCCATTGCACCCACTAAAATAGAATGTTTGGGGTAAAGAAAAAATATTTTAGTCCATTGCAGAGGGTGTAGCAAGAGGAAATGTCTGACCAATAGGAGTAATGATGAGTTACTTCTATTGGATTCTGACATGCCAATCAACCGTCAGCCCCCCTCACGTTCACAGACTCGTTCATGTGTTTTGAAGGCGTGGGCTGAAGGGAGAGGCAAGGTTGTGTATTTTCAAAAATATAGCTTGCAGGAACCGTTTTTCCAAGATCTCATACCCCACCTTTTACTGAATATATTCCAACACCTGGCTCGCCTTCTTGCATCCAAATGTAGAACAAAATAGATCTTTGCCCCACCACCTGATCCAACTTACTTCCAGGGAGTGAGTAAGTGACAACATTGAGCCTATAAATTTTGTTGCCAAGCCACTTCACTAAAAGTTGCTGCCACATCTTTTGATTTGTGTAGCACAAGCTTCATTACAAGTATTCAGAGTACAAGACCTTTGCAACCACAGACGATATTATGAAGCCATCCTCGGTCATGGAGTTGCAGAAAATACTGTCCAGGTTTCACATGGCCCCAGCATCTGATGGGTCTGCCCTTACCCAGAGCTGTAGGGTGAGGACTGCTACAGAGTGGAAAGGTTTCCCCCTCAGCACAATATGCAGCAGTGGAATCTTCTGATAGAGCTCAAGGCCACACCTTTACCCACTGCTGTCAGAGAGCTGCAGTTGGCTTTTCAGCCATTTTTAGTTGGGAATGCATTCCAAGCTGAAGCCGTCAAGACCTTCACAAGCTCACCTTTGAGCAGATACTGTCCTTAAGTTAATGCCAACACCTTATTTATAGGATTAAGTCATGTGAACCTGTCAGGCCCTCAACTATCCCCTCCAACCCACAACTGGATGACCCAGAGACAGCTAGGAGCCATTTGATGGAGCAACAAGGTATTCAAGTTAAAGCCATTTATTCAAGCGGTAGCAGCAGCGATGCCTCTAGAATATGCAGATCTGCAAGACAAAGAAAGTCAGTCACCTACCAGCAGCTACAGAGAGCACACATGCAGAGTAAAATGAGCCTCACCAGAAAGATCCTCAGAAGCCGCTCTGAACTTGAACCTTGTGCTGAGATGTTTTGCCGTGGTCTGGCTCAGATTCTGTTGGGGTGTAGCGGAACTGGCTGAACAGCACACGCTTCTTGTTGTAGCGGGACCGAGATTTGTAAGCGTAGACTTGATCCTCGTCGGCCACAGGAGTGAAGACTGGCTCGTCCTCGCCGCTGGTGTCAGATGAAAGGCTCCAGCACCCATCTTCAAACTGGTAATTGCTGCCAGGAGCTCCAGACTGACCTCCCTGAGCACCATGCTGCTGAGCTCCAGAACCACTGGTTCCAGTTTGTTTCTGATACGTTGGCTTAGATAGATCTTGTCCATAAACTGGATACATGGGTGAGGAAACAGAGAATTAAGAGCAGCCTTCCATTTACACCCCGAGTCAATTTAAACTGCTTTTAGTTGCTGAGCTTTGATTGGGATCAGCTTACCGCTTTGTGCAGGAATGCAGGCGATGCTTCCAATCAGCACACAAGAAATCCACAAAACCCTGCAGAAACAGGGACATCTCATATGAAGTTCTGAGTACATTTAGAGACCAGTGGGGTCCAACCACCACCTCCCCTTAACATGCCCAGTCCTGTTGAGCTTAACTGCATATTTATAGTGTAATGCTGCGACCAAATGAGGTTCTGCTTGCCTCAGACATTTAAGGCAGCAGAGGTTCAGTGCCACCACTTAGAAGCACTGGGATAGACTAGAAGTTACTCACCTCATTCTGCTGCAATATAATTAAAGCTTGCCTGGGACCTGCTCCTGCCAAACTGCACTAACACAAAGTTCAGAGCCCTGTGACACTAACCTGAAGCTGCAGGAGCTGCTTTCATATGATCCTCAGTGCAGAGGGAACTGATTGCTCAGCGGTAACAGCTGCTGCTGAAAGCTGCAAGGCTGCAGTTAACTGGCAACAATGGACTAACATATGGAGCATCTCAGTGTTATGTCAATAAATAGATAATAATCAGGAACTCTTGTGAGTATTATGTATTTTATTTACATGTATAAATATCAAATTATAAATATAAATGATCAAATATTCTGAACTGCTGATATACGTGATAACAATAACAATAACAATGGAAGTCGCTCTCAACACGTGAAATGCCTCTCATAGTTCATTATTAGTAGGCTAATTGATGAATAAACATCCTGCTGCTGAATATGTGTTTAAAAATAAATAAATCAGAAGGAAACCTGCAGAAGAAAGTCTTCTAACAGCGGTCTCTCTGTGTTTATTGGCATACAGCACGGTTAGTGAGATCCAGATCCATGTGGGCACTCAGGACGGATTTAAATAGCGACTCTGAATGGACGGTAAACCCGCACTGAAGGCCCAGTGAGCCAAAGCACGGCCGCCACTGAAACATATATTTGAAACCTGTCAATATGTTAACTTTGCGTGTTTACCTCTATAACTGGTGTTATATGTAAAACAGAGCACATGGTCAATTAGCTTTTTAAAAATCTTTATTTTAAAGAAAACGATCAAAACAAGAGTTTTTCTGGAAGAGATTTAAATAAGTTCTGAATATGCATAGAAGAGAGGTTACATTTGAGTCTATTTTCTTTGTATGTAATGTACATAGATAATCCATGAGCCTAGTTAAGCGGTGAAGTTGTAAAGCAATGAGATGAAAAAAGTGATCAGAGCTTCATCCTCTGTGGCTGGTTGACTGTTAGAGCTTCCAGCTGCCTCTAACTCCCACACCTCAAAAAACAAATGTCCCTCACAGGGTAGACATCTCAGGTGATGTTCTGACTGGGGTGGTTTATAAAATCAATATCTAGAAGTGTTTGTGTCCTACACTGTGTACCTGGAAAATACAATTATTGATCCATCACCTACTAACACTCTCATGCTCTCTCCTTCACAGTGACGGTGCTGCTGTCAACACAAATAATTATTAACTTCCGTCACAGAAATGGATGTTAATGACATGATCTTTATCCACAAGGACAATTCTTTCCAATTCTTAAAAGAATACAGTTATATTTACTTCTGCGCCCTGCATTTCTTTTGTTGAAACATCTGACGATCACCCTGTGACACACACACACACACACACACACACACACACGCACACACACACACACACACACACACACACACACACAGACACGAGGAAGTTAACCAGCTTGGGCTGCTACTGATTGGTTGGCAGACACCTCTGTTTGGTTTTGGCTCTCAGTCTCCATGTTGCTGATCCTGGACCTGCTGAGATGTCCCAGGCCATTGTTGGCTTTGATCCTCATACATTTAACTTTGTCCTGAGAAAGGACAAGTTCCAAAAAGTAAAACAGGGATTGCTTTTGCATTTGACGTAGTCAAACTGCATGCACCTGGAGAAGCCAGAAGGCTTACAGCACCTGGTATTCCCAGGCAGTCTCCCATCCAAGTATTAACCAGGCCCGACTCTGCTCAGCTTCTGAGAAATATTCAAAGTTTGCTTTGTTAGAAGATCCAGAGAGCAAAAATATCAGAATATTTGATGTAGCTATACGCACTTAACTAACAGGAATGTTTCACTATGACACTGGGACCTTACTGCAGCATTTTTCAGAGTGTGGTTGAAGATGTGAGGACCTACAGACTCAGTTGGACCATCTCTGAATTCTTCAGACTTTAATTGGAGTTTGGGTTGAAAAACTGCTGGAACTGGGATGGAGAGCCATCTGTCCTTGTTCACAAACTGCTGCAAAGTCTGTTGATCAGTTCACAGTCATCGTCTTAATAATAATCTCGCAGTGCAGAGTCTCTGTATGTTTCAGATTCCTTCCAGGTCACCCAGATAAAGGAAGAAATAAAGTCAGAGTTTCAGCTTGTGCTGCCTCTCAGGTGGAGTTTAGGTGTGTGGACAGAGCACAAAGAGGCTGAAGTCAGAGAGCTTCTCAGTTTGGGACAGGAGGAGGAGATGCTGGTGAACATGGAGGATGAAGAAGCATCTCTGAGCTCCCGCTGAAATCAATTCCCTCGCTGAGCTGATCGATCAGCAAGTCTGTGAAGTCAGAGAAAACCTCAGAAGGAAACAAAGGAAGTGCTATGCTAAAATACCATCAGTTAAAGTTCTGTTTTAAATGATCCTCCTGCAGTCAGAGGTAGGATTATTCATATTCAGATCAACACCAAAATGTGAAAAATCAGAGGTCTTTCCACTCATTCACATATTTTAATATAATCTGAGATATTCTGATTAGGGCTGTGACTCGATTAAAATTTTCAATCGAGTTAACTACAGGCTTTGAAATTAATTAATCGAAATTAATCTCATTTTAATCGCATATACTTTATCCTTTAGAAAATTAACATTTTCAACAATATTTCAACAAACACAGAACATATCCCTATTTGAAATCTGAATGTAGCATGCATGAAAACACAGTAAATAGAATCTTGGATGTTAAGCTGCGTTGGGCCCCCGTTAGCTTCCACGCTAGCTGCTACATGTTTAGCGTTGAGGTGATATTTGAGGCTTGATACGCTGCGGTGATACGCAAATTCCTTGTTGCATAATCTGCACACAACCACGCTCTTGTCGACGCTTCCATCCGTCTGTATTTAAAAAAAAATAATTAAATTAAAAAAAAAAAAAAATGATCGTGTGCGATTAAAATGCGTTATTTTTTTTAACGCGCTAATATGTGTGTAGTTAATTAATCGAAATTAACGCGCTAAAGTCCCAGCCCTAATTCTGATATATAACAGCACTGCTCAGAGCACTAAAAACTGTCAAAATCATCTAAAATTATTAACAATAATTCAACTCCACCAGTCTGGTCGCTTGTTTCTCTCTTCTGATTTTGCTGAAGACGGACACAGGATTTAGAGGATGTTTAAGGAATGTTTGAATCTAATCATTCCTTTTGTTTAAACATATGAATTTGAGCAAAACTGAGAAACTTATCAAATGAATACAAAGTATGTAGTTGTGGTTAGGTATGATCACTGATGAGCTGAAAGAAGAAGACAGGAAACTGTGGGAATTTGGTCAAATAGTTAAGTGTCCTTTACTTTCCCTTAAATATGTTTGGGCATGTGGAAACACATGGCACCCCATTAAACTCATTGGCACGTGTCCTCTGGAGCAGCTTCTTTGAATGAGTCTGTGAAGCTGCAGTGAGTGATGGTCATTGGTCGTGTTGTCCAGGTGGAGGCGCTGCAGGAGCAAGAAACAGCTGTGCTTTGTAAGGGAAAGAGAAGCCAGAGAAGCAGCGAGGAAGCTGCTAAAAGGTGTCAAAGCGTGTCGTTGTAGCGCGCGTGCATTGTGTTGTGTGTGTGGAAGAGCAGAAAGAGTGTAAAAAGACTGAGTCCCGCTGTATTACTCAGGCTGCTCTACAGCATCTATTCACAGGTGCGATCCCACTACTGAGCAGCACGGGGGCTTTGACCTGCTCCGTTTCCCACCTGGGCCGTTGCCCCCCTCCTTAGACAACCTGGTGTTCCCGGGCTACCCCAGGCGCACCATATCGATACCCAACTTAGTGCGGACACCCGATGGACATAGTCCTCTGCAGCTCAGAACTCCTGAGTTCAAGCGATCCACCAGCCTCAGCCTCCCGGTAGCTTGGATTACAGGTGCGCGCCCCCGCTCCCGGCGACAGGTGCTCTCATTCAAGCAGGTTTTGGGCTTTTTGATCCTGACGTCATCAGCGAGCTGATTTGCTGTCGAGGAACGAAATAAAGCATCTTTTAAATGTTAAAGGCTGATCAGTGATGAAACATTTTGACAAAATGTGACTGGCTGGTTAAAGGTAGGGTAGGAGATCCTGGATTTTGAGTCCAGCGAAGCAGCATTTTGAAAATACACAGGTCAAAAGTCCCAACCCCTTTCTTCAGACTTCCCCCCGAAGCCACGCCTCTAGAGTACATGAACGCACAATGCTTGTTCACGAGCGTTCACACGTTGCCGTATTTAGTATTTAGTATTTAGTATATGCTAACTATAC
The DNA here is from genome assembly GCF_027942865.1 of Odontesthes bonariensis. NCBI lineage: Eukaryota > Metazoa > Chordata > Actinopteri > Atheriniformes > Atherinopsidae > Odontesthes > Odontesthes bonariensis. The sequence goes on along the minus strand of NC_134507.1, from coordinate 37,452,626 downwards.
GTTTAATAATGCTAGATGCTAGCCAAGCCGGCTCTAGTTTAGCTTCCTGCCAAGCTTCTGGACGCGTAATTCGTTCACGGAGCAGGGTACGCGCACAGGGGGAAGGAGGGGGAGGGGAGGGGGAGGGGGAGGGAGGAGCAGATTGCGGTTTGATAGACGCATCAGAATCCAATCATCGTTAACAGTCCGTTCAGTATGATTGGATAGTGTTATTCCTGGATTTTTCGTTCTAGAGGCCACTAAAACTTTTCATTCTTGTGTCAAAACTTTTAATTAATTGGTTGCAATGGGAGTGTGAAGAGTATTTCAAGCAATATGTAAAAAAATGCTCCAGAAAAAGATCCCCTACCCCACCTTTAAGTTTGACGTTTGATATTGATTAAACATTTTTCTTTGGTGCTCCGTAAAACCTCAATTTCTGATCAACTTCAGAGGAGTTTCTCATTTCTGCTTCTTTAACACTGACAGATCAGCTCTGCAAACTCCTCCCGTCGATGCTTTCCACTTCCGGTCTGGCGGGCTCCGGTTTGTTTTGCTAGCTAGCTCCGATATCGATGCAGTGAGAAAAAGGATGGAAAACCTTGAGAGGAAAAGTGGTTCGGGAATGACGTGCAGTAGTTGGCTGCACTTGAACGAGTGGTTAGATAGAGAGTGCTTTGACAAATGTCCGCATACATGTGGAAAGAGCAATCCAGAGACTGAAGATCTTTAAGATTTTATCCCAGACTGTTCCCATCATGGCACGTAAACTGGACAACATCTTGACCATCTGTGCTGGCCAAGTTAACCTGAGAAGTGATGATCACTTCTCACTGATCAGAATGCCTCATGAGGTTTAGAATCTTGCCTGTGTCCCTGTTAGTATATGTTTAACAGTTAATATTGTAAATTATTATAGTGATGTAATTGTGTGGGGTCGTTTTGTATTTCACTTTTTAATACCTGTTAGGATTAAATACATGATCTTTCTAGTTGAAGCCATTTGTTTAATTTCCTCAAAACAATGAATTAATCCAGTGTTATTAATGTAAAGTATGAGTTTACTATGAATTAACTGTGTTAAAAGAAATTGTAACACTCTAAGGAAGATAGGGCACTTATGATCGTAGTTCAGTGCAATAATGAAATGAAATTACATCAACCTTTATTTTCAATTTTGTACAACAATATATTCCACATTATATTACATTATGTAAACAACAGACATCTGTTGGCACCCTTGGGCACCTACAAAGGGCAGTTTATTTTGGTTTTAAAATGCTGAGATATTTACTGCAGAGCTGTAACCTTCCCTCAACAAAATCATCAACGATTTTCGGGAGCATGTGGGAAAAGTAAAATGTACGCAGCCTTGTGATATGCTCCTGAACAAAGCCTTGGTCGTAGGGTACTTCTATTTCTAGGTGCTCAGTTTTGTTTGTTATGTTGGGCCACGTCGTCACGTTATCCTCCCAGTCCTGCACCGAATTCGGGCGGGGGATAGTAACTCCATCTCCAGTTAACGTATTTAAACTCTGTTCCCATTGTAAGGACAGCTATACGATCTGCGAGTGGGCTGTCAAAGCTAGCATCATCTGTTTACATTGGCAAACGCTGCGCAAACTACTTCCGGCGGAAATGAAGTGCATTTGTGGAGGGTAATGGCGCCGCCCAGGGTTTGTCGCGTAAAGCCGGAGTTATAGTTGACGCGTCTGTCATGGCGGTGGTGGACCGTGACGTCAAAATGACGTATCAGGCCTGGCGCTTGCCTTGAAAAGACGGCGCTGCGCGTTGTCGTGCACCAGTCGATTTTTTGTAACTTGGCTGCGCCGAGAATGACAAATCGGATGGACCGATGTGAGACCGGCTCAGTCAGGAGGTGCGTTTGTACAGGCAGCTGTACGAAACTGCAGTGAAACAGCACAGGGAGCACGTAAACTCCCAAAACTGGTGCACAGAGATTGGCAGAACTTTGGGGAAAGAGGGAGAGTTCTGTAAGAATGTGTGGAAGAAGCTACGGGGCAGATACGTGAAGGCAAAGAAGAGGGCAGAGACTCGGAGTGGTGATGCCGGGGGCTTCAGACCTTCACCTTTTAACTGAATTAAAAAATTAAAATGATCCGAATACTGCAGCAGTATAATTAATGTCAGTGTTCCTGCTCTTCATTGTTTTCTTCTCCACTTTCGTGGTTGTAGAGTAGCGGTAACCTTCACGTAGCAGCGCCTCCTCTGTGACGGAGAAAATTGCAACTACTGGCGCATCGACTTGCACCACTATATATAGCCGGCACGAACTCGTGACGTCATCAACACCGCTCGCGCGAGCAGACGCAGCAACCATGCTAGAGCCTTAAAGTTGCCTATAGAGTAATACAGAGTTGCGACACGCTTTGATGTCGCCGCAAGGGCTGTCAGGTGGTCCATGTGAGCCTCCGTAGTTCCAAACGTCACAGCGCTGTCAGTCAGTTTGAACGGGTCTAAGCGGGACGGAGCACAAAAACTACAACTTTAACTTTTACCATGCAATTTTCGGTAAATATTGACCAATAATGTGCATTGATCACTTCACTGAGGATGTGTTTTATCAACCTTTTTCTTTTTTGGAGCGGCAGAGACACATTTATCAGCGTTTTAAATGGTAGAGGGTGCCCCTACCTCGTCCTCCTTCATACTGAATCATGCCAGTGGTCCAGCTTACCTTCAGATCTACATCCTCCAACAGAGCATGATGTCACTGTCTGTTCCTCCTGTTGTCCCAAACACTCCATCTGTAGAAGATGTCCTTCAGTCTGTCTGTTCTCTCTGGTGTCAGATGGACAATGAGCTGAATGGCAAAGCTGGGCTGAATAAATTATTTTAAAGAAGCTTTAAATGACTTGGAGGGAAATATGTGGCTGTAGATGCTTTGACTGATGAGCCGGGATCAATTCTTCTTTTCTGTAGAAGACCTAATTATTCTGTATATCTCATGTGAACTGAATACATGTGAAACAAACATCTGTAACCCTGTTTATTGGGCTTCAAGCAAGAAAACTATTGTAAAATATGAATTAATTGATTAAAATATGAATTTGATCACTTTTTTCTGGTTAAAACCAAAGTAAATTACAAAATAAATGTGTCAGATGTGCAAAAAAAACAAACAAAAAAAAACAGATCTAAACCAAACATTTCATTATAAAATGTCATCATGGAAAATGTAAAACAAGCCTTAATAAAGAAGTTCTTTTACTGCTACTTATACTGTTGGGTAGATCAATCTGCAGCACTGAACTGTATTTGATTAAATTTAAGGGTTTGGACATTGTAGAAAAGTTCTGAAGTCCTAATGAAGGTTGATCCATGGCAGCAGCGACCACCACATCTGCTGACCTCCCTGACAACAACAGAGAAATTCCTACATTCAGTTTGATGAACTTGATGAAGCGTCCCCAGCTTCTCAGGACAGTGGGGGTTGTGTCCATGTTCTGGGTCGCAGTTGGGTGACCAATAAGCCACTAACTAAAGATCGACTGACTTTTACAGCATCTTTCAGGAAGTTTTCTGTGTTCAGAGCTTCTAACTAAGGTCATTCATCTGGACCAGCTTGGCTTTATGACTTCACTGCAGTAACTCACCCAAGTAAGAAGCTAAAGCTGAAGTGGCCTTGCTTGGCCGTTAATCCCACTTTGTGGTACATCCGGCTCAGATCAGCAGAACTCTCATGAAGGCGTGATGGAATGAATAAAGTGGGCTGCTTCAGTGCATGGAACACAGGAGAACTCCTCACTCCTCCTGCTGTAGCTACAGAAAAAGCAGCAATTAGACATGAACAGTGACTTCCTGCATGATCTGAGCTCTTTAACCTCTCTGCTCTGTGTTGTTTCCTCTCCTGCAGAACACAGAACCATCACAGCTGAACCTGGACAGGATGGGATTCTGCCATGTCGGGTTCCACATTTCAGCTTCTCTCAGGAGGTCACACACTGCTTTAGAACGGATGCAGACATATTCTTTGTGTCCGGATATGAAACTTCTGCTCCATGAGAGCCATTAAAGCATCATCCAGGTTTAAAGAAGCGGGTGGATCTGCAGGACAGACAGATGAAGGATGGAGACCTGTCGCTGATTCTGAGAAATGTGACGACTGATGACAGAGGAACATATGAGTGTCCAGTCGTCCAGGAAGGAAGAAACCAGGAGAGTGGAGACGTTGGGCCTCATGCAACAACCGCTCCTACGCACACATTTGTTCTTAACTCGTGCGTGCCAGGGATTTAAGAGAATGTGCGCATTCACCAATCTTTTGGTATTTTACGTTTTCTTTCAGGTACGAACAGAATTTACGAGTGATCCAGACCTGTCGTAGGAGTTTCCTAAAGTAGTCCGCTGTTATTCAGAATCAGAATCAGAATCAGAATAACTTTATTAATCCCTTGCGGGAAATTCTTTTGTTGCAGTGCTCTTATTTACAGGAAAATAAAGATTAATAAGAATAAGATAGGGAATAAAATAAAAATAAAATAAGAATAAAAATATCGATATGTACAAAAATAGAGTAAACAATAAACAGTATTTACAATGCTACTCAGTAGCTAATTATTATTGTTATGACCGGGTTATTGCACATGGTGAAGTGATGTCAGAGACTGGAATTATACAGTTTGATGGCCACAGGCAGGAATGACTTCCTGTGGCGCTCTGTGGTGCAGCGTGGTGCAATCAGTCTCTGGCTGAAGGTGCTTCTGTGGCTGCCCAACACATTATGAAGAGGATGTGCAGGATTGTCCAGCATGGATTTGATCCTGGACAGCATCCTTCTGTCTGACACTGCTGTCAGAGAGTCCAGCTCCTCTCCGACAACGTGGCTGGCTTTGCGGATGAGTTTGTTCAGTCTGTTGGCGTCCTTCACCTTCAGTCTGCTGCCCCAGCATGCAACAGCGTAGAGGATGGCGCTGGCCACCACAGACTCCTAGAACATCCGCAGCATTGTCCGACAGATGTTGAAGGACCTAAGCCGCCTCAGAAAATAGAGACGGCTCTGGCCCTTCCTGTAAAGGGCGTTTGTGTTTTTTGTCCAGTCCAGTTTATGGTCCAAGTGCACCCCTAAGTATTTGTAGTCCTCCACCATGTCCACGTTGACCCCACAGATGGAGACAGGGGTCACTGGGGCCTTACTCCTTCTCAAGTCCACCACCAGTTTCTTGGTCTTTGCCACGTTGAGCTGCAGATGGTTCTGCTCACACCAAGTGGCAAAGTTGTCCACCACACCCCTGTACTCCGTCTCATCACCATTACTGATGCATCCAACTACTGCAGAGTCGTCAGAAAACTTCTGAAGGTGGCAGGTCTCTGTGCCGTAGCTGAAGTCTGTGGTGTACAGGGTGAAGAGGAAGGGAGAGAGGACGGTCCCCTGCGGGGCACCGGTGCTGCAGATCACCTTGTCTGACCCGCAGTGCTGCAGGCGCACGTACTGTGGTCTGCCAGTCAGGAAATCCACAATCCAGGACACTATGGGGGCATCCACCTGCATCGTCGTCAGTTTCTCACCCAGCAGAGCCGGCCTGATGGTGTTGAATGCACTGGAGAAATCAACGAACGTGATTCTCACAGTGCTCGCTGGCTTGTCCAGGTGAGCGTAGACACGGTTGAGCAGGTAGATGATAGCATCCTCAACTCCTAGTCGGGGCTGGTATGCGAAATTCCAATCAAGTTTGCTTGACTAATGGAGTTTATATTTAATTACTTTGAAGATATCATAAATAAATATATACATGATACCCCATAGTGATGCTGACATGATTCTGTTGGACTTAAATGATGCACTAACTGAAGGTTAATCTGACTGATGAAAGTATCTTGGGAACAAAGACGGAACAGGATGAGACCAAGAGGCTTCAGTTGAAGATGGTGTCATAAGTCTCCCACTAAGAATCTCTGGGGAAAACAGTGAGAACAATAAATATGTAGTTCCACCATCCTGTCCTCACACCACACTGCTAAGATCCACATAAATGCCAGTCTGCTGTAGTTCCCCTACAGTCCAGCAGAGGGTGCTGTGACTAAGAGGAGCTGAATAAGTGGAATCTGTGAGGTGCAGTTTTATCTAAGAAGCAGATGATGTTCTGGTAGAAGAGACATTTCCATCTTACTAACATGGCTGCGAGTGATAAAGTCAGAGGGTGGGACATGGTGGAAGATGGTTGTTCTGGGAACTACCAAGAAGCTGAAGATGTAAAAATCTACTTTTATGGAGGAGACTAAGAATGACAAAGTTGTGTTCCTGAAACTGAGTTTTCAGTGACTCAAACCTGATCCCACTCACTGGTGATTGATGGAAATTATCAACATGACCATCTAACCCAACTCCAGCAGAGTCTGGGTCCTCTATGACAGTGGTTCTCAAATGGGGGTGCGTGTACCCCTTGGGGTACTTGGAGGCACTCCAGGGGGTACTTGAGGTTTTGAAAAATATATTTAAAAAATAGCATCAATTCAAAAGTCATTATAAATATCAATTAATATAAGTTCATGTATGTTCAGGTATGTTTACAAACACAGCTGGCAGCGGGCAGGTACCCAAATGGCGGCGTTCTACTGGCTACTAGAGCGCACTACGTAACAGTGACGCCACTGATAACCATGAATCGCGGCATTTGCCTTTTACATGATAGACGAAATAAATCACTGTCGCCTTGACAACACAAACAATGGAGTCCTGGTTAAAGTGCTGCTGAGAACACAGAGGGACAGGTGACAAAGAAGGTAAAGGAACACAGGCTCCCCCAAAATTTTTTATATATTTTCATTTGCAAACAGTTGAGGAGATTATGTTTCACCATCAACACAATTTTGGAAGTGGTAAGATGGCGGCCATCTGCGGACGTTCCACTCCGTTGCCCAGCAACGCGGACGAGACATCTAGCCATTCTATACCTATGAACATAGCAACAGAAAGCTACAAGCAGGTGAGTCCAGAAAAAGAATGAATTTAGCGGTCAGACGTTAGCAGAAATGTCTTCAAAGTGCTCTGTGTCATTGGTTTGATTCCTGCTCCTGGACACGGGCAGTCAGAACATGCAGCAGAGAGTAAAAAGTTCAAATACGGTAACCTAGCTGCTATTCACAGTTAGCACGTCCCGCTAATGCTAATGCTAACGATCGTTAACAGTTAACCGCCAAATGAGATGGAGCTTTATCCTTTTAGCTGTGTGTGAAACATACTTCTGGGCCCTTTTCTTCCTCTTTTTTAACCTTTTGGGGCAGTTTTTGACCATCCTGTCACATTTTCCACTAAAGCTGCAGTTTTCTTGACTTCTTTCTGTAGTTTTGCTGAAATCTTTTGTGATTTAAAAAGTTTGATGATCAATGTAAAATGTAGAATGGTTCTTTCCAGACTTATCTGAGTATCATTTGGCTTTTTGATAGAAGTGTGCAGCGATGTGTTTGATGTGTTTAACGTACACAATATGCCATATTTCATGATTAGATCTTAAAATAGGACTTAATTATGGTCAATATAAATACTTTAATTACATGAAGAGTTTAAGTTGTGTGAAGAGGAGTCATAGCATTATTATAAAGACTTGTGGGTGATCCAGGAAAGTATCACAGGAGCAGTAGAAATCCAGTTCTCCTCAGTATCAGTGTGTGATTTCTCAGATTTACACTCAGAAGCCCATTAAAAGTCAGTCTGACTGTCCTCTTCAGAAGTGTCTCATGAAAGCTTCATTATTCACTTTCCTTTACATATCCAATATTTTCTTTTATCCACGAATCAACAAGGACTGAGCACATGATAAAAAGGTTCTGGAAATGAGAACAGGTTTAGAAACGGAGAGAATCTGAACCTCAGTCTTTGGGATGATATTGGGACCCTTTCCTCAAACAGGATCATTGTCTTAATGTAGTAAAATGATTTAAGTTGATGGTGTTCCACTGACTCAGATGAGATTTATGGGATATTGCACACAGTGGGTGTCAGTTTACAGAGTATATTATTACATTTTTTTCTGAATTTGATCAAAAAGCTACAAATATTTTGAACTGTGACCTTAGTGGGTCTTTAAAGAAGCATTTTACAGTTCACAGGGATTTAAATAAAAAGCACAGTAATGAGTTTAATGGAATGTGACTGGATGGTTAAAAACTGTGCAGAAAGGTTATCAAGAGAAGAAGAAAAGTGGGTGTGGTTTAACACGCTGCACGCCACAGCTGGATCTTATCGTATGTGCTGACTGTTGCAGAGTCCATCAGTCGGAGAACCAGAATGGAGCACCAGGAGCTGAACCAGGAGCTGAACCAGGCGCTGAACCAGGAGCTGAACCAGGAGCTGAACCAGGAGCAGAACCAGGCGCTGAACCAGGAGCTGAACCAGGAGCTGAACCAGGAGCTGAACCAGGAGCTGAACCAGGAGCTGAACCAGGAGCAGAACCAGGCGCTGAACCAGGAGCTGAACCAGGAGCTGAACCAGGTGCAGAACCAGGAGCAGTACCAGGAGCTGAAGCAGGAGCTGAAGCAGGAGCAGAACCAGGAGCAGAACCAGGAGCAGAACCAGGAGCTGAACCAGGAGCAGAACCAGGAGCAGTACCAGGAGCTGAAGCAGGAGCTGAAGCAGGAGCAGAACCAGGAGCAGAACCAGGAGCAGAAGGAGGAGCAGAACCAGGAGCAGAAACAGGAGCAGAACCAGGAGCTGAAGCAGGAGCTGAAGCAGGAGCAGAACCAGGAGCAGAACCAGGAGCAGAACCAGGAGCAGAACCAGGAGCTGAACCAGGAGCAGAACCAGGAGCAGAAACAGGAGCAGAACCAGGAGCTGAACCAGGAGCAGAACCCCTCCACCAGGAAACGAGCCCGCTCATCCTCTGGGTCCACCGGGCCACAGGTCAGTGTGGAGGACGTTTTTATTTTATTTCTTATTTATTTGGTTAGGACACTCAGTGTTTCCCACAGATGTGAAGGCAATGTGTGGTGGTGGGCCACGGGGGGGTTTAGAAATAAAAATTCTTCAAAATAATTCCTTTGTTAATAATTGGTCACACAGAACTTTATTGTATTAATATTCACATCTTCATTGTAAACAAATTAATAACATAGCTAATTACACTGGTGGGACTGTTCAGCTGTTTCAGACTGATACCTCCGGTTCAGGCTGGTCCTCATCCTCAACACGCACGTCTCTTTTTCAATCGCGGAAAATATTTTTCAATACTCATCTGGATTGAAGCAGCAAACATTCAGTGTAAGAGTTTAAAAAACTTACTTTATTTGATTCACAGCTGCTAGTGTTCTGACCTCGACAACCCAACTACTTTTTTTATTTTTTTACAGCAAACTTGCGACTAGTTAACTTTATAAAGAAGGCGTAATCGCTTGTTTGCTATGGGTCGGGTTGGGACATCCCAACATTGTATTAAAAATATAAAATATTTTTATAGGAATTTTTAATGTGTGATTTTATAAAGGACGGTGCACGTGATACCAACCTTTCGTGAATTTCGCCAGCCGTCTTCTTTCGGTCGAGCTAATCTAACGCGACGCTGAAGCTAGCGATGCTTCCAGGGATGATCTCGCTGATGGAGACACACGCGGTGTGCACGGAGGGGAGGGGCTGTGTGTGTGTGTAGGCTATGTGAGAGAGACGCATGACTGACAGAGACGGAGGGAGAGCAGGGAAAGGAAATGCAGCTTAACGAATACGAGTATTTTTTAAACAGCGTTAAAAAAAATAATAATAACGAAACGCAATATGTGGCGGCCGGTGTTGAATCTGTGGCGCACCGCCACGAATTAGTCTATGTGTGGGAAACACTGACACTGCACATTAATCAACATATCAGCAAGGCATGTAAATATGCCGGAGTTAGCACAGTTGCTAAATTTCATCCGTTGTCCTCAGGCAGGTATCATAAAAACATACAGACAATACACCATGACAAAAACTAAAAAACAAACAAACAGAAAATATTTAGAAAGATTCACATCAAAGTTAAGAGTCCGTACACAAAAGGGAAAAGACGGAGAGGTGACCCATGAGAGCAGCTCTGGCTGTTTTCAACCTCTGTTTAAGGGTCTTTTTAAAGGTGGTGGAATTGTCCCAGTTTCTAACACGAGTTGGCAGTGTGTTCCAGCACTGTTCCTCTGATGGACTTCACCACTTGGCCAAACTTAGTCCTGCATCATTGCACATCAGTCTCCTCTAGTGCTCTGGTGTTTACTCTAGAGGATTCTGTCTTTATGAAATCCTGTAATAGTGGAGGGGCTAATCCTTTGGAAACCTGAAAGATGAGACTGACATCCAAAAACAGCTGATAGCTATCAAAGTCCAAGATTTTGCACTGATGTATGTGACCATGTTGTATAACAGCAGGAAATACGAGGAAGTATCACTGCATGTGTAGAAGTCTTCGCTGACTCCATAGTCAGGAAGGGTCTCGCATGTTTGAAATTTGATAAGTTCAATTTTATTGTATTTGTGACTTTTTTAACGTGTTGCTTAAAATTAAGATTAGAATCAAAGATTACCCCGAGGTACTTAAAGTGTTGAACCACATCAAGTAGGTTAAGTGTAAAGAATGTCATGTATTACCACCGCTGTTACTTTTATTCATTTAAACCAGCGGTCATCAACCTTTTTCAGCCCAACCTCTACATGGTGTTTAAGTGAACAACTTGGACAAGACTCTGGTTCCTTCCATCATTTAGAAATATTGTAGCTCAAGTTCCTTTTCAGAGTTTCATTATGACAAAAATAATTAGTGAAAGAGCAAAAAGCAAGAGTTTACTGCTTATAAAGCTGAACGTGTGCAGAACACATCAGAGCACAGTGCTGATAGCTGAGGGCACTTATAAACGCACCCTCAGCGTTCACGTTGTTCATCTGTGATATTGAGACCTGTGTGGCTCGGCCTGTCCAGGTCCAGTTAGAATATGTTGGTTAGCGTAGGTTAGCTTAGATAAATCTTTTGTGTGAACTTCAAAACGATCTAAGTCTTCTTCCTCTTTGTCATTGCAGAAACAAGGAGCCCAAGAGGGATCCAGATGGCACTGCTGTAAGGACTGTGGGAAAGTTATCAAACGATCAAATCTGAGGTATCATCAGAAGCTTCATACTGGAGAGAAGCCATACAGCTGTGACCAGTGTGGGGCAGCTTTCACTGAATTAGCTAATCTAAAGACACACCAACGTATTCACTCAGGAGAGAAGCCTTTCAGCTGTGACCAGTGTGGGGCAGTTTTCACTACATTATCTAATCTAAAGACACACCAACGTATTCACTCAGGAGAGAAGCCTTACAGCTGTGACCAGTGTGGGGCAGCTTTCACTGGATTAGGTAATCTAAAGAGACACCAACGTATACACACAGGAGAGAAGCCGTTCAGCTGTGGTCAGTGTGGGGCAGCTTTCACTCAATTAGCTAATCTAAAGAAACACCAACGTATTCACACAGGAGAGAAGCCGTTCAGCTGTGGTCAGTGTGGGGCAGCTTTCACTCAATTATCTGATCTAAAGAGACACCAACGTATACACACAGGAGAGAAGCCTTTCAGCTGTGACCAGTGTGGGGCAGCTTTCACTAGATTAGGTAATCTAACGACACACCAACATATTCACACAGGAGAGAAACCTTTCATCTGTGGTCAGTGTGGGGCAGCTTTCACTGGATTAGGTCGTCTAAAGAAACACCAACGTAGTCACACTGCAGAGAAATGATTGGCTTAAATCAACAACAATTTTTATGGCAGATAAGCAAACATTCACCTGAGAGCAGCAAGAGGAACTACCAATCAGAAGCCTTGCATTTGTTCAGATTAAAAATCTTATGTATCCTCTGTATTTTATTGTTCTGCATTTCATTAAAGGTCAGATGTTAACTTTTCTCATGCTTTTCCTGTTCTTGCTACACTGATATTTTTGAAGAAAATGTGTGTTTGGTTACGAGGGAAAGTTGACCCATATCATCTTCCCCAAAGACCCAGAAATCTTTAACGCAGTCTGAAAAAGGTTTGGAGTTGTTCCCTGTACTTCCCAGACAGCTGTATGATGCTCATGACTGAAGCTGAAAGTTAAGGCTGTTCCAACACTAAAAGGGCACGAGGCTCAACTTCAAGCTGTGAAACTCTTCCAAATGTCTGTTGTGTTGGAATCAGATGTGTGAACGCATTTTAGTCCAAACGTAATGGCTGCACTGAAGGAAAAGGCAGCTAAGCAGGCTAACGGTACTTTGAATTGAACCGTTTAACAGGAGAAAACTGAACTGATCTGTTTGTTGCTTCTACAACTGCTCAGTTACTCACACAATCAGGCACTGAGTAGATTAACCAAACAGACATTCTACTGTAATCTCAGATGCTCTCAGTCGCGCTGCTCACATTGTTTTAGTCCACAACGCTTCTTCTTCTTCTTCTTCTTCTGCCCCGACGGCTACACAACTTACCCAGAACACCCGGTGGCAGAGTGTGCACACGACACCCTTATACTTTATTGGATTGTATCTACAAACTCAAACGCTGATGATTTAAACCTGCTTCAGGCTGTTTTTGTTCCCTTTAGTTTTAAGCTGACTGTGTTTGGCGTACCCTGAGCATTTCAGTGGAAAATGTTCAGCACAGACTTGGAGTTGTATTGTGTTCTTGTGGTAACTACGTCCCCACAGCTATTATGTCCTTAAGAGTTTCTTAGAAAGCGCTTTGTGCCGCTCACAGTGGGAGAATCTCACCGACAAATCCCACTTTGGCCTAAAGATGTGATCAGCGGTGACTTTTGTGTGTTAGCGACTGGCGCTACGGTCCTGGCTGAACAGGAAGTAGCCACCAGAAATGCAAGACAGTCGCTGTAGCGACTGAATGTTACGCAGGACTGTCTTCCTGTATGCAGACGGTCATCAGTGAAGTCACCTCCCCCGAATGAACCCCGTCATGTTGTGTATATGTGGCAAAACATGGCGAGCCAGCCGGGGGGGCTGTTAGCGGGACAGAGACAGTCCCTCAGTCAGAGACGAACCTCAGAAGTTAAACCCAGTTTGTAACTGAGCTGACTCACAGTGGCAGTCACACGTTAGCTCTGGTTCTCAGTGAGTGTTTCCTGTTGAGATCCAGCCGTGTCTGATCAGTGCTGCAGTTTCTTGTTTTGCATTATTCTCTCCTCTTACTCAGACTACACCTGAAACTAATCAAAATCAGGAAGCAGCATAAAGAATTGTCTCATCAGCCAATTCAAATAAGTAATAACAAGTGCTTGAAAAAGGCAAATGAATGAAGGGACGTAAAAATGAGGAAAATACCCTCAGTCCCCAGAAGTCTTTCTGGGGTTCCTGCTCCCAAAGCACACTGAGCGCTGCTTCTGTGCTTCAGTGTTTTTCAGTAGTTTGTGTTCACTTTTTCCACCTCCGTAATGATCTGTAAAACTGAAGGTTGTTGAAGAACACAGTGCTGGATCCAAACAATAGTGTAATGTTCCAATATGACCTCCTGGTGGCAGTGTCGTCTCACTGGTGGGGATTTCTCATTGATTCTTTTAAAAGCAGGAATCAACGTCAGATATCTGAAGGGGATGAACTCCTGTGCTTCTGCAGAATACCTGAGTTTCCTCCAGTGCGACCATGAAGTTAGTGTTTTTCGCCATATATATTTATATTTACACTAACTTATAGATTTAATCTGCTGTAACTCCTGGTTAAATGGAGGTTTTCCTCTTTAGTTAAAAAAATAAAATAATAAACTCATATGTCAGCTTTAGTTATTTATAAATGTAGATTGATGATACAAATTGGATGGAAGCTTTTGGCTCCGGATGAAATGTTTTGGGTTCAGGTGGAACCGAACCAGGTCAGCACCATTATTCCAGAATTCTTTGCATCTTCTTCAGATTTTCTCTGTGAAAACAGAAACTTCTAAAACATGTTTCTGAGCTGGTGTGGATGCTGCTGGAAGGACTTCTGCTGGTCACTCTGGTAGTTTTTCACATCTGTTATGATGCGTAACCGTAGCAACGAGAAAGTTGTTCACCTGTTGGTGCAGCTAACTGAGGCCGTTTCTCAATACCAAGAATGCAAAGAACAGACTTGTGTTCTTGAGGAGAATGTTCTTGCTAGTCAACCTCGGAAGAATGAACTCGGGAGATCACAAGTACACATGCTCCGTTTTCAGTTTTGAGATGATGCGTTCTTCGTGCCCGAGGCAGCCTGCTCTGATTAAACAGCTGGGCTTTTTCATCCAAGTGCTCTCTCTCGCTCTAATGTGTGTGATATTTGTGCTGACAAGTTTGAGGCGCAGAATTCTTCCGAACAAAATTGTAAATAGCTGGTATTAAGACAAATTAACGATAAAATCGGGATCTAAAGGGCTACTTTCTCGCCTCAAAATGTTTTAAACGTGGATAAAGTGATATATTTAAAGAGTTTAGAGCTAAAATGAAATCAGCTTCAGCCTGTTGATTTCGGCTCGGGTAGGAGCGCAGTGCATTGTGGGATATTTGCGCTGACAAGTTAGCACAAGTTAGCTACCGATGCATCCTCGGTAAAATGGGCGTGTCGAGAACACATCCGGGAACTTTCACCGTTCTCGGCGAAATGCGAACTTGTGTATTGGGACAGTACTTGGGCTGCGACTGATGACGTTTCACAAGAACACAAGAACACAAGTACGGACAAGAACGTATATTGAGAAACGGCCTGAGCTTCACAAAAGCCCAAGAAATGGCTGGAAAAATACCCCAAATCTGGATGAGCTGAAGAGGAGACGTCTAGGATGCAGAGCAGGAACAACATGGAGGAAAAGGAGGAGGAAGTTTAAAGCATTTCTTACCTCGATCATCAGGGGAAATGTGAGGTCACTGGTGGATAAGACAACTACATGGATCAACTACACACTGAAAGGTTGAATCCTAAACTTTCTCTTTTCATTTTCTATTCATAGGGACTGAGTTCAAGCCTTTTCCAGATTCCACTAAATTTTTTCAGTCTTCAAAGTTTGAAACCAACAAGTCGGAGACTTTATTGGGATACAGAGCATGAGACAAAACACCAAGCAGCTGAACAAACCAGAGACAGTTGATGAGCAAAGCTGCTTCACAGGAAACATTTTGGAAGACTAAAAGATAGTGTCTGTGGTCATCAGTCTCAGGTAAAAAGTGCCAAGAAAGCAGCACAAAGCAGCAGAGGCATCGCTCAGAGGGGCAATAAACTGCTTTGGGACTCGGAGATCATATGTTCAAGTCCTGTGAGAGCTGCTTAAAGAGTTTAAATGTATCCAGGTTTTAGAGGCTAAAGCAAAGAGTGAAAAGCTTTAAAGGGGAACTCCGGGGCATTTGAAGCGCATTTCCATTGCTAGAGGTTGTCAAATACTGATAGTAGGACACAGAGAGGTGCAAATCTGCGCTCCCTGTGTGGAGATCGCGCTGTTTGGGCAGCCTGTCATGCGAGGCTAATACGTGGTGGTTAAGGGGCAAGAGCTAAACCTTCCACGTAAAACAACAACTTGCACACTGCAGAAACGTCACACCACTTTATAAACCATCCGACAATAAAGTCACAAGCCTTACCATCAAAACCATATGCATAAAACATTACAACAATACATGCCCAGTAATATTGTTTTAATGTTTTAAATACTTGAACACAGTTTTTCTAGAGAAGATAATTGTTTTGTATATGGGATTATCGTCCATCGACTCTTTTGGGCTTTCACATGCGCGAGCCTACAACTAACCGGTGAGTTACATGCTGTTTATAAAGTTGTTTTGTAACGTCCCCATGCCAGTAATGTGAGAACCATGCATATGGTTTTGATGGTAAGGCTTGTGACTTTATTGTCGGATGGATTATAAAGTGGTGTGACGTTTCTGCAGTGTGCAAGTTGTTGTTTTACGTGGAAGGGTTAGCTCTTGCCCCTTAGCCACCACGTATTAGCCTCGCATGACAGGGTGTGCGAACAGCGCAATCTCCACACAGGGAGCGCAGATTTGCACCTCTCTGTGTCCTACTGTCAGTATTTGACAACCTCTAGCAATGGAAACGCGCTTCAAATGCCCCGGAGTTCCCCTTTAAGGTGGAAAGTTTCATTCTCTGATTTAATGGCTCAAACTGGTACTGAGCAGCTTTTAGTTTGTCAAGATGAGGGATGAAAGCTCCTAAAGAAATAAAGTCTTTAGTTCAGCATCCCAACAGAAGAATGGAAGCAGCTCAGAAAGGAGGCTGAAGCTGTGATTGGGCGGTTCAGGCAGATGCAGAGCAGCTTCTGGAAGCAGAGGGAGGGGCTTCAGCTCCTGTGGATGCTGATGGCTGTTAGGAAAGGAAGGGCAGGTTGTTCAGCTCAGAGCAGGCTGGGATTTATCAAGCCAAAATGAAAAGAGAAACTTTAGGATTCAACCCTTGAACAGCTCAGGCTGTCGGCTGAAAGCTTTGAGCCTCAGAGAACGTGGAAACTACGACCAGACAACTTTTAAAGTTCAACAACGCTGCTCACAAGGAGCAGCTCAGGATGATGGGACGCTGCCTGGGGTTGGACTCATCATGGGTTCAGTTCCCTCAGATGCTCTGAGTCACAGCTGTCTTTCAGCTCGCAGCCCAAGCCGTGCGTCCAGATGCTCAGTTATACATCAGTTAAAGGTAGATGATTTATCTTATCTGATTATTTACAACATGTTCATTCAGCTTTGGACATATTTCTGGAATTAATGGTTTATGGCTTGTATCTTTAAAAACTTTGCCCCCTGGTGTATGAAGAGAAGAAGAAACCACAGGGACCCACTCAGGAAGAGGGCGGGCTTTATTTGGGGCTTCAACAACCAGCTCAAACTGGCCAAATGAGTGAGAGACACAACGCTGGAAACAAGTGTTCAGCAGCTGCTCTGTAAGTAGAGAAGCTGTGTTTTTCTGCTTCAGCTGAAATCCTTTAATTGTTCCTGCTCTGTGGAGAACTTCTGATAGTGGAGGGGACATTAAAACAGGTCAGGCTGAGGTCGGATGGAAAACACATGATGATGAGCTGCTTCAGGAGGAACTTTACACAACTCAGAGCGGACAGAAACTAAGTGAAAAGAATGCAAAATAAATGCTCAGTTTGATCCAAACTCCTGCAGCTGAGCGTGTAAAGAATAAACGGTGTGAGTGGTCTGTGGGGGGGGCAGCAGGGCTTTACCACTGCTCGCCCCACCTTGTTTCAGCTCAGGTGTTTTCTGCTAAAGTCGACAGCAGGAAATGTTTGAGGAACTCTAAGAGACAGTGGTGTCAGATAGAGATGGGCTTTAGGCCACGCCCACACAGAACCTTATCAGAAAGTAGAAATGGACTGTTCCTGTACAGCACTTTTCTGATCTTAATGAGCACTCAGAGCTTCAACACTACATGCCACATTCAGCCACACTCACACAGCACGTCTTAGTCTGTAAATCATGCTTTCTACTCGCCCTCATGACGTCACACTCAGCGCCTCTCACAGGATCCCTCGGGGGACGTGGTTATACGCCTTCTCTAAGTCAACAAAAACATGTGGACTGTGTGTTCAAACTCCCACGACCCCTTCAGTAACTGCGTTGATGAATATCTGGTCCGTTGTTCCTCTGAACCGCAGGATCAACAGTGGGCTGGAGGCTCCTGGAGTAAACCTTCCTGGGAGGTGAGCTCCTTCTCTAGGCCTGACCTGATTATCCCCCAAAGTGCTGCAACACTTCATTTCAGTCATTTCAGAGGGGGAACATGTCAAGGTTGGCCCGTTCCAGGTGTTGTTTCCAGAGGTGCATCTTTGGGCAGAATCCATTGCCGTGCTTGTGAGCGGGTTTTCATGTCAGTGTTCAGTTCATTCAGATGCTCTAAAACTCCGTCATCAATATGTCTGAAACTGTGTTCTCTGACGGAGGAACTTTAGCTGCTTGTTAAGCAGCGTTAGGCCCGAGCATCTCATTACAAAGGCTCTGCAGGCAGGTAGTATTCACGCCTCTGCTCCTGTGTGGCTGCTTTTATTTGCTTTGAGTTCAGCTTCCACGTAGCAAACATTCAGAGAAACCTCAGAGGTTTTTCTCATGAAAGTTGCCTGTTCCTCAGCGTGTTGATGCAGGCAAACCAAATACTTGGTGTTCTTGTTCTGAAGTGACGGATGTTTAGTTTGGAGATGAAGTTTGAGCTGGTTTGGGACCATGTTAGACGGTTTATTTCCACACAACAAGCAAATGTTACTGTATTGCCTAAAGTTGTATTCTGAACTTTGCCAGAATAGTCCTGTGGAGTTAGAAAGTGTGCATGTGAAAGCACAGCTGCAGCTTCCTCCTGCAGATGCCCGTCTGTTCTCTGATGCTGAGACTTCTCTCTGCAGAGAGCTCTGCTGTGGTTGCTGATAGTGTGACAGCAGATCTGTTTTCCACCCTGTGCTCAAAGCTGTTCTCTTGTAGAAACAGAAGCTGCAGCTTCGTGGTCGTCCACTCTCCGCTTTCAGGCTGATTCTCACCATCTATATTTGGTTATTTACTGCTCTCAGCAGAGGTGTTAAGAAGAGGAGCAAACTGTGCAAAAGTGTTGCTGTTTGTCCCGTCTTCTTCATCCTGCTGCAGGAGGAAAATCTAATGTTTTCCCCAGCAGCAGTGATGTTAAAGTTTTACCTGCAGGGATATAATCTTGATGTATTTCATGTTGCAGAAAGCCATCCAGCTGCAGTCTACTCTGCAGTCAGGACAGACCACCTCACTTCTGGACAAACAGTCATCAGATCCAACAGGACCAGAGGTACAGCTGCTCTTTATTCCCAACTCTGCACAGAAGCAGCTCAGCTGTTCACCCTGCTTCCAGCCTCTATGCTCAGATAACCCAACCGGACTCCAGCTCTGCTGCAGCTCCACTGCTGGACGTGTCCCACTGCTTTATCCACCATCAGTGCATCATTTTCACACTCACCAGGGCCCTTATTTATCAAGCGTTCTTAGGAACAGATCTGTGCGTAAAGCGTGCGTGCGATCATTCCTGAGCAAAGTGTGGGATTTATGAACATGTACTTGAACTTAGAAATGTGCCTAAATCTACGCACAGCTTTGACCATGCTTACGCACATTGCCTAGTGGTAGAATTACGAAACTGCAAATGGTGTTGATCGCTGCACAGGGGAATATTACAATGTTCATTCAATTGTTGCATTACAGTATGTCTGATGGCATTTGGGTCCGCGTAGCCTATGCAATTCCAAAGCACGGTGCATTAGACCTTCCTGGCGTTCATTGCATTTCATTCAGAGTGTAACAATAATTGTTTCACCAGAAGACCTGACAATAATCAGCCTAGTTTAATTGATATGGGTATAAAAGGCACACGTAGGACATGCCATTCAGAACGCAACATGGCCCATCTTGCATTGCTTGAGGATCTGGAAAACCGTGCGCTACGGAGGGAGCGCGTGTTTAGGGAGCGTGCAGATTTATTGGCAGAAAGTAGTGAGTGGCTTCTAAGCAGGTTCAGATTTCCAAAACATATATTGCTCTGCCGTGAATTGGGGCCATTTCTCGAGCGAGAAACTAAGCGCACGCAAGCCATACCTGTGCATACAGGTGCTGTCCACTCTGGGCTTTTTGGCTACAGGTACACCACTCACACAGTAATTAGAAGGTAAATCAAGTAAATTAATTCACGTTGGGCGAAATATTTTGATTGGCGACGCTGGCGACGCTTGCTTGTATGTATGCTGTGATATTACGCGCAACAAAGCAGTGGTCAGTGCTGTGAGATTGGGACAATGCCTGGGTCGCCAGGAAAACGCTCCCACACACTTATTTATGTCCCGGGAATGCGGGAATACACTTAATTTGGCCTGGGGGTGGCATATCCCTTTAAGTATACTTAATGATCCTGATTTAAAGGGCCTAACCATTTTTGAGAGGGAAATCAAAATATCGCAACTGGCAGATGACACGATTTTGTTTTTACAAGATAAAGTATAACTTCCTCATGCGCTGGCTCTTGTAGAGCAATTTTCTAATGCATCAGGTCTCAAGTTGAACACTTCAAAATGTGAAATATTACCCCTAAAAGAATGCAATGACACAGTATTGGATAACATCCCAGTAAAGCAAACAGTTAAATATTTAGGAATACAATTAACTAAGGATCCCAAGATTAGAGAGGAACTGAATTTTGCAGGAAAAATAATAAAAGCCAAGAACATCTTTAATTCTTGGTTACAACGAGATCTAAGTATATATGGAAGAACTTTGCTATCTAAAGCAGATGGTCTTTCTCATTTTGTTTATCCCTCTCTCTCCCTATTTCTGAAGGATCAAACAATAAAACAGATCAACAAAATATTTCTGGATTTCATATGGAGAAATAAACCTCATAAATTAAAGAAGGAAGTGCTGACTGATTGTAAAGCTAATGGAGGTCTAGACTTTTTAGACTTCTCTAACACAATTGATTCCTTCAGGACTGGATGCATTCGAAGATGCCTTTTACAACCTAACTCACTGTGGGTTTTTATCCCTAATCACATATTCAATAAATTAGGTGGTCTTTCTTTTATTCTTAAGTGCAACTTTGTCCCATCTAAATTGCCTATAAAACTTTCTAATTTCCATAGGCAATGCCTACTTGCTTGGAGAATGTGCTTTGTTCATAACTTCTCCCCCCATAAAGGTTTATCTGGAACAATTCTGACATCACTGTAAGAAACAAAACTTTATTTTACCCTAAGTGGTTTGAACATGGTATATGTAATATTTTTTCATTGTTTGATAATTCTGGCACTTTGTTGACATATGAGCAGTTTTTGTCACGGTACTCCTTTCCTATACCCTTCCGTCAATTTAACACAGTAATCAAAGCAATCCCTCAAGGATTAGCTCTTCTAATTAAAAGTCACTTATCATATCATTTACCTACTCCTTCTCCCTATTCAGAAATAATATTGAATGGCATTAATATATTTAATAAAAAATGTTCCAATAAACATGTGCGTCAGTCTCTTCAGCAAAGAAACAGAATTACTCCTAGAGGGAATTTTTTTTGGAATTCTTTAGTTCAAGGTATCATTTGGAAGAAGGCTTGGTTGCTACCTCATAAATATTGTATAACGAATAAAATAAAAGAAACTAATTTTAAAATTCTCCATAAGATTTATCCTACAAATGTATATATTTCCAAACACACAGACTTAAGTTTTAATTGTTCTGTTTGTGATGGAGAAGGTGAAACTCTTGTACATTTATTTTTTGACTGTAACTTAGTGAAACAATTTCTAGCAAACCTCAGTTCTTATCTTTTTGCACAACATGGCCATTATGTTTTCTCTCTTAAAGATATTTTCTTTTACTATGAAAACTCAAAAGATCCATCGTTTGAATTTTTAGTTAACTTTTATATTTTGCAAGCTAAGTTTTTTATTCATAAACAAAAATGGCAGAAAATCAGCCTTTCTTTAATGTTTTTATGTTAGAAATGTCCGCTCTTTTCAAGTCTCTTAAGTTTGTAAATAATAAGAAAAATGAAAGACTTTTGAATGTTCTTTAATGTATTCCTCTAGTTCTGTTTGTTTGTTTTTTCTTTTAGTTGTTTTAATGTAGCCTAACCTAATCTAAATTGTCCTTCACATTGTTTAAAAAAAAAAAAAAGAATTATTTATCATTTATTTATTTTTGTTGACACAGATACATAAATATTGAAGCACGTGTCTGCTGTTCAATGTATAATTGTTTGTATGTACCACCTTTTTCAATAAAGTTCATAAAAATAAAATAAAAAATAAAAAAATGTTCAGAGACGTTCAGGGGCATGACGAGTATTCCAAATACAAGATTTAGATGTTTCTTTTAAAGTGCTTATGAAACGAATTTAAATTGTTGGAATTTCACAGTTTTTGCTGCTGATTCTAAAGGTTCCAAGCCTTGCGATTAAAATGAGATATTGTCTGGAGAATAATTTATCCGGGAAGTCATGTTAAAACGGGCTCAAAAGGAGCCACATTTTGTGTTTTTGTGCGAATTCTTTTTTTAATGCGTGACGTCATAGGGTTGACACAGAAGTTCTCGTAGTCTAACTGTAATGGCGGCATCTATGGCTAAGACATCAAAGCACGGCAGAAAATATTGTGTTGCTGGAGGAACAAATGGTGTTAGTTGCAAAAATAGCAGCTTCACTGAAGGCATCTCTCTGCACATGTTTCCCAAACTAAAAAATACTGGAACTGAGGCTGACAAGGAGAAGGCAAAGACGAGAGCACGGTGGATACAGTTTGTACGGAGGCGTCGTGATTTTGAAGTGTCCTCAACATCCGTGTTGTGCTCCGTACATTTCCATCACAACTGTTTCACTAAAAATGTGGAGATCGCGGGAATGGTTGGGAATAGGAGACGTCTTTTAGCTGAAGCTGTTCCAACTATTGACATCGCTGGACCTGGTGTGCCGACGGAGACTGTCCCTGCTCGAACTACTGCTCGGGCGCGAAGATAGGTGAGTCTGAAATTTCCAGATCGGACATTACTGGACTTGTTTTTTTTATATATAATAATATTCGCTTACTGTTCGCTTCTGAGAGGCAAGTGTCGACCACTGCTATTGGCTGAGAGCACGGTGGATCGTGTCACTGCGTGCTGCCGCCTGCCGATAGCTGCACCTGAATTGCTGCTCGGAAGCAGGGGACTGCTCGCTTTGCTCTTCGGTCTACACACATATCCAGCTAGAATTGCTGTCTGGTCTCTCCGGTGATTGCGCCGGCTACGACATCCGAGGCTCCGTGGATCAGTCCTACCGATGGCTGCTGTCAGTCGTGCCGAGGCCGGGTGCCCATCTCCCTGCCGCCGACCCGTGAGGATCCGCAGACGGGGCCGCGCACTGGAGGATCTCCGACCCGTTAATCCACGCCATTGTTTATTAAGCTTATATTAAAACCATGTTATTATCACATACGTTTTTTTTAAGTGGCTGGATTTCAAAGTGCCCCTTCGTTAGGTTTCAACGTGTCAAAGACAGCGCAGCAGAATGCCATATCTGCGAAACCGGCATGTTCAAATCTTTTCCAGTTTACCACAGCAAACATACACTATTGTGTCATTTGATTGATAACATCTTAATAATAATCAGCGTGTAGTAGGAGCGATGGCTGTTTTGTGCCCGCCGAGGATCGCGATCCTGTGCCGAAAATGGTAACTTTCTTTCATTTCCATTACCCATACGGGAGGTGCAGAGAGCCTCTTCAATATAGATATTAAATCGATTTGTGTGGCTTAAATTCAACGAAAGTTTTTCCACATAATGTTAGAGGTGTGTTCTTTCGACCTGCTGATGTTTGTATCAGAATTTTGGTTCCTTTATGAGATATAGGTCCATCAAATGTATGTTGTTTTCGCAGCCAGCCATACTAGCAAATAAGGGAGTCAACCCTATGACGTCACGGTCACGTGGCCAATTTCGCACCAAAGGCCACATAATTCACACTTTTAAATGGCCGTTTTAACAAGTTATGCCCGGAAAATTTAGTTCAAGTTGGATTGATGGTTTTAGAAAAAGACAAAAATTTCATTTGAATGATAGATGAACATTCGTTTCAGTGCATCTTTAATGAAATCATGTTACAGTTATTTATATTTTAATGTTCACCTTCAAAAATAATTTAGAAAGCATTATATTCTGACAACTATCAGTTTAAACATTGTTACATATCCATTGTACCCGTTGTACTCTATTCTAACATTCTGTGGATTGAATGTTTTTACACTAACACTGCATTTTATTTTCATTCAGTTTGCAGTTAAATACAACTTATGTAATTTATGTAAACAGCCAAACTTTCATAGTTTATCAAATTGACGACAGACCGGGGTGGGGAGCGTCTCACCTTCAGGGAGAACGCGAATGAAAACCAGATGTTCACAGGGCATTCGGAAAGGTCCAAGAAGTGACGACTGTGTGGCGCAAATGTTTGTAAGAATCTTTAAACTGAAGATGTTTCACTAGCTTTAAGTATCATGTACAATTGTTTTTATAAACATCAATTTGATGTTTCATTCAATTAAATCATGTGACCGATGTGTATCACCATGTCCCCATGCACTGTGGAACTGCTCTTTGCTCTTCCTATGATGCTTTACTGGCTCATTTGAACCTTTTAGGAGAGGTATGTGACTATGTGAGTAAAAAAAAATAGCTGAATCCAATACTGAATAAACATTTAATGATGAAAAACAAACAAAATACAAACAAATAAACAAAAAATTTTTTTTTTTTTTTACATTTAAAGTTTCTAAATTTGAACAAAAAAAAAAAGAACTGATTGAAAACTAAAATACATTTAATTAAGTGGAGCCTCCACTACTTTTATTTGCTCCCCTCATTTGGAGGTCCACGTATAGCCTCCCCTTGGCGAGGAGCTCCTCCATGGGCTCCCAGAGGGCAGCTCTGAGGTTCACCTGGGAGTCGTCTCCCAGGATGAGGTCCACTACGCCCTCCGTCTCGCCCTCCAAAACCCCGAGGACCTCAATGCCCAAGGCCGACGTCGGACTGGCACTGAGCATCTGTGAGGGAAACAACAAATTAGTCTCATCAACATGATAATATGTCATGTCATATCAACAAAATGGGGGATACAAGCCCTGTTTACATCTGTGATGTATACACGTTAGTGGTCTTTAGCTTTTTAAACATTTAGTTCTCGACTAGTTTTGCTGGGGTGGCACGGTGGTGTGGTGGTTAGCACTGTCACCTCACAGCAAGAGGGTTACATGTTCAGTTTCTTTCTGTATGGTTGTATGTATGTGTGGGTTCTCTCCAGGTACTCTGGCTTCCTCCCATCATCCAAAAACATGCATGTCAGGTTAATTGGTGTCTCTAAAATCGTCCCTAGGGGTGAGTGTGTGTGGTTGTTCTTCTGGTGTGTCTCTGTGTGGCCCTGTGATGGACTGGCAACCTGTCCACGGTGTACCCTGCCTCTCACCCAATGATGACTGGGATTAGGCGCCAAGCCCCCCATGAACATGAGTTGGATTAAACGGGTGTAGAAAATGGATGGATGGATAGTTTTGCTAGGTTACATTATTTTTATTATCATAATTCTGTCAGAACCACTCTCGTCAAAATGAGACGAGAAACAGATATGAATTTCAGAAGCTTATTCTGAATGCATACAATTTATGTTTGGCGGTATGGCTCTGTTCGGAGGAAGTTCCCGACTTTTCCATGAGCTCCATGGAAGCCAAGACAGGGAACAGCAGCATCCTCAGGTGGAGTGCCTTCCATTTGCTGTAAAGGCAACAAACCCCCCAACAGACCATACTGGAACGCAGCCAGCCAATTGGATTGTTGGACCAGGGTGTCCTACAACCCCCAACTGACCATACCGGAATGCAGACCAGCAAATTGATTAGTTGGAACCAGGGTATCCTACCCCCCGACGAATTATTAGCTACCAATTATTTTTTTTTTTTTTTTGGGACAAGGATTGACCTCAACCACTTAGGTACACCATAAAAAATATGGTCAGTCTCCACAGCAGCGACAGCGCTTTGCGGCAGGGCAAAGCAGAGCAAGATCCAAGCAAAGCAGAGCAAGATCCAAGCCAAGCAGAGCAACATCCAAGCCAAGCAGAGCAACATCCAAGCCAAGCAGAGCAACATCCAAGCCAAGCAGAGCAACAGCCAAGCCAAGCAGAGCAACATCCAAGCCAAGCAGAGCAAGATCCGATCCAAGAACAGCAAACGAGATCCAAGCAAAGCAGAGCAACATCCAAGCCAAGCAGAGCAACATCCAAGCCAAGCAGAGCAACATCCAAGCCAAGCAGTGCAACATCCAAGCCAAGCAGAGCAACATCCAAGCAAAGCAGAGCAACATCCAAGCAAAGCAGAGCAACATCCAAGCCAAGCAGAGCAACAGCCAAGCCAAGCAGAGCAACATCCAAGCCAAGCAGAGCAAGATCCGATCCAAGAACAGCAAACGAGATCCAAGCAAAGCAGAGCAACATCCAAGCCAAGCAGAGCAACATCCAAGCCAAGCAGAGCAACATCCAAGCCAAGCAGAGCAACAGCCAAGCCAAGCAGAGCAACATCCAAGCCAAGCAGAGCCAGATCCGATCCAAGAACAGCAAACGAGATCCAAGCAAAGCAGAGCAACATCCAAGCCAAGCAGAGCAACATCCAAGCCAAGCAGAGCAACATCCAAGCCAAGCAGAGCAACATCCAAGCCAAGCAGAGCAACATCCAAGCCAAGCAGAGCAACATCCAAGCAAAGCAGAGCAACATCCAAGCAAAGCAGAGCAACATCCAAAGCAGAGCAACATCCAAGCAAAGCAGAGCAACATCCAAAGCAGAGCAACATCCAAGCAAAGCAGAGCAACATCCAAGCCAAGCAGAGCAACATCCAAGCCAAGCAGAGCAACATCCAAGCCAAGCAGAGCAACATCCAAGCCAAGCAACATCCAAGCAAAGCAAAGCCTTTAACACACTTCACCTGACCCACCTAGGAAGTTAAAATCCCCATGAGCTTGCATTTTTTTCTATCCACACGATTAAACAAGCCATAAAGCATAACACAAATGACCTCTGTCATTGCTGTTCGTGCCATCAATTCCGGGAGCGGTTTTAATGATTTGACTTCATCCCAAATTTATTTCCGACCTTAATCAGCATCTTTCATGCAAAGTTAAGCCCTAACAGTGGCTCTTGTTTTATTTAAACAGAGGCACAGCTGCACAATGTCTTTTTTTTTTCTTAAAACCGAGCCACCTAAAAATGTATCCACCGTTTAAAAATTTCTAATTTCCAGAGCTCATTTACCAGTTGAATAAATATTCAAAGGTAGTTCAGTCAGCCAAGTACACTTAGGCTCCATTAACAATAAAAAACATGTATATCAACTGATTGCTATACAGAATCAAATTACAGAAGCTGTATGCAACGATTGCTGTGCAGCAAATCTCCTAACAACTCATCCAAATCTAAATTTTTGCACGTTTAGACTCAATACTGAGAATTGCTAAACCTGTGAGTCTGTTCTCTGACATAGTTGAACGCAGGTGATTTTGATGAGTTTAAGAGCTGAAACTCCTCTGTATGGTTCCAAACACAGTTCTGCTAGCCTTAGCTAGAGCTGGGCGATATATATCGCGAGGACGATAGAAACATGTCTATCGTGACCTTTCTCCTCTATTTTTTCTATCGTGATAAACTTTGTTTTTCATCATGGTGCTGTCCTCGCAGTGCTTATGCTTGTGCACAGCTAGACAGCCAGCTAACAATTAAAAGTCCTTCAATAAACCACAAGGCTTGACATTTCCTGTATTTTAATGAAGTCCTCTTGTCTTCTTTCTAATTTGTTTTTTGTAAACTGAAAATAATTACAGACAGAAACACAACTGTTAAACACTATACAAGCAAAGCGTTGTATAACTACGTTTCGATTAGCAACCGAGATCAATGAAAATGAAACGAGTTAGCATCTACTGAAAACTAGCAGAATACATTTCGCCACCATAACAAATTAAGTCTCCATAGCAGTACTTACAAGATAAATATTCTCCAAGGCAAAAGCGTCGGAAACACGTCAACAATGTTTTAGCTGTCTGCTTTGCTCCTCTTTGCTCAACTGCACGTCGCAGCACCACAGACATAGCTATATATTAAAGAACAGAGCGCTCACACCTATGCGGTTTCTATAACCAAAACAGGGAGCACTCACTCTGACGAGGTTTGACATAACCAAGGACCATAAACAGATCGAATTGACAACATATTGGAAAGGCGTATTGATGAACGGATATAGAGAGGCTCACGGACTTTTGGAAGTTTGAAGGAAGGGTACCGGTAAGTCAGCACCGCCGAGTGCATGGTGTTCAATGATTCTACACTGCTTTGGTACTGATAACAAATCAAGTTGTTTACTGTCGCGGGTATTTTAGCCCACGTGCTGGTTGTGAGTCGTGGCCGATGGTCTGAAGCTAGCCTAGCCTTCTAGTAGCCGTGCAGAGTAGAACTACCAGGGAGGTTCTAGTGCTATGGCTATTTGCAGACCGGCTTTTAGAGTACCAAGAACTACTGTTTCCTCTGTTAGTTGTACTGACAGCGCAACCTTTCCTGACTGTCATCGTGAAAAACAGTAGGGTAAAGCCTGATCTGTTGGATAAATCTCTGCACGCGTCTTTGTTTTTGTTTTTTTAAGTGCTTGTGGTGACCAAAGCGCTGAACTCTGAGCAGACGCACGTCAGTGTGAGAGAGAGAGATCTGCAGTTTTTGTTAAAGCAATGCAACGAGACACAGCAGACGCAGCAAAATGAATTCCATCCTCAAAGTTGTGAATGTCAAGCAGTGAATGTCGAGTAAAAGAGCATGTATTCACAAAGCTGTTTGTTTACTCTTATGGCCCTGAGTTGCGCTGTGTTGTTCCCGGTTCGGGGTTGCGACTCCCACATTGGAAAACGAGATGACTGGTTAAAATAGGCGATGGCGGATTTTTTTTCGACCCTGTCCGTCAAAATAACGGACTATGAAAAAGTCTAATGCAACCTCTGTTGTGGTATATCGTGATATGTATCGCTATCGGGATATAAAGTAATCCATATCGTGATATACTTTTTTTCCCATATCGCCCAGCCCTAGCCTTAGCCACCACTAGCATACTAGCCTTAGCCAACTAGCAGACTTTTTAAGAACGGTTCATAGAACAACAATGATATAAAATGCCACACTTCAATTGGTTCAGTTCGAGATGTCAAAGGCTAGCCAGTACTAGCTAGTTCAACGTTTCCAGTTAGGTAGCGCCAGCTATCTAGTTACCGAACTGGCTTGAAAAGCTATCTTGTGGCTACCGTGACATGAGGTACCCCATAGGCACAAAGCACTCCACACCCCGACACGACAGGTGCGCCGCACCCATCAGACTGTAATGCATACATACCAATCAGCCGTGTGTAGAACCTGTTGCAACTTAGAGCATCACCGCGAGGATCCAAACGGACCAATCGGGAGGATGGTTTGTAATCTAAATGTGTCGGCATAAGACCCGCGCCACACAGCTACAGTCACGCAAAATCGTGTGAAATTGGTGTAAATAAGCTGCGTGTCTACCGCGGCTGCCCTGCTACGTATAGGAGCCCGGCCGCGGCCTACCTCGACTCTGCCCGCGCGCGCTGTGGGCAGCCCGCCCGGTGCCGCGTCCTGGCTCGGCCGGACTTGGGAAGGTCGAAATCCTCCGAGTCCCCCGGCAGGCGGGGATCCACTCCGGACGACAGGGCAAGCAGCAGCAGCAACAACAATACTAGCATCGGCGCGTATGCTAATCGGAGCTACGTCTTGCAAGCAGAGAGCAAAAAAAAAAGCAGTGACAGCAAACCAAGTTTAAATGAAGTGCCCCAAATGCCAGCATCCAATTGCGAGCATCAGCTGATTACCCATTGAGCACAGCTGGTTGCGGAGCCATAAGGGTTGGGTCGGCGTCAGCCAATAGGCAAAGGGCGCGTTGACTACGTGGTCTGCCAGAACTAACGCGATGCTCCATTTATGGCAGCACAAGTCAGTTTTGGGTGAAATATGAAGTGTTTTGGTGGCTGTAGTATATTTAAAGATGCCATTTTCACCAAAGAATAAGTAATGTGTATTTGGTATTGACAAAAGTGTTAACGAAACACCTTTGATGCATCATTATTCATGTATCATCATTTATTTATTAGAAAATATATACTATTTACAGTGGTGCTTTTATTGTTATAATTGTTTCATGTTCTCATCATTTAAAAATTTACCTCCAGCACTGAATAATTTGTGCTGTTCAGCTGGTCCTGATACGCTGACTTTCCCCTTTTTAAATGTGTGACCTTGAGGGTGGCCCCAACTTATACCTTAGCGATGGCCACATCGACCTTGGCAGCACCCTGTACATAAAACAGATTGTTATGGTTATAGTCCTCATAGAGTACTGCTCTGTAATTATAATACAACTGGCTCGAGTAAACATAGGGGGGTGAGTGTGTTATTTTTAGATATGAAAAGAACTTTAGCACATGCCACAATTCCAGGCCAACTGTAGAAAATATTACACTTGAGTGCATTAAAAAGCAGATCTGACAACATCAGTTTGTTCAATTGTTCAGAAGTCTGTTTCTCCCACCCAATCCTTGTCCTCTTCACAATGTCTCGTCTTACCTCCTGAAGCTGCAGGGTCCTCATTGGGACCTGCTCTCTCCCCATCACAATTTTTTTGATTGCAGATAACTAAAAAACAAAATGGATGAAAGTGTTAATAACACCATTCATACTTACAGTAGTCAGTCAATTAGATCATTTTATCCCGGCCTGATGAATAATTACAGAAGGGTTCTAAAAAGTTGATGGTTATGGTAAAATGACAGATTGCACTGTTATCTTATCAAATACTCTTCTTCCTTAAATTGCAAGAGGATTAGCAAAGTTGGCTGACAGCAGGTGCATTTAACTTTGTTATGTTGATTTATCCCTGTGCATTATGATATGATGTTTCATCTTTACATAGAACTAACTTACTTCCATGACCTGCCCCACAACAGTGAATAGGCCCTTTCCCTGTTGGATTTCTCCAACTTGTGTGTCCTTTGACTCAGGGAAAAGCAGAGCCTGGGCCTGGCTCTTGAGCTCTGCGGATATATCTAATGGGGAGCTCCTAAAAAACTGGGTCTCCCTGCTCACCCAAATGGTGCGAGGAGGAGAAACCCGTTTCAGGGTGTACCCTCTCACGAGGTACCCCTTCCCATCATCCACTTTGGAGGAAAATTCTTCCAAAAGTGTCAGAGTAGAAACACTGTGGCCATCAGAGATGACCACAGACTTGTTTGTCTTAGTACAGCGGGGGGGGGGGGGGGGGGGTGCTGACACCTCACTGAAGTCCCAAGCAACCACCCTCGCGTATACTCGGCTGCATATAACCTGCACTCGCAGCGTAGGGGGCTTGAAATGTGGCCCTAAGGCCTTTTTGGTCAGCAGCTCTTTTAGTGCCATTCTGCAAAGACAAGAGGAACACAGACAAAGGTATGAGTTCAATATTTACAGATATATAAACACACATACACATATGTATATATACAATTTTCTGTTTAAAAAATGACAAACATTCCCTTGGAATTTCCTTGTACCTAGCTTTACCATTATGTTAGTCACATGTTACAATTGTGTTCATCACCAGGCAGGGCTGTAGTCAAGACCACCTTTGTCGAGTCCAAGACAAGTCCAAGACCAGGACCGGTCGAGACCAAGTCAAGACCGAGTCCAAATAGGTTCAAGTCCAAGACAAGACCGAGTCCAAAAGACTCGAGTCCGAGTCAAGACCGAGTCCAGGACATAAAAGAACAAGTTGTATGCATGACAGTAGCCACTCTCACTCCCTCAAAAGTCAAATTCTATTAAATGCATGTGGCCTGACATACAGTTTATTACGATCAGATCACACAGTATAACATGTTAACAACAAAGTTATGTTATATACTCAGTTATATAAATTAACAAGCAACTCAGCAATATATATTAACTTTGCTCCGTTTCAGAGACGTGCAGCCAGGGCATGCTTGCGCCTCCTGCTAGTTAGAGTAATGTCAGTAGCTTGCTGTTGCTAAGCCTCTCAATATAAAACTGAGGAAATCATCGCCAATGTCAGATATTATAAACATTACCAAAATGAACCATCTTTCACGCAAATATGACACACAGCTACCACCATACAGTATCAAACTTATAACTTTAGGGCTGACTTAACCTGATGCAACGTTTACTTTACCCTACCGTTTATTTTACCCTAAAGTGAACGTTAACGTAAACGCTCGAGCGTTCGTGTAGCTTCTACCCTTTGTAACACAAGTACAGTATCACACAACCACAAATGTAATTCACGACAACCAATCGCTTATTCCATATTCACAATCGTTTCATTTTTTATATCTCATGAAACCAGTAATACC